>NW_027202604.1:9460000-10045000 GCF_024711535.1 Dipodomys merriami | reverse complement strand
CACCAGCTCCCAGCCATTATTATTTTTTTATGACTAAATAATATTCCATGGCATATCTATACCATCTCTTCTTTATCCCTTCATTGATTCTTGGGCACTTTGACTGATTCCAGTTTGGCTAATTGTGAACAGAGTTGCAGTAAGCTGTGAATTCAGGTAGCTTTCTTGTACATTAATTTACTTTCCTTTGAATATATACCTAAGAGTAAAATGGTGGGGTCATTAGGTGGATTGATGTCATTTTTAGGAACTCCCATTCAGATTTCCACAGTGATCATACTAGTTTACATCCTCACTAAAAACATATGATAAATTCTTTTCCTCATATCCTCAACATGATATTTAAAATCTTTAGGTCCTCTCTAATGAATTCTGTTAAAACTATGATCTAGATGAGGCTGTTTTACCAAAAGAATATTACTTGTCAAATATCACAAGATTGCCACAGGTTGCCAACTTTCATCATTTTAAGTATAAATCCCTTTAGGGAATAAAATTTCCACTGTCAGCTTAGCCTCTGTAAAGATGTTTATCTTATGAAAAAAAATCAATTCTCTCTCCCCATTTCTCATGTTATATAGGTCTTAACTCATAAACCATGCTTCCTAGTGTGTATTCCTAGAAACTTGATCAGATTAGCTAATCATGGATCATTTTGCTTCTTCAATTTTTCTTCTCGACCCCCCCCCCTTTTTTTTGTGTGTGTGCAGGTCCTAGGCCTTGAACTCAGCCTGGGCACTATCCCTAAGCTTCTTTTGCTCAAGGCTAGTGCTTTACCACTTAAGCCACAGTGCCATTCCTGGATTTTTCTTGAGCAATTTATTGGAGATAAGAGTCTCACAGATTTTCCTACCCAGTTGTCTTTGAACCATGATCCTCAGATCTCAACCTCCTGAATAGCTCCTATTACAGGTGTGAGCCACAGTGCCAGCCCGATTTTTTTTCTCACCCACCACATTCTGCTTCTCAGAGTTTTGTAAACTCTAGTGTGTTTTTAAAAAATCAACCAATCTATAAATATTAGAAACCACTCTTTGCAAGGTACTGAAGGTGATAATAAAGTGCTATACAATTTGTGAAGTAGATCCAGAAGTTTGAATGAAACAAGAAAAAAAATAACAAAGACTGCATGGGAACGCAGGCAGATTTTCAGCAGTGCTATCTCACACAGAGATAGGAAATGACAGAAATGTGTTAGATGAGTAGATAAAAAAATGAGTAAGTGAATCGTTGTATGTATGTATGTATGTATATATGTATATATATGTAATGGTGGATGGATGGAGAGATGGAAGAGACTGATTTGAAAAAGATGGGTTTGTGAACGGTGGTTGTAGCGAAATAATAAATTGCAACTATGGACTAGGTCCTTATTTTAGAGAATTTGCAAGAAATTTACCTATGATTCCGGTTACTTTAAGAGAACAAACATGACAGATCCTGAATTATAGTTCTCCTTCTTTCCTAGGTTTAGACAAGTCAGAAGATGCTCGGGGACTAGCTGGTCGACCAAACAGACTCTCCAATGTTGCTGGCTCATGGGGAAGGTTAGAGAGAGAAGCAGAAGAGGTTAGCTTTCAAATTGTTATAGGGAAGCTCAAGTTTTTATCTAAATCCTACCACCACATATACTCTCTGAGTCAAAAATCATGCTGAATAGAAGAAAGATGCTTGCAAAAAAGCACTCTGACACCAAGTGAGCGAATGGGAGAGAAGGGAGATAAACAGCTTAGGCAGGACAGAGTTTGTGGTTTAGGGGCTAAAAGCTGGAACAAGCTGTGTCCTGCTTCTGCAATGTCAGCGCTTTGCATCTTCCCAGCAAGGGAGGAATGTCCCTCAGAGGTGCTTCTGGGCCTACATAACTACTTGCTTTTCTTTATTACTCTTTTGCTGCATAAACAGCCCTGAACCTCTTAAGAATGAATACAGCTGATATAGCAAGACCTAGACAGAGTTTTGGAATAGGATTCTTTTTTATGCCATTGTCTTACTTGAACAACCACTGGTAATTTGAACACAGATTAAATGCCACATCGATAAGAGGTATCGATTATATTGGTCAAGCTGTTGAGTCTCAGTTTCTTCCTCCTCAGTTGTATGAGGATGAGAACACCTCACACCTAACTCATGATGTTGTTGCACTGATTGTGTGAAATAGTGTTTCACGTAATGGTGTGAAAACACTGATTTCCCAGTCGTACTGTAAGCCCTTACATGAAATATCCCAGCTCTGTAAGATTATGCTTAAGTTAAATTCTGTGTCTTGAGCTGAGGTTTATCAAACAGACTGCCCACTAATTCAATACATACAGTCCACAAATTATGTAATGGAGAATGTTCTCTTTAATCACCATCAATAATAATAATAATGAACTTTAAAATTGTTGTTATAAGAACACTTGATATGCAATCTCTATCCTCACTCAAAAGCTGTTTTATTTATTTAGTTTGTCAGAAAAAAGGTTTAAACTCATGGCCTCTTGCTTGGTAAACTAGAATAATACACCACTGAGCCATACCTCCAATCCTAACAATCCCATTTATTAATAAATGGGCTAAAATCCTGAATTTAATATATTAATATATACATTCTTTAAAGAATTATTTCTTCTTGGTTTTATCCTACTTTTTAAGTGGTCTGAAATCATGTGTATAATGTAATATATATATAAATACATATATATATATATATATATATATATATATACATACATACATAGATGTATATGTACACTTTTTTTCCCTTCTTCTACCACTTCCAGCTTTTTGGTAGTTTATTGGAACTAATAGTCTCACAGAATTTTTTTGCCCAGGATGGCTTCAAACTGTGATTCTCAGATCTCAGCCTCCTGAGTAGTTAGGATTACAGGAATGAGCCACAAGCACCTAACTAATCTCTCTCTCTCTCTCTCTCTCTCTCTCTCTCTCTCTCTCTCTCTCTCTCTTTCTCTCTCTTCTTTAATGAATCACTTCTTCATTATTTTATCCCACTTTTTATCCCACTTTTTAACTTGGGTTGTTAGGTGTTTTACTCCTTACCTATATGAGTTTATTTATTCCCAGGTATATGGTTTATAAATACTTTTTCCCTATTCCTTTGGTTGGCTGGGTACTTAGTTGGTTATTTCCTGTGTTGTGCATTTTTAAGCTTTGTATAGCACCATGTGTTTGTTTATGGTTTTAAAGCCTGTGCTTCTTGGTGCCATAGTCTACCAATCATCCTTGTAAGAGATTCAGGGGCCTCTAGGAAGTCTTTTTCTCTCCAGGGGGCAGGAGGAAGCTGTGGTTCCTGTCCAGTTGCTCTGTGTTGAGCTGTAGTTGGTAGGCAGCTTGGTGTCCAACCACTCAGACTGCTGCCTTTGTTCTCCCCCTCATAAGTAGACTGTGCTGGGCATGGTAGCACTCCAGGACTGGTAAGACAGACTCACTTATTTGTACAATACCAGAGAGGTTGGGGAACTATATCTATAGTCAACTATTATCGTCCCTAGAGGAAGCTAAGAATTGGGATCTTGTCTGCTTCCACTTTTGTTGAGCAGAAGGAAGCATTAATGGCAAGCTTGCTCTAGATCCATTGGGAATCAGAGCCTGGTATGGTAAAAGCCAGTCCTTTGGAGAGTCTTGTTAGAAAAGGTGAAGCACTGGATGTACTTGCCAAATTTCTTCCTGGTGAAGCCAGATGCTAAGAGTCTCTTTCTGATCATATGGTATTGAACCCAGGACAGGGTATCTGGTGGAAAAAAGTGTCTAAAATTTCTTTGCTGGTTTCATTGAGTCTTATTTCACATTTTCTGGAGATCTTTTTTGTTGTTACTGTTGGTGGTGGTGGTGATCGTGGGGCTTGAACTCTGGGCCTGGGCGCTGTCCCTCAGCTATTCAGCTCAAGGCTAGTTCTCTACCACTTGAGCCACAGCACCACTTCTGTTTTTCCGGTGGTTAACTGAAGATAAGAGTCTCACAGATGTTCTTTCCAAGGCTGGCTTTGAATCATGATCCTCAGATCTCAGCCTCCTTAGTAGCTAGGATTACAGGCATGAGCCACCGGAGTCTGGTCTTTCTGAGGGCTTTTAATTAGAAATTAGGTTTTTGTTCTTTTTTTCTTCACAAGGGAAATTTTTCTGTGAATTGCTGCTGATTTACTGTTGGTAGGAGGAAGACAATGCCAGGTCTTTCTCTTCTACCATTTCACTGACACTCCTCCAGAAAGCTTCCTTTGTTTGGATATGTAGAATTTCTTCATAAAAAGTGTAAGCCATGTGCCATAATCTTAGCTACTCAAGAGGCTAAAATTTGAGGATTGTGGTTTGAAGCCAGCCTGAGCAGGAAAGTCCATGAGACTCTTCTCTCCAAATAGTCATCAAAAAGTTGTAAATGGAGAGGTGGTTCAAGTGGTAGCTTTGAATGAAAAAGCTAAGAGACAGCACTGAAGCTCTGAGTTCTAGCCCCAGTACTGGCAAAAAAATAATCCCATTGCAACAATGAGATGTACAAGATGTTATGTCACAAATGAACTTCACAACTTTGGCTGGCAGTGGGGGGGGGGGGAGAGGGGGAAAGAGATGGGAAGGGATGGGAAGGGGAAACAAAGGAGGAGACAACAATGCTTGATAAGAAATGCACTCATTACCTTGCCCATGTAATTGTAACCCCTCTGAAAAGTATATTCATAATAAAAAAAGGAAACAGAAAGAAAAGAAAGGAAAGGAAAAGAAAAATGTGCTTGTAAGGGCAATAAGGTGGAAGACAAAGGCTGGAGGAAGCTACAACCACAACTTTATGGAGCAAAGGTTCAAGGTAAAGACATTCCTTCAAGAATACTTACCTGGCAGATCAAGAGGATCTTTACTGACGACCTTTGCTAGAGAAACTTGCTCAGCAAGACAAGGGCTTCTGTAACCATGACCCAATTTTACTGCTAAGAGTTTGAGAGCTTGAGATTGGCATATGGGTGGTCAGCTGCTGAATCAAAGTTAGAGCTTGGCTCTGAATTTTGGACAGATGATCCTTCATCAGAGCAGGAGATGTGGGTGATGACAGTCAGAATGTGCTCATTCTTTCCATGGTCTCTTGAAAAAATTTAAGAGTGGAGCATTCATTAAAAAGAAGCAAAGTAATTCAATGATATTATGGTTTATGAAACTAAATACTTTTTTTTAGATATTCAAAGAAGGCAAATTGTCCCCCTCCCTCTCAAATCCAGTGCAAGTCAAATCAAGTCTCTTGACTTATAGAAAATAAAGAAATTAATATGAATTTACAGGATATATAGAGGACTAGGAATGTTACTGGTAACAAATACATAGTGAAGAACTTAGCAGATTGACCATCTGGTTACTATGGTAGTGAAACAAGAATAAGAAAAGTGAAAAGATTAAAAGGGACCAGAGGGACTTGTAACCTGTTGCTTACCTAGTGTAATATGTATGAAATTTTCAGGTCTTTTGATAAGCACAAAGACTTAAACATAAAAAGGAGAGAGTGAGAAGGAGTGAGAAAGAGAGAGAGAACTAAATAGTGATAAAAAATTAAGGTTAGGGGCTGGGAAAGTGGCTTAGTGGTAGAGCGCTTGCCTTGCATGCATGAGGCCTTGGGTTCGATTCCTCAGCACCACATAAGCAAAAAGAAAAAAGCCCCCCCCCAAAAAAGAAAAAAGCCAGAAGTGGTACTGTGGCTCAAGTGGTAGAGCACTAGCCTTGAGCTGAAGAGCCGAGGGACAGCTCCCAAGCCCAGAGTTCAGGCCTCACAACTGGATCCAAAAAAAAAAAAAATTAAGGTTAGTTATTCTAAAATTGACAACAGAATTTTGATTTTGAAAGAAGTGTTTACCATTTCACCCATAAATATTTAAAACTTGCTTTCTGTTCTGTGATATTTGAACTTCAAAGTTTTTTTTTTTTTTGGGTCCGGTCGTGGGCCCTCAACTCTGGGCCTGGGCACTGTCCCTCAGCTCTTCAGCTCAAGGCTAGTGCCCTACCACTTGAGCCACAGCGCCACTTTTGGTTATTTTCTTTTTTGCTTATGTAGTGCTGAGGAATCAAACCCAGGGCCTCATACATGCAAGGCAAGTGCTCTACCACTGAGCCACCTCCCCAGCCCTGATATTGGAATTTAAACTCATGCCTACTACAAGGTGCTCCATTATTGAGCCATGCCTGCAGAGCTAGTTTGCACTGGTTATTTTGAAATAAGCTCTTGCTTTTTGTCTAGGCTGTGCCTGCAGCATGAGTGTAGTATTTTATGCTGTTATATCTGGGATGACAGGTAGATGGAGTTTCTTGATTTGCTTTTTCTTTTTGCCTGGGCTGGTCTGAATCTGTGATCTTCCCAATCTCAGTTTCCTGTATAGCATATGCTACCACACCCAACTATTAGCTAACAATGGGTCTCTTGAACTTTTTGCTCAGACTTATGTCAAGCTGTAGTCTTCCCTATTTCATCTCCTTAAGTAGCTAGGATTTCAGGTGTAAGTCACTGGGCCCAGCTTTACAACCTACTTTCTTTAGTATGGATTAATGAAATGACAGGGTAGAGTTCAAATGATTTACTAACATTACAAGGTAGTATAATCATTGTGACACAAGAGAAAATGCCTGAGAAAATCTACTTCCCACCTCCAAGTAGGTAGCTAACCCCTGATTCCTTCCTTCATTGTCTCTTTAGCAATGTCAAAGGGTTGCTTTCCAATGCATAGTTTCTGTTTCTGATACTGTAATTGATTTCACTCATGCCCGAATATGTTCTCCAGAAATTAGATAGAGTTAATTAAGAGGAACAAATATTACATCTTATTACGCAGGAAGCAGATTATGCCATGCCATAAATATTTATTTGTACTGCATCATGGTTTGTAGTGGCTCTTTGTGTGGGTTGAAATGGTTCTGTGCTAGCAAGAGAAGAACTAGGGGAATCCAGCTGGGATAAGTTTGGATGTGATAAAAAGATTCGCTCCTATCAAGTATGGTTTCTGGATTCTCATTTTCTCATCAGACAGATTTGGTAAGGAATGAATAAAGCTCCTCATTTTAGATCTGAAATGCAGAAGAAGTTAAGCTTTCATTGTCTTTCCAAATGTTGTCCTCTGTGTTGGCCAACCTTATATTATCAGAACAAAATATCTGAGACAGTCAACTTGCAAAGGAGAGAGATTCATTTTGGCTTACAGTTCTGAAGGTTTCAGTTACTGACCCATTGACCCCATTGCTTTGGGCCTGTGATGTTATACAGTACACATTAGCAGGTGTACATGGCAGATATATATGATTCACCTCATGGTCAAGTATGAGATAGAGGAGGGGAAGACCAGAAGAGGAAGGGGCTAAGATCCTCCTGTGCACTTCAAGAGTAATACTAAATTAGGGGCTGGGAAGGTGGCTCAGTGGTAGAGCGCTTGCCTTGCATGCGTGAGGCCCTGGGTTCAATTCCTCAGCACCACATAAGCAAAAAGAAAAAAAGCCAGAAGTGGCGCTGTGGCTCAAGTGGTAGAGTGCTAGCCTTGAGCTGAAGAGCTGAGGGACAGCGCCCAGGCCCAGAGTTCAGGCCCCATGAGTGGACCCCCCCCCCAAAAAAAGTAATACTAAATTAGCTGGCTGCTCATTTCTCATGCCTTTAATCCTAACTACTCAGGAGGTGGAGATCTGAAGAATGCATTTCCAAGCCAGCCCAGGCAGGAGAGACTGTGACACTCATCTCCAATTAACCACCAAAAGGCCAAGAAGGAAAGCTATTGCCTAAGTGGTGGAGAATCAGTCTTGAACAAAAATACTAATGCTAAGAAACTGCTTAGGCTCTGAATTCGAGCTCCAATATTTGTAAAAATAAAATGACTGAAAGATTCTCCCTCGGCCCCATCTCTGAAAACTTCTACCACCTTCAAAGAGTGACAAGCTGGGGACTCAGCCTTCTAACACGTGAGACTTTTGGAGTATCTCAGACCCTATCAATAATGTTTTCTAATAGAGGCTTTGCCTATTTGCTCCATCTGGGGGTTATGGGGTATCTCATTCTTATTCATCAAATTTACCCGTGTGTGTTCATTGAATTTATTCATTCATCCAGCTATCAATGAATACTTACACAGACTTTTGATATGCCAAATTAATTTTATGTGATATTTTCACAACTTTGGAATATTAGAATCCTTATGGGGAAATCTATTTCATACTTCAAGGGAAAATGGTCAGAAGGTGTCAGTATTTTAGCTATTAACTAATATAACCTCAGAAAACCAAAATTTTCTGTTCTTAAAGTTCTGCATTTATATTTATATACAACCACATATATATGTATATACATATGTGTGTGTGTGTGTGTGTGTGTGTGTGTGTGTGTGTGTGTGTGTGTGTGTGTGTATGTATATGTTAGTACTTGAAATCTGGGTCTGGAACCTTTTCCTTAGCTTTTTCTCTCATGGCTGACATTCTATAACTTGAGCTATCCCTCTACTTCTGGCTTTTTGGAGATAAAAGTCTCACGGAATTTTCTGCCCAGGTTGGCTTTGAACTGCCATTCTCAGATCTCAGCCTCCTGAGTAAACAGGATTTCAGGTATGAGCCACTGGCACTCAGCTTTAAATAAATTTTGGATAAAAATAAATTTCACTTAAATGTATCATTAAAGAAAGAATTATTGGGGGCCTGGGAAGGTGGCTCAGTGGAAGAGCGCTTGCCTTGCATGCCTGAGGCCCTGGGTTCGATTCCTCGGTACCACATAAACAAAAAGAAAAAAGCCGGAAGTGGCGCTGTGGCTCAAGTGGTAGAGCACTAGCCTTGAGCTGAAGAGCTGAGGGACAGCGCCCAGGACCAGAGTTGAGGCCCCACGACTAGACCCTCCCACCCCAAAAAAAGAAAGAAAGAATTATTGGTTGCTATATCACATTCCAAAGACAATTGACCAAGTTGAGATACTATTATAACATATTAAGTGGAAAAAAGAATGTAATATTCTTTCACATCCATGTCTGTAATACAGTATTGAGCAAAACACATCCAAATTAGTATATTACTCTAGCAGCTCAACTTTCTATAGTTAAAATACATATACTTGTGACTAGGAAAGGAAATATGCTAGGCAGAAGAATTTTGATGATATAATAAAGTTACAAGCTTGAAAGCTTAAAAGAGCTAATATATGAGGCAATTGCTTGTAAGTGCTGTTTTATTTAGCAAATTGCTGAAGATTAGAAAAAGGTAATTCAGAGAAAAGTGAAATAAGAAATGCTATTCTACTGTAGTCTTTCTAACTATATTAAATCCAACAGCCATCTATGAAACATTTTCTGTGCATAAGACACTAAGCTAGGACTAATAAATGCTATTCAAATAAAGAAAGACAAATTGAAAGAATGAATCTTGCTTTCAGGTAAGTTATTTGATATGAATTTAAAGCGATTTATTAGCAGGTGTGCTTTGATTAGAAAATCTGTGTGAGGTATTAGTCCATGAAGAAGACTTAGAGAGTTTCTAATCTAGCATCCACAATTTACACAAAGGAAAGTAGAGATCACGTAAGTACTTGCCTAAGTGCATACAGATGATAGTAGAATTAGGACTGAATCACAGGCTTAAAAGACAAGATTGTTTTTAATGACATTTTTAATAGAAATCTATAAGCCTTTAAGAAAGTGAGGCATAATTAGAATGGATTATTTTTTTCTGAAGATAGTAAGAATCCTATGACAGATGGCTTAGGGCTGGTTTAGGTCTCTCTGATGTCATAAAAGGATTTGAGGTTCAATCTTGTCCTGATAATAACCTCTCTTCTTATTACCTTCCCTGCCACCAAAGCAGTACAGGGAGTAGCTTTCTAATAAGGCTTTCTGCCTCAAACTCTTCTCCTTTAGTCTATTCTCCAGTCAGCAGCCAGAGTGGTTGCCAATAAAGCTTAAATCTGATCTTGTCATTGCTGAACTTGACAGCCATCGAATTGCTTCCTGTGTCTCTAAATAAAAGCCAAAGACTTTATAGTGACCTATAAGGCCTGCTCAGTCAACTCTCCTTCCAACTGAGACCCAAGCTTCAATTCCTCTCCTCTTTCTTCATAGTGACTTCCTGTCTGACCCTCACACAGAGTAGATACGTTCCTCACTCAGGATCTTTGAGCTTCCTTCCTTCTCTACTTGGAATGCTTCTTCACCCACAATACCATTTTGTTTAACAAGATCTACCTTATTTAAATTGCATGTGGTCTCTTCCTTTATCAGCAGTGTGAGCCTGGCCATATCTATGGGTTTGGTTTTCTGTATTTCCCATAGTAAGAGTGTCACATGTTGAAGAGCTGCAGTTTTGGTCTCTTTTGTTTGTCAATGTATTCTCAATTCCCTGGCAAGAAAGTGTGGGAAGAGAAGGAGGGAACATGACCACTTTGGCTGCTGGCCATCTTCCTAGGCAAGTGGCTTCTAGGTCTCTGCATTTTCCAAAGTCACTGCTTGACTTACAGTAGATGATCATTGCCAGACTCTTTCCTCAGGACTGCCGGAAACTCTGGTCTCTTCTTTTATAATTGATTGGTTTGTGCCGTTCCCACATTGATGCCTTAGCTCCCAGTTGATAGGAGTTGGAGATGTTTGAGAGGTAATTAGAAATAGACATAGAATTCGGTCATCAATTTCTGAAGGTTTGGCCTTCAAGAAAAGATTAGTGCCTTCTAAAAAGAATCATCAGAACCTCCTTTCCTTTCTCCTTTGTGAAAACACAGCGAGGAGGCAGTTCTATGAAAACCAGAGATTAAAGCCTCAGAGAAACCAAACCATGGTGGTACCATGAGTTCAGACTTCTAGCAATATTTTATTATGGTAGCAGGACATGATTGATACACTAACATGTAGGATGCTGCTGTAGCCAATAACTGGATACTTGCAAATGGGCTTATACCCGGGGGATGAATAGAGGCTCGAGGAGCTTTGAGGTGTGTGCTAGAAATGTGAACATTATTATTATTATTATTATTATTATTATTATTATTATTATTATTATTGCCATACTGGGACTTGAACTCATGGCTATTCTTTTAGCTTTTTTCTCAAGGCTGGCACTCTATAACATAAGCCACATGTCTACTTCCTGCTTTTTGCTGGTTAATTGGAGATACGAGTCTCACAATCTTTCCTGCCTGGGATGATTTCGAATTGTGATGCTCAGATCTCAGTTTCCTGAGCTGCCGGGATTATAGGATTGAGGTGGCTTAAAATTGTTGATCTAGGGTAGATTCATACACTCGTCTGTATTGCCTGGGAGTCAGGTGATCTATTCTGGTTAGAGGGGGCTTTGCTCTTCATGGAACCAGTAGGCTAGCTCACACATGAACTTATAAAGATGGTAGAAACACCACAATGGAAAAATCTGCTGAGCTTGGGGATGGTACTGGCATAATTTGTTTTCCATCATGGGTAATTGCATGAGTAACTACAAAATCACATAGCAAAAAGTTATGCAATAGGTATGTTCATATGACTATATAAAATGATGTTAATCAAAATGAACTCCAAGATCTGGACAAGAGGTTTTTGTTGTTGACATTGTTGTTTCTAATGCACTATATGAAGTTCTTTCTTTCTTTCTTTTTTCTTTTTTCTCTTGGTTTATCCTCTGTAGTCACCATATTTGATTCTGGTACCTTGTATCTTGTATATATGCTTATTTGATTTGAGGAAAGGAAGGGGAATAACAAAATTGTGAAACAAGGGACAAAGAGTGAACCAATGCAACAGTGGTACCTATAAGATGCTAGGTTGAAAATAAACTCTATAACTTGGGGAGGGGAGGAGTAGTAGGGACGGGAAAGTGGGAGAAAAATGAGGGAGGGGGTAACAATGTTTGACAAGAAATGTATTCATTACCTTAACCCCTCTGTGCATTATCTTTACAACAAAGTAAAAGTAAATTTTAAAAAAGTTATGGAAGCAGGGACAAAGGATACAATTTACCACTGGGTGATGTAGCATCATTGGATTTAATTAATTTCACAGTTTTCTATATAAACCCAATGGTGATAGTTCTTTGCAAAGTATTTATTAGGGATAGTGTAGTCTACTAGATATTTATTTAGAATTTCATGTTGTTAGTACATCCAGAGCTCTATATACTTGATCCTGAGCAATTTAAGGAAAAGACTTTTAATTCCAGGGTATTTTATTCATTGGCAAAAATTACTAATCAAGATGCTTGCTGTTTTTGATCTTTTCTGGCATATTCAATTAAGACCTTCTAATTTCTGCAGTACAAAAAGTACAGTAATTACAGACACATCGAACACGTTGTGCAAATATCGCAGTCCAGGGACAACACACCTCAGCCTTCACTCGGTTTCACTAGTTATATCATTAAAACAAAACAACTGTTTTTCTGAAGTAATAGCCCAGAATGTGAGACTCAAACAATTTGGATCCTCATTGATGTACCCCTTTCATCATCTCCCCCTTTCCTCCCAACCCAAGCCCTCCCTTCAATTTTCCTAGTTTCATAGGATACACATTGAGTGTTATGACTGCATCCTTCCCTCTTCTTCTCTTCACTAGTTTGTACCCCTCTCCCTTTCCTCCCACCCCACAGCTCAAGTACCAGCTTCCTAGTATTTGTTTTGTTGGACTGTGAGTTAGTTTTTCCAAGGAGTTCCACAATTTGAATTCTCCCCTGCATATACCTTACTCCAGTTAATATGTTTGTGTATGTTTAAATAGGCTGAATAGGCTGCAGATATTTTTTGGGAGGGGTATCTTTATGAAGTTTTTGGGCACAAAATGCTTTGTCTATTTGTAGCAAAAAAACTCTTCATTATCTCTCTCTATCAGGCATATTATTTTATATGAATAGGCAGAGCCATCTTGGGAAAGATTTTCCCCAGAAAGATAGTGTGTTAGTACATCACAAGTCCAAAGCACTATAGGGGAGAAGGTGATATTAAAATCTATGTACAGATCATCCTCGAGTGTTGCCTGCAGAGGTTGGCTTGCATTCTAGAGCAGGAGGCCAACAAGGAAATGAAGTTAAGTTTCCTGAAGAATCAAAGTAATCTCAAAGGCACTGACATTTTTCCTTTGGAGGGAGAGGTATTTGTGCTGCTTTCCCAGTTCTCGTCTTTGCATAGTATGGGTTTGAAGGTTGAGTGAATTTTGTTCCTCAGGCCTACTTGGAGAACATGGAGGAACACTTCTTGTTTCTCCTGTTCCCATGGAAGGGGAGGGAGTGATAGGAATAACACATTGATTGGCCTGAGCTTCATCCACAGTTCATATGCGCCAGGCCTTCTCCACTCTTTTACTTCTGTCCACTTGTGTCATCACCATGTTTTTAGCTTATGAGTGGCCTGCTTTCTATTGTCTGGAGAAAGCCTGTGAGCTAAACCAGACACAAAAAAGGAGCTTGACTGTGGATAGCTCCTTTTGATTGGTTCACTGTTGCTGTTACCTAATTTTGCTGTGTTTCCTCATGCAATGTAGAGAATGAGATGTGAAATGAAGGAATACCCAGGAAGGATCATAGGAAAAGTTCCCTAATGCTTGCAACTTCCTCCTGGGGGTCATAGCTCAAGTGGAGACAAGTACTCTCCAGATTAGAGCAGCTCCAAAATAGGAAGTAGATGGATGTCAAACTTCTTTAAGTGACTGTCTCGATGTGTTAGAAATACACACACTCTCAGTTTATTTCTTTCTATTTCCTTGGATCACTGTAACCTTGGGAAAGGCTTTTTGTGCTGCCTGAAATCCTCATTCTGGCTGGCTTCGCACTATTGTTCCCCAAGCTGTCTCTGTACTGCATGGAACTAGGTATACAAAGCAGGTCTGTCCTGTAAGCCATGCCAAAGCCAGATTTTCAGACTCCCACGTGTCTCCGTGTGCATATGAGATCTAGATTTAGAAGGTGAGGTTGGAAGCCCAGCTTTGGCCTTCCAACTGTGCCCTCCCAAGGCCTAGCATTTTGCAGACATTCTACACAAGTAAACCAGTCTTGCGTTTCTTCTTCATCCTGCGTGTGGCGGCATTCTGAGCTACCGAGGTGATATATTTAGCAGAATGGAGCACAGGTGAGGCTGTCAGTTTTTTCCACTGCAGCAGAGAAAGTAGAATGCCACTGCTCCGAGGAGGGCACCGGCAAGTCAGCAGGGGAGGGCAGCAGCTCTATCGGAGTTTTGGCAGCCTCAGCAAAGCGCCACACGAACACAGCATGACTTTAGCAGACATTGACAGAAGATGCCATTAGAACAGCATCAGTGAAATGTTATGTCCACCTGGATTTGCAGAAATGGGATGCAGGAAGTGGGGAGAGGGGGACTTGGGGAGATGGCCACACAGAGACAGAGCTGGGCCCTGAGTGGGGAGAGGAGGGAGTGATAGGTCTCCCTTATTCACACCAGAAGGAAACTACTGAGGAGAATATAGGAATATGCTTTATGGAGGAAAGCTCTTAGGGCTTTCTGGAAGATGTTCAGAGGGAAGGATGAGTTAGAATAAAAGTCTCAGAATAGAATTAGAATGAAGATTTAGAATAAAAAAGAATTAGAATAAAAAAGGACAGTATATCTCTAAATAGGACTCCCTGTTACTCAGAACTGGTAGGGCTGGAGGAAAGGTGGGTGCTAAGGGACTCTAGACAGGTGTTTTGCACATCTTTTACTTTAGTCATACTTAACCTGATGAGCCAACTTATGTGTTTAAACTCTTTTTATTTGTTCACTCCTCTTAAATCTTTATTTTTTTGTGGTTATTGACTGCGCAGGGAGCCTTATATCTATTTTTAGCATCTTGACAGCTTCTGCATTACTGATTTCTGAATCTATTGATTAAAACTGCTCTGGCAGCCAGTTCCCTGTCCTGGGTACATGCTACAGGAGAGGATGATGGGTGATAAATATGGATGCAGAGCGAAGTGATGAAGGGGCAGATGGAGGGAAGATTTGGCAACACCAGGAATTTCAAATTTTGTTACATTAGACTTTTAAACCCCACAAAGACCATGAACATTGTATTTCTAATCTTCAGAATACAGTGCATAACACAGAACCTCAGTGTTTCTTTTTAAAAACTATCTTTAAGTGGTTGTATAAAAGGAGTTGCCAATAAAAAAAAGAAGTTGCCATTTAGCAAAGCAGTTTATGAATACAATATATCTCCAGTGTTACCCCTTTCAACATTCTCACCCATCCCTCTGTTACTCACCCCTTTTCTCACTCTTCTTCATTTTGAAGGACTCTTATCTGCTTTTCCTCCCTCTTTTCTACATTTGTCCACCCAGAATCTCAGTATTTCTAATGAATAAATCTTTAGTGTACTGGTTATTATATAAGCAGACTGAATAAATATTTACTATACCTGTTGTTATATAGCAGTGTCTACCCACAAGAAGTTGCGGGTAGAAGAGGACTGAGACAGGAAGAAGGAGGAAAAGGCAGAGAGAATTTGAAGATGAAGCGGCGTGAAGAACAAGAGTGACATGAATCTGTCATTTCTAAGGCCTAATCTACTATGGATCAAGCAACTATTTATCCTGGACTTTGCTCTTTAGATGCCACTTTGTCTTAAAATAGGAAAGAACTATGCATGCATTTTCTGGGGATACTAACTTTTTAAAAAGTAATTCATGTCGGGAGCCAGTGGTTCATGCCTGTAATCCTAGCTACTCAGGAGGCTGTGATCTGAGGATCATGGTTCAAAGCCAGCCTGGGCAGGAAAGAGCATGAGATGCTTATCTCCAATAAACCACCAGAAAACCGGAAGTGGCACTATGGCTCAAGTGGTACAGCTTTAGCCTTGAGCTGAAGAGCTGAAGGACAGGCCTCAAGCCCAGAGTTCAAGCCCCACGACTGACAAAAACCAAAACCAAAACAAAAATTAATTCATAACTTAGAACGGATTCTGTGGATGGGCAATATGTTTCAAAAACACCAGATCTAAACATTACTGTAGGTAATGTGGGCTCACAGCTTTCATTATGGTAATGTCCACCATATTTCATCTGATGCAGCCACCTGAACATGGGGTGGAAGGGAGAGGGGGTTTTGACATGGCCTCTATTCATTGTCTTTGCCACCTGCTACCCCAGAACAGCAGAGCTACCATAAGAGTGACTACATAAGAACTGTTTGGATAAAAGGCAAGACCTCTATCAAAATGCATTGTACTCACAAACTGACATGTTGAGTTGGAACTCCTTTGTACAACTACAGAAAGATAACTTTAAAAAAGAAATGTTAATATCAAAGATACATTTTTTTAGCTCTATGCCAGTGGCTCATGCCTACAGTGGCTACTCAGGAGGCTGAGATATGAGGATCATCATTCAAAGGCAGCCCAGTCAGGAAAGCCTGTAAGACTCATCTCCAATCAACCTACCTAAAAGCTGGAAATGGAGCTGTGGCTCAAGTGAGAGAATGCCATCCTTTAATAAAAATGCTGAGGTTGTGCCTTGGCCCTGAGTTCAAGCGTCAGTATTGCACATGAGTATACACACACATACACACACACACACACACACACACACACACACACACACACACACACACACACACACAATGGAGGGCCAGTATGGAAACAAAGCTATATATAGGCAGCTTGAGGCACAGTTTTCAAGCCTTCAGTTAGAAAACACAGACCATGTTGGGTGTGGCAGTTCAAGCCTATAACACAAACTACTCAGGAAGTAAAGGTAGGAGGACTAAAAATTGAAGGTCAGCCCAGATCTGATCTCAAAAACAAAATATAAACAAAAAAGACTGGGAAGGCTGGATTAAGTGATAAAGTTCTTGCCTGGTTTACACAGGCCTTGGGTTCAATTCCCTGGTACTACCAATCAAAACAAAAACAAAATCATAGACCCTGATCATAAAATAAAATGCTCTGCAACCAATAATTGGAGTTCATTTTAAGTTTTGTTTAGTTCCTTGAAATTAAAATGGAGTGGAAACCTGAAACATAAAGTTGATATGAAGAGAAAGAATTTCCCTGTCTTTTCTGTCCAACAATCTTTTTTCTTTTTCTGTAGGTCATAGGGCTTGAACTCTGGGCCTGGGTGCTGTCCCTGAACTCTTCAGCTCCAGGCTAGTGCTCTATCACTTGAGCCACAGTGCCACTTCCAGTTTTCTGGTGGTTAATTAAAGATAAGAATCTCATGGACTTTCTTGCCCTGGCTGGCCTTGGATTGCAATCCTCAGACCTCAGCCTCTTGGAGTAGCTAGGATTACAGGCATAAGCCACTGACACTTGGCTCTGTCCAACAATCTTGACTAGAAGACAGTCCATGTCCAAGAAATGACAGGGTGTGTTTTGTCTCCCCAAGATGCTCAAAAGACATGTTTTTTCACATTTTGTTGTCTGTGATATGCTTATTTGTCACAAATTCTTGTCATATCAGATCTGTTTTGAGAGAATATATTTTGAAACTACCACAATAAATCAGTAAATACATGCTTATCTTCTACTTCAATTATTTCATAGATGATTTCTCATTCTTTTTCTCTAATCTTTTTCCTTTTCCTGGGTCTGTTGATAAGTTAATAGCTTAATTTCATTCCTGTTCTACTCTATTTCCCATCTCCAACTCTTTGTCTTGCAATATAGGGTACTTGACATTGTCTTCCAACCTTTCTTTTTATGATCTTATTTTGACTATCATATTTTGTTTTTCGGATTAAGGATGTTTCCTTCTTATTTCCTAAGTGGTTCTTTTGAGTAGCACGCAGTTCTTATTTTATATGCTTGATTTATTCCCTTATATCTCAGAGTACATTAGTTTACTCCATTATCTCTCAACATCTATTAAATGTGAATTTTGTTCTTTTCTCAGCAGTTGCACTTTTTTCCAATTTCCTTTCATTTCCTGTGATTTGAATCGCCATCTTTTGTGTTAAAGACTTTCCTTAGACTTGGTAATAGTTATTTACTATTATTTAGGAATCAGGGACAAAAATTGTTGATTAGAAGCTCTGGAGATGTGGATAGACTTTGTTGACTGGGAACGGACATAGAAGTTGACCAGGTTGGAAGTTTGCCAGGAAGCCTGTGATACCAGGATTTTTGTTTCCTTTACCTGGACTGCATAGATTCTAAAGAGAAGATGCTTCAATTTCCTGCTTGGGTAGTAAATCCTCATGTGTCTGAGTTCTGAGAGGCTTTGGGGAAAATCTATTGGTATTTTTCCCCTCAGCATAATTTGGAGATATATATGTATGAAAAAATATACTTACACAGTGGAATAATCTTTTGAGTTTTGGTGTTTACTTTTTTGGTACTGGGGATGGAACCCAGGATGTTGTGCTTGCTAGGTAAGTACTTTTCCACTGAGCTATATCCCAGCCCTGGAATAATCTTTTGAGATCAAGTTTTATCCATTTGGCATAACTCATTGGAAGTCCATCAAAGTGGTTACATGCTTAAATAATTCATTTTTTATTGTTGACTTACTGTATGCAGAATGCTTTGTGTGGTATAGGTGACATTCTATTATTTATTTATTATTTCTTGAAACAGGGACTTGCTATGAAACACAGTCTGTCCTTGAAATCACGGTCTGCTTGAGTACTACAATTATAGGCATGCACCACCATGCCTGGCTAATTTATCATGGCTTTCAAGGGTCTATTTCAAGACAGTCTATTCTGTTCCATTGATGCATATTTTTGCCAGGTTTATGGCTTTATAATAAATTTAAAGTTAAATAGTATGAGCCATCTCACTTCGTATTTCTTTTTATAAATTGTGACTGTTTTAGCTTTCCATGCACACTCTAGAATAGAATCCATTTGTTGTTATATAAAAAATCCTGCAAAGATCTTGATTGAGGTTGCATTGAATCTATAAGCCAGTTGGGGGTACTTGGTATTTTCAAATTAGGATGTACAGTTCTACTTATTTAATTCTTGCATGACTTTCTTTCTTCAGAAGAATTAAGAGACAGCCATAAGGTAAGGACAAATTTGTGGATTTTTAAAAAACTCACTTCACAATTCAGATAAATTAAATGTTTTAGTACTCAGTATTTGAAACTTTAAAAATGTATTTATTGGGATTTTTTTAGACTGATATAGAAGGAGTAGAATCATTGCAACATCTGTTCATATCCTCTTCCAACTCACAACTCTGAAGAATAACTTAGACAATTCTCTTGGTCTGGGCATTTTGGCTTTGATAATGATCACTTCTAGCTAATAATCTTGATTTCTCATGGTTGTCTTTATACTCAAGGGTATTACACTAGTCTCATTTAATCATGCAAAGTAGGAAGTTGTGGCAACCATTCCAAAATCCCACTTATCTCATTTGTCCTCTATTCTGAGAGTATACCTATTTCATCACTCACTGTTCATTCTCTGTCACAGGTTGTTACAAGAGAAGAAGATTTAATTTTCATTGGCTATCTATTCTTAAGATTAGCTCAGAGCAGTTGTGGCTTAAGTATTTCATATTACTGAGTATTACTGAGGGAGAAAGATTAGGTATAAAAATGGTAGAACTTTATTTCTCCTGTGGTCAGGTCTCTCTGACCAGTACAAAGAGTTATTGTCTATCATTTACTCCAATTATTATAGTTAAAGTGAAAATCTTGACTATTAGTTTTAACCTTTTCCAAAGGCAGAATAATCAAAAACACATTGTTTTAAAAAATAGGGACACAAGTGGTTTTTTTTCTTTCTTGCTATTGTTTTTTAAGCATATTTATAATGTACTATGTGATTTTTTTGTTTCTTTGGTATATTCTTTCCCCACAGTATAACCCCTGTTTTCACTATATTTGATTCCGGTGCTCTACATGTTGTATATACATTTTTCTAATTTGAGGAGGGGAAGGGAAATAACAAAATGTTTAAATAAGGATACAGGTTGACCCATTGTAACAATGAGATGTACAAGACACTATGTTGGAAACGAACTTTACAACTTTGGAGGTGGGGGTGGGGTGAGGTGGGTGGGGGGTGGGAGGAGATGGGGAGGTAGAGAGGGAAGGGATGGTAGAGGAAAAACAAAGGAGGAGGTAACAATGCTCTGCTCAATAGGTAATATACTCATTATCTTACTCATTAACTCTAACCCCTGTGTAGAGTATTTTTTACAATAAAAACATATAATAAAAAAGTTCTTTTTCTGAATTGTTACACTCATTACTTCTATCATTTTATTTTATCTCTGCAAATAGAGTATGCATGAAATATCCAGTGGAAACTATTTATGAGGCTCTTTGTAGTTCCATTTCATTTATATTTCTCCAAGATGTCCTTGAGTAACTTAAGGCTACATGTCACCATTTTCTTAGCATTTATCCTCCTCCTTCAACTTCCAAAACTTGTCTTTTTAAATTTTCAGATGGAGTTATGTATTGAACCAAAGGCCTAACTCATGCTAGAAAAATGCTCTACCACTAAGCTACATTCCTGCTCCCAGGACTTTCGTTTTGTTTTGTTTTGGTGTCAGTACTGGTATACAGGAGCCTGAACTCAGGGCCTAGGCTCTGTTACCTTTTTTTGTTCAAGGCTAGTCCTCCACCACTTGAGCAAAACCTCTACTTCTGGCTTTTTCTGTGGTTAATTTGGAGATAAGAATCTTTTGGAGTTTACTGGCTTCAAACCACTATCTTCACATCTCAGACTTCTGAGTAGCTAAGCTTACAGACTTGAGCTAGTAGTGCTTGGCTCCCATGACATTTAAAAACGTCAATTCTTTTACCTCTCTGCCTGCTGTTTCAGCTTTGCAAGATTTGTCCAGGAAATTAGAAAGAAGAAGATGCAGCAGAGACCTGGAGACCAGGGGCGAGGTGGCCATAGGCAAAGTTAGGAGAGCAAAGACCATGTCACCAACACGCCGCCGCCATGTCACCTTTCTGGATTGTGGGCACAAATGCAAATGAAATAAAGAAGGATTTGAATTCATTGAGATGAACTTTTCATGTTTAGTGAAATGAGAACTCTAGCTAGTAATTAAATTCCATCATAGAAACAGTTAAACCTCAGATAATCACAGTCGAATGGCTCTCTGTCATATATAATTGAACCTGATAACATGAAGAAGAGGTCTATTATGGTTTCTCTCTAGTCAGAATTAAATGTTTTCCCCAAACTCCAAGTAATTCAATAGCAATAAGGCCTGGCTTGGATATCAGAGTCTCTGTTCCATGATGCCATATGCCTTCCGTTAGACTTTACTGCCTTCGGGGTTAAATGGTTATTTAATAATTGCACAAAATATCTCAAGGGTTACCATCAGTGGATTGATGCAAAGTTAGGTCAAAATAGGAGAGATATGGTCCTCAGAAGAAATAGACAATATGCTCATATAAAATATTTTAAGTCAAACCAGCTAACAAAACCACCAGCAAAGGTGATTGCTCTTCAATCTAAGTTGTTACATTAGTGTCTAAGATTGTGGTAGGCTTAAAAATAGAGGATTAGCATTCAGATGGAGTCATTTCTTTTGTGCAGTTTTTTTCATTTTATAGGTAAGGGAACAAAAGCTCAGAAAGGTTATGGGTTCTTCATTGTCACATAGTTGGCTATTGACAGAAGCAGAGCTGGGGCTAGGGTTGAAGATGGTATATTTTTCTGTTTTATCTGGGCAAAACATGAAGTGATTGGTCAGAGTTATAGTGGTGAGGAGCAAAACATGAAGTGATTGGTCAGAGTTATAGTGGTGAAAAGGATAACATTTTTTAAAATTTAATTTTATTTTATTTGTGAACATACTGTACAGAGGAGTTACAATTATATGGGCAGGATAATGCGTACATTTCTTACCAAGCATTGCAGCCTCCTCCTGTGTTTACCCTTCACATCCCTTCACAGCCTCCCCCCTCCCCCCCAATCCCAATCCTTCTCCTTCCCCCCTTCCCCGCCCTCCCCCCCCCCCACCGACGTTGTAAAGCTCGTTTTGGACATGACAACTTGTACTTCTCATTGTTGCAACAGGTCTACCTGTATCCTTAAACAACTGGTTTTTCCCCATCTCCTCCACAAGTTATACTGACATCAAATATAGTGAAAGCAGGGGTTATACTGTGGGGGAGGGACATACAAAACAACAAAGAGATAATCTTATAAATGCGTTAGAAACACATGCATGAAATAAAAAAAAACCTTAAAATACACATCTAAGGGTTCATTTTCCTGACATCACATTATCTGACCTTTTCCGCTTGACTCATACATATACTAGATATTACAAATAAGGGAAACCATGGGATCTATGTTTCTTTGGGCCTGGCTTACTTCACTTAATATAATTTTTTCCAAGTTTTTCCATTTCCTATCAAATGGGGCAATGTCATTCTTTCTGATGGAGGCATAGAATTCCATTGTGTATATATACCACATTTTCTTGATCCATTCATCTACTGAGGGGCATCTGGGCTGGTTCCATATCTTAGCTATGGTAAATAATGCTGCAATAAACATAGTTGTGCTAGTAGCTTTAGTGTGGTCTTGTTTGTGAACATTTGGGTAAATGCCCAAAAGTGGGATTGCTGGGTCATAGGGGAGATCTATGTGAAGTCTTTTGAGGAACCTCCATACTGCTTTCCAAAGTGGTTGAACAAGTTTACATTCCCACCAACAATGAAGTAAGGTTCCTTTCTGTCCACATCCCCTCCAGCATCTGTTGTTGTTAGAGTTCTTGATTTTTGCTGTTCTAACTGGAGTGAGGTGATATCTCAATGTTGTTTTGATTTGCATTTCTTTTATGGCTAGGGATGTTGAACATTTCTTCATGTGTCTATTGGCCAGAGGATAACATTTTTATAGCAAGTTAGACTTACTGTGTTCCCAAACTCTGAGGAAGACATTCAACTCTTTATTATTGAAGTATTTTACTAAGAGTACTATAAGGCATTTGTGTTGCTAGAGTAATGACCTTTCCTTGGATATTGGAGTAGTTTAACTTCTGAAAGCAGAACTTACCTTCAAGAATATTTGCTTAGGGCATGATGGGTAGTAAATATATCTTCAGTCTATTCACTGCCACCATTTATCATCATTCTCAGTGGATTTCTTTTCAAGACTTGATGGTCAGACAACGTTTTGACAGTTCTATAAAGCAACCAGGCTTTAAATTCTACTGTGGGCTAATAATTGCGCCTATAATTTAGATGATCATCTAAATTCCTGTACTTCTCACAGCTTATTACTATCTTTAATCATTTTTCTCGAACTTTTCATTTCTTTCATTCTCAGCTTCAATTATGTTTCCTGCTTTCTTTTATTACTACCCTCTAAAATTTGGATAGCATATTCACTTCCTTCCAAACAAGGATGCTGTTTTTATTTGTTGGCCATGTGGTCAATTAATTATCCCCAATTCTTGAACACCTGTCAACTTTTGCTGAGTTGGCAGGTTCCTCTCCTCTACTTTCATTTGAGGCTTTGTCTTTTTGACTAGTCATTGGGTAAAGTTCCAATGAGGAATAAACACGTGGTTTTGTTGTTTATGATGGAAATCTGAGCTGTAGTTTCTTTCTCTGCCCAGTCACAGCACATTAAATCACATTTACTCTATCTTTACCTAAGAGCATATACAATTTCCCCAAGACTCAATGTCAGTTACTGAAATGTTGGCTAGGGGGTTTGGATTATGGTTGTTAATGCTGAAGTTAAGGCACTTATCAGCCCTAAACAAGACTAGTACATTAGTCCCTGAATTCTTATGTATATTTATTACTTCTTTCTGTAACCCTCTGTTCCTTTTTCTTTTTTTTTTATTGTAAGGGTGATATACAAATGGGTTACAGTTACATAAGTATGGTAATGAGTACATTTCTTGTCCAACATTGTTTACTCCTCCCTCATTTTCTCCCACTTTCCTTCCCCCTAACTCCCCCCCTCCTGCAAGTTGTAAAGTTCATTTCCAAAATAGTGTCTTGTGAGTATCGTGGTTATACTGGTTCACCCTTTGTCCTTTGTTTCACATTTTTTCTTCTTCTTCCCTTCCCTAAATTGGAATGCACAAGACACAGGGTACCAGAATCAAAAACAGGGACAAAAGAGGATAAACCAAAGGAAGCAAAAAACAAAACAAAAAAAAACAACCCCCCCAAAAACAAACCTAAGGAAAAAAAAGAAATAACTTCACGGAGTACATTAAAAAACAAAACAAAACAAAAAAACTCTTGTTTCCATATCTTGGAGCATCATTTTATAGGCTCATATGTACATATCTAATGTGCTATTGTGATCCTCTGCTAGAATTTTCTTATGTTCTAGATAAAGAAGGAGGCTGTTAAGTTCTAAGGTTCAGTGCTTTCCTTTACCCGTACTGCTGCATGCAGTACTCACATCGATCTGCACCCACTGAATGTTCTGTGTTCAACTGTACCATAGGCTGAAAGGCCATCACCTCCAGGCATCCTTGGGATTTTAGAAGCAGAACCTAGGGCAGGGACTCAGGTGCCTATGATCTATGGAGGGTTGCCAATCCTGGGGCTTGAACTCAGGGCCTGGGTACTGTCCCTGAGTCTCTCTGTGCTCAAGCCACAGCACCACTTCTGGCTTTTTCTGTTTATGTAGTATTGAGGAATCGAACCCAGGATTTCATGCACGCTAGGAAAGTACTCTACCACTAAACCACATTCCCAGCCCAGGAGGGTATTCTTACAAAGAACTATAAACAAGTGAGGGAACAGGCTAGTTCAGGGGAACAGCCTTAGTGAAGTTGATGTGAGAAAAGTCACAACTTAATCCACTGCTAGTGAGGTAGATAGCTCTAGAGCACAGACCCCATGGCACATCTCCCCCTTCGTAATCCAGGCATTGCTCTAGCAGGAACATCTGACTCTGGAATGATTCCAGACTTGGCGCATAACCTTCCCAGCCTTGCAGCTCTCATCAACAGAGGACAATTTTCCTGATAAAGGGGAATTTGTGACACCTTTGTGATTAAAACAGGACATGGAGGAGAGAGAGGCTTGACAAAACCTCAAAAATCTACTAAATTGGCATTTCTCTACCCTTTATTATGTGCTTACATGATTGTTGTTTGTGTAGCTCAGAACTCAAGTATGCCATACTTTCCATAGGCACTTAGAGCAGTGTCTCTTATTATAATACGGTTTTTTTTTTACAAGTTTCAACACTAACACAATAGCTCAGATTGTTTTTAAAGAAACACCTTTGATTATGACATTGATCAAGATGCATTACACTTATAAATTGGTTTGTTGAACTACTAGAAGTTAATAAAATATAATAAAAAAGACTTGCCTTTGATTGAGTGCTTCAGTTTGCAATGTAGATACTAGTTAAAGGCAAAGTTTGAAGTGTATGATGTAAGGTTAAGGATATGTGAATAAGGAAGTCACAGGGAGTCATAGAAGTATTGTGTAAGAATACAAAAATAGCAGCTTCATGAATAACCAGAGTGATGCATTTAAAAATAAGGTATTATATAACAGCCCCAAACTGGTAAATAATACAAAGGATCCAAACATTCAATGTTGGTATGAATGTGGGAAAATTCATACTCTCATTTTCCTTATAAAAGTCTAAATTGGGATAGTATCTTTTAGAGGTCAGTTTAGCAATAGGTCTTTAGTACATAGCTTCTCTTTTACTGATTTTACCTACTAGAATTCAAATAAAAGAATAATTCAAAGGAGTCAGGCACTGGTGGCTCATGCCTACAATCCTAGCTACCTTGCAGGCTGCGATATGAGGATTGTAGCAAGAAAATCTGTGAGATTCTTTCTATAATTATCTATAATTCTTTTCTATAATTAACCACCACAAAGCTGTGTGTAGAACTGTGTGTAGAACTGTGGCTCAAGTGTTAGAGCAGTATCATTGAGCCCAAAAGCTCAGGGACAGCACTTAGGCCCCGGGTTCTACCCCTAGAACCAGCACATACACACAAGAGAACAGTTGAATGACAAAGATATTAATTTCTTATAATAATAAATGAAATGTATACACCAATGATTGATTAACTCTGATATAATGACTATATATTTGTCAATTTGTATACTATACATTTATCTACTAATCAATGTATTTATTAATATAAATAGATACTCATAACAATCATATATGTATATAGATGTATATATGTAAATATATAGTGAGACATAATAGCTTTCTCAATGTTATAGTTTTCTCTGTCTTTGTCTGCCTCTTTGTGTGTGTGTGTGTGTGTGTGCGCGTGCATGTGTGTGTGTGTGTGTGTGTGCCACTAAGTTGCTCAGGCTGACCTGAAACTTGTGAACCTCCTGCCTCAGCTTTCTTAGTAGCTGGGGTTATAGGTATGTACGACTGGGCCAATCTTAGTTTTAAAATTACACCTTAACACTTAAAGCTTTTAAAAGTAGGTTACTGAGCAATAGTGAACTTCCTCTATCATTTCCATAGGACTCCTGGAACTACAGCAGGACACAGAACTGAATCACAGAAGGATGTAAACAGTGTCATATCAAACAGTTCACTTTTCTGACAACCCAAATTTCTCAACTACAAGACTGAAATAATACTACTGACTTTCCAGAGCTGTGTTAAATAGGGAAAATCTATTGAAGTGCCTGGTGCAATGTCTGCTACTTAGGGATGTCTGGCATTTAGTAGATGGTGAAGAGCACCTCAATTCTCCCATCACTTATATGCCAGAGTCGATGAGGAAGGAGGTTCCCCTGAACATAGCAGAGCTGTGGACACAGCACAGCTATGTCCAGGTGACTTTGATGTGGTGCTACACAATGCATACACATTTTTATACATTGCCTACCAGGCTATATCAGAGACTCATGGGAGGAGATCTTGAACAGATCACTTTGGTTAACCTCAAATTGTGAAGGAGCCTCAGAAAATTTGGATAGTTTCTGGATAATCTACCAGTGTGAGAGCTAAGGGCAAGCTAAGTTCTCCAGTTTCTATCATGTACTCTCTCTGCTATTAACATCAATGCCTTAGAGGGGAAAAGACCTTCCAAAGATACACATGGACAGTGGGGGGTGGGGGGTGGTCCTCGGAGCACTGAAACTGCTTTTTTGCCTTGTGCATAATTGAGAATATTATGTCATTTTTACCTGCAAGGAATCTCCGCTCTCCCTTGCTCTTTGCCAAAATTCTTTCCCTCTGATTCTGGATGAGCTGCAATGATTGTACTCTATACTTTGTTTTTGTTGTTGTTGTTGCCAGTCCTGGGCTTGAACACATGGCCTGGACACTGTCCCTGAGCTTTTTTGCTCAAGGTTACACACAGTTCCATTCTGGCATTTTTTTTTGGTGGCTAGTTGGAGATAAGCGTTTCAAGGGACTTTCTTGCCCAGGCTGCCTTCAAATGATGAGCCTCAGATCTCAGCCTCTTGAGTAGCTAGGGTTACATGCACGAGTCACTGATGCTCAGCTTACTCTATATGTCTTTGCCACAAAGTATTGAAGCTTCTGTAAGCCAGGCCACACATAACACCCTAGTTCCCTGACATTAGCTCTGAGTATCATTAAGAGCCTTCCCTTGAGCTTTTAACCTATGAAGAAAAGAGAAGTTTTACTTTTTCTTTGAGCATCCCGCGGTGAGATGTCATCTGACTGTATTTGTCTGTGACCATCTCCTCATATCCTATCCAAAAGAGAAAGTCTAGAATGAGCCACACATACAAACAGCCCCAAGGAAGTCTTGGTGGTGTCATATGAGTTAGCAGTATTCCTAAGTCCACTGAGTAAATAGCTTTCACAATGTTCTATTCTTTTTATTTCTCTGCCTCTCTCTCTCTCTCTCTCTCTCTCTCTCTCTCTCTCTCTCTCTCTCTCTCTCTCTCTCTCTCTCTCTCTCTTTCTCTCTGTTCTTAAAGTATTTGAAGTATCATTTAAAACCAGAAATTCTGGCCAATACAGCATATTACTTACTCTGTGCTTTAGTAATTTCCACCTACATTTCTAGAGCACCTGTCTCAATGACCTCTTCTGTTCTCAGTTATTAGCTGGGACTGAGGCAGTGTCTTGAATTCCTTGGATTCCTTCCCACCCTTGTCTCTGGACAATGCATGCTGTGGAAGATGCAGTATTTGGAGTGGAGACTCTGTGTTGGAGTAGGGTTGTCTGATTTTTCCCAGATTGTTGAATTTACAGAGGTAGAGATTTTAAAAGTTAATGAAGCTGTTTTCCTAATGGTAAGTCAATGTTCCAGATATATTTACTAAGGTTAGAGGTCAATCTCGATTCAATGATCAGCTCCATATTTCTAGACCAGGGATCTGTGTGTATCTGTGTCGATCTCTGTGTGTGTGTGTGTGTGTGTGTGTGTGTGTGTGTGTGCGCGTGCGTGCTCGCGCACATGCGTGCGAGTCATGGGACTTGAACTTAAGGCCTGGGTACTGTCCCACCATTTGAGCCACAGTTTCACTTAGGAGCTGTGGTTGATTGGAGATAAGAGTCTCATGGATTTTCTTGCCAGGGCTGGCTTTAAACCTTGATTTTCATATCTCAACCTGAGTAGCTAGGATTGTTGTCATGTGCTACCAGTGCCCAGCTATGTTCATATTTTTAATCTAATTACACAAGATCTAAACTCTGTGAAAATAATGTTGTCTTTCAATTAGTTTGTATTGCTTTCATTTGTTAGTTCATCTAAAAATACTTCAAGTATATGAAGTATCATTTAAAACCAGACTATTTCGTGAATCTTTATGATTCCATGAATAAGATCTTGTAAGAACTAACCATCTCTTCGACTTCTCAATGGCTACTATTTCCTGAGTATTTATTATTAAAGTCGCTAGGTAAACATTAGTATTATGATTCATCTTCTTTCTCTACAAAGGGCCATTTATTAACAACCAATAAGACAAATTGCAAAATGGAAAACTATCATCAAAATAGCAAAGTCAATTTATTACAATATAGCAAGATTTCAAATTCACCACAAAAATTTTCATTAGGAATTGGATGAGGTGGGGCATCCATCATTTTTACTATTTACCTCATACGTATTTGTTAGCCTGGGAGAGAAATGTCAACAGCAGGTTAATTTTCACTCTGGGATGAGCAGTGTCCTTCCTATTCCCCCTCTGAAATAAATAGTCTCCTTGTTTTGTTAGGTACCGGCTTCCCAAGTCATCAGCTTGTCTGATCTTATTCTTCTGGTCACACCTACTTGGTTGCTGGCTTCATAGAGGAAGAGAACAAATAAAGCACTTAGGAGGGAGGTCAAGAAAGTGACAGCGATCTTTCCTCTTAGAAAGCCTATATCATAAGGAAGCCAAACAGATATCTATATGTGTTACTGGGAAATTTCTGATGAATAGAATAAATCATGTTACACACACACACACACACACACACACACACACACACACACACACACATTAATCCCTAGAAAGGACAAATATCCTATTTCAAGTGCTTAGTTACAAAGAACTTATAATTATCATATTCCATGGGTACTCTAAATCATGAGTTGGGCTCCAAGCAGGCATGTTTGCGTGGCAATACACAACACAGACCAGATCAGCAAAACTGAATTTCTACACAGCTATGTCATTTCTACCTCTCCATGCCTTCCTGTCGAAAGGAACAAGGACTCAGCGGGAGTCTGTAAGTACCTGTAAAATAATTTATCTACGTTAGCTAGAGACCATTCTGCGACAATCATGGTTTTCTTTGGAAGGATTACTCCTTTCTGAATAACTCTTCCTGATTTCCAACAGTGACATTTTTAGGTTTGGTTCCTTCAATGCCTGTCTAAAAATATCTTCCTAAAAAATTTAGCAATGAAATAGTTCTGACAAAGTTTGTGTTCTGTAGTTCCCTGGAAGTTTATTTTTCTTCATAGTAAAAGTTCATGGAATTGTTGCTCAAGATCTCTGCAAATTTTATTTGACATAGTATGATGATAGAAAAGAAATATGTTCTCCAAAGATACCTGTGTTCTAATCTTTAAAAGTGATGGCTACATTATGTTACAGGGCAAGAGGAAGGGCATTAGTGGATGGAATTAGGCTGTCAATCAGTTGACCTGAAGATGGAAAGATTACCCTCATTATTTGGGTGGGACTCATGTAATCATGAGTCTATAGAACTGGAGGGAATTGGACATAGAAAGACTTGACTGTTTGCTGCTGGCTTTGAAGAAGGAAGCAAGAAACTTCCGGAGGCTAGAAGAGGCAAAGCATATATTCCCAAGATCCTTCAAAAGGAATGCAGACATCTGACACTCCAATTTTAACCCAGACTGACCCCCTTTCGACTTGCACTAGAACCGTAAAGGTAAGTTGTGCTGTTTTAAGCCACCATGTCTAGTAATTTGTGATAGCAGACATAAGATATAATGCACACAGTATTTTCCAGGGATATATGGCCATTTTGCCACCTTCTAACAGCTCTCAAGTCTAAAAACATTTAGGGGCAATGCTGATCTTGCTTGTTCATCCTTCTCTGGAGTGGCACCATCCACAGGAACTCCTCACAAGGAAGGGCACTCTGTGCCATCCAGAGTGGAAGCCACCGGCCACAGGTCGCACTGAGCACTTAACATGGGGCTGGTGCTACATTTGAAGGGGTCAATGGAAACTGACACTTAATTGACATCCATCTAAATTGAAATAGCCACTGGATTGTAGAGGCACAGTACATGTAAATGCACATCTCTGATTTTTCAGTTTCAGACTAAAGGGATGGCTACTCCATCCTTTAAACTTAAACTTCTAGTTCAGGAGGCAAAATGGGGAGAATCATGGCAGGGATGACTTTGGTCAAGTCTCATAAACTGACAGGTTGCATTGAAACCCCTTTGTACAACTGCTTAAAGAAAATTTTAAAAATTACAAGAATAATAACACGCTGTGTTAGTACAGCGTGGAGGACAGCTGTGTAGACCAGCATCACACAAGAACACACCTATGCCGAGTGGCTTTGACATTGTACACACGTGACACACACGTGTGTGTATGCACACATACATTGCATATGCACTCAGCAAGATTTTGGAAGGCAACAGTAAGAATATCCTAAGAAGGCTAGTTCATCATGAAAACTTTCCAGTAGATGGAAGTCAGTAGCCTTGAAGAAAGGCTGTGGTTTCGTTTGCTTTTTAATTGGCATGGCTGCAGCAAGGGTGGGTGGCAACTCTGATGAAGAGAGACAGGAGTTCATAGGAAGGGCCTGGGAAGGCTGCAAGTCAGATGATCTTCAGCTGAAAGAAGAGCTTCAATAGGGTGAGTGAGTCTGCTTTCTCGCTTTCTTTTTTCTACACTTATTAAAAAACAAGATCTACACATTTCCCCGTGTGCCAGATTTACAGTTCACATCAAATGGAGCATACACCCTTCCTCCCTCCCTTTCTCCCTTCTTTCTTTCCTTCCTTCCTTCCTTCCTTCCTTCCTTCCTTCCTTCCTTCCTTCCTTCTTTCCTTCCTTCCTTCCTTCCTTCCTTCCCTTCCTCCTCTCTCTTTTATATAATATATAATATATAACATATAATATATGTATACTATATAATATGTATATATTTATGTATATTATATAATATGCACGTTATATATATTTTCCTTTCTGATATATGTATATATTATATATGTGTGTGTGTGTATGTGTGTGAGAGAGAGAGGGAGAGAGAGATGGGGGTAGGTCTTGCTGTGTAGCCCAAAGTGACCTCATATTTGAGCTCCACCTGCCCCAGTCTTTTGTGCTGGGTTACAGACATGTGTCACACATGGTTTAGTGGATTCTGGAGGAAGGGATATCGTTTCACAGTTATCTCTTGCTCATTCAGGAATACAATTCCTTTCTGGCTGTCTAGAGTTTTCCGCCATCTCTTCTTCCTGGTTTTGTCTCTATCCTTGTTGGACGGTGGCTCCTCCTCGCCGCCTTTCTCTCTCTGTGTCCTGGGCTGCAGGCCCCTTCATACCCCCTGAGCTGCAGCCACCTCCATCTTCCACGCGTCTTTCTTTTCTCCCTCCTTCCTTATTCCACTCGCTATTCCCTGTGTCATTCATCTTCTCTTCCTCCCAACCAAGGTTTTAGAATCCACAAAAGTGAGATAGCAAAAGCTGGGGGAAATTAACCTTCATTTTTGAATTGTTTCTTTTTTTTTTCTTTCCAGTTCTAGGGCTCGAAGTTGGGCCTGGGCACTGTCCTGAGCTTCTTTTGCTCAAGGATGGCACTCTACCACTTGAGCCACAGCTCCACGTTCAGTCTTTTCTGTGGTACTGAGGATTCAAACCCAGGGCTTCATGCCTGCTAGGCAAGCACTCTACCACTGAGCCTCATTCCCAACCCGTTGAATTGTTTTTGTTTTTGTTTATCAGAACTTTTCAGGTTGTTTCTCCTTCAAAGAGGCAGAAACACATTGACAAATGAGTGGCAGGTATTTCCAAACACGAAAATCTCCCTCGAAAGCATCAGGAGGAGGTCACGCCTGAAGTACTGACCCTTGGTACCCTGAGACCCTAGTAACATCTGCCTTCTTTAGCAAGTGTTTAAATCTTAAAAAATCAGCTGATGAGTCACAGAAAATTCAGGATCTCTCAAAAACCTTTGTCTAATATTTTCAACTGATTTTTAAAGAAAAAGCTACAGTATTCGTTATAAAACTTCACTCAGTACTATAGTTACAGGAATATTTTTTTGATTGGCTAATATCCTAATCTATTTGATATTTCTTTACACTAAGATAGACACATAAAGATTCCAAAACACTTAAAAAGAATAGGTTTTTCAATTTTTTTATGTTTTTATTGTAAAAATACTGTACAGAGGGGCTACAGTTATGTGAGCAAGGTAATGAGTACATTTCTTATTGAGCATTGTTGCCTCCTCCTTTGTTTTTCCCCTACCATCCCTTCCTTCCCCACCTCCCTAACTACTCCTCCCCTCAAACCTCCTTTCCTGCTGCCAAAGTTGTAAAGTTCGTTTTCAACATATTGTCTTGTACATCTCAATGTTACAATGGGTCAACCTCTATCCCCTATTTAAGCATTTTGTTTTTTCCTTTCCTCTTCCCAAATTAAAAAAAATGCATATACAAGGTATAGGGCACTGGAATCAAATACAGTGAAAACAGGGGTTATACCGTGGGGAGGAACATACCAAAGAAACAAAAAAATCACATGGGACATTATAAGTACGGTAAAAACATTAGCAAGAAAGAAAACATATTTGTGTCCCTATCTTGGGGTTCACTTGGCTTAACATCATCTTATATGGTCATATGTACATAGCTTTTGGCCTTTTCTGCTTGTCCCAGACATATACTAGTTGTTGCAAATAAGGGAAACCATGGGACCTATGTGTCTTTGGGCCTGGCTTACTTCACTTAATATAATTTTTCCAAGTCTTTCCATTTCCTAATAAATGGGGCGGTATCATTCTTTCTGATGGAGGCATAGAATTCATATATATCTATATCTATATCTCTATATATATATCACATTTTCTTGATCCATTCTTCTACTGAGGGGCATCTAGGTTGGTTCCATATCTTAGCTATGGTAAATAATGCTGTGATAAACATAGTTGTGCTGGTAGCTTTAGTATGGTCTTGTTTGTGATTATTCGGGTAAATGCCCAAAAATGGGATTGCTGGTCAACGGGGAGCTCTATATGGAGTCTTTTGGGAAACCTCCATACTACTTTCCAAAGAGGCTGAAGCAGTTTACACTCCCACCAACAATGCAGTAGGGTTCCCTTTTGGCCACATCCCCTATAGCATCTGTTGTTACTAGATTTCTTTATTATAGCCATTCTAACTGGGGTAAGGAGGAATCTCAATGTTGTTTTGATTTGCATTTCTTTTATGGCCAGAGAAGTTGAGCATTTCTTCATGTGTCTATGGCCATTCTTATTTCCTCTTCAGAGAAGTTTCTCTTTAAGTCTTTAGCCCACTAATTTATCAGGCAGTTGTTTCTTTGAGGGATTTTTGGGGGCAGGATTTAATTTTTTGAGTTCTAAGTATATTTTAGATATGAGACCCTTGTCCATTGTATGGCTAGTAAAGATCTTCTCTCCCCGGAAACACAACAAATTGAAGAAAGGTTGGACAAATGGGATTGCATAAAGTTGCAGAGCTTCTGCAGGGCAAATGACATAGCTAGCAAGATCAATAGAAAGCCCACCGATTGGGAGAAGATCTTTACTAGCCATACAACGGACAAGGGTCTCATATCTAAAATATACTTGGAACTCAAAAATTTAAACCCCCCAACAACAAATCCTCAAAGAAACAACTGCCCAATAAATAAGTGGGCGAAAGACTTAAAGAGAGACTTCTCTGAAGAAGAAAGAAGGATGGCCAATAGACACATGAAGAAATGTTCAACATCCCTAGCCATAAAAGAAATGCAAATCAAAACAACATTGAGATATCACCTCACTCCAGTTAGAACAGCAAAAATCAAGAACTCTAACAACAACAGATGCTGGAGGGGATGTGGACAGAAAGGAACCTTACTTCATTGTTGGTGGGAATGTAAACTTGTTCAACCACTTTGGAAAGCAGTATGGAGGTTCCTCAAAAGACTTCACATAGAACTCCCCTATGACCCAGCAATCCCACTTTTGGGCATTTACCCAAATGTTTACAAACAAGACCACACTAAAGCTACCAGCACAACTATGTTTATTGCAGCATTATTTACCATAGCTAAGATATGGAACCAACGCAGATGCCCCTCAGTAGATGAATGGATCAAGAAAATGTGGTATATATACACAATGGAATTCTATGCCTCCATCAGAAAGAATGACATTGCCCCATTTGTTAGGAAATGGAAAAACTTGGAAAAAATTATATTAAGTGAAGTAAGCCAGGCCCAAAGAAACATAGGTCCCATGGTTTCCCTTATTTGTAATATCTAGTAGATGTATGAGTCAAGTGGAAAAGGTCAGATAATGTGATGTCAGGAAAATGAACCCTTAGATATGTATTTTAATGTTTTTTTCTTTTATGCATGTGTTTCCAACGCATTTATAAGATTATCTCTTTGTTGCTTTGTATGTCCCTCCCCCACAGTATAACCCCTGCTTTCACTATATTTGATGTCAGTATAACTTGTGGAGGAGATGGGGAAAAACCAGTTGTTTAAGGATACAGGTGGACCTGTTGCAACAATGAGAAGTACAAGTTGTCATGTCCAAAACGAGCTTTACAACGTCGGTGCGGGGGGGGGGGGAGGGAGGGGAAGGGGGGGAAGGAGAAGGATTGGGATTGGGGGGGAGGGGGGAGGCTGGGAAGGGATGTGAAGGGTAAACAAAGGAGGAGGCTGCAATGCTTGGTAAGAAATGTACGCATTATCCTGCCCATGTAATTGTAACTCCTCTGTACAGTATGTTCACAAATAAAATAAAATTAAATTTATATATAAAAAAAATCTTCTCTCAACCTGTGGGCTTTCTCTTGATCTTGCTAGCTATGTCCTTTGCCATGCAGAAGCTCTGAAGTTTCATGCAATCCAATTTGTCCATTCTTTGATTTTTTTGTGTGTGTTTCTGGGTCTCTATTAAGAACATTTCAGCCTGTGCCAAGGAGCCCTAGAGTTTCTTGTAGAATAGGTTATTAGCACATATAATATACCCCACCCTCCCAACAAAAGTTCAGAGAACCACACTATAAATAATTACAATTTTTGTGTGTGTGTATGTATGTGTGTGTGTGTGTGTGTGTGTGTGTGTGTGTGTGTGTGTGTTTGTGTTGACATGGACTGAATAGGAAAGGGTACTGAATGATATCTTTGATCAGCATTTTGACAGTTGAGATATTTCCCTTGAATCAATGTATTCATGCTGCACCTGGTAGAGGAATCAGTATTCATTATGACAACCATTTAGTCACATCAAGCTGGCTTCCAATGAAGGTTTGCATGCTCAGAGTACACAGTAAAATATACACAATGAGATGACCCCTCCAGAAAAAAGATCAGTCCTCAGGACTGATCAGTGCAATGGAGCCCACAGGATGTATAGTTTCATATCAATAAGTGGACTTTGCTATGCAGCAATCTTAGGTTTATTTCTTTCACAGGTGTCAGTGGCGATTACCACTGGGCAGGTTCTAATGTCTCATTTTGTTTTCATCATGTTAATTCATTTAGGGAATTGAATTTAAAACAGAGTAATTAAAGGGAATATTAATCCATCTGGGAGGAGATATCACTGTCACCTCCAATTTTGCCATTTTCCTTCTTCATGAGAGCAGTACCCACCTCCTGGCTGATGGATGAATAGCCCACTTTACCATTTGAGTGTGGAAAACACAGACTCACATCTGTGTTCTCTGGGATTTACCATGAATCTTGCTGTTAGGCCGAAACACTTCCAACAACCATAGAAAGGAATGTTTACTCTGTGTAAAATTAGTGTCACAGACCTACGAGACAATGACATAAAAGCTTGTTTACTTATAGTAATGGGATCTTCAGTTGCAAAGACAGGATATTATAACAACATGTATAAAGAGTGACACATGCATGGAAAAAAGAATCAGTATGTTTGAAAAATGACATCAGTTAAGGGAGCAAACTTTACAGTGCACCCAGGTGGCACAATGGAGACTTCGTTTCCTGGAATGCCGCAGAGAGCAAAAGACAAGCAGCTAACTTGACAAGCACCTGGCACCCGTGGAGCATCAGCCAACAACGTTCAACTGGAGCCTGCTGGATTCTGGAGGAAGATTTGAAGCACTGATGGCAGAATTGAAAACAAATATGAGTACTCAGAAAGGAGACTCTAAATACTGATAGGACAGAAACCTAGACTTAGAGTGGAATTTTAGAACATTAAGAAGGATAAAGACATTCTTAAAAGCTCTAGAAAAAAGGACAGACTACACAGAGTGCCAAATAATGAAGACAAGAGACTTCATACCATGTACAGAGATATCAAAAGCAAGTATGGACTGTCTTAAAGTAGTGAGGGAAAAGATGTGATGGTTTTTCTTCCTCCTCCTCCTCTTCCTCCTCCTCTTCCTCCTCCTCCTCCTCCTCTTTCTTCATCTTTGAGACAGACTCTCACTATGAAGCACAATGGCCTCAAATTCACAACCCTCCAGTCTCAGCTTCCCTCATACAGGGGTTATAGACATGCACCATCATGTTTGCCTTTCATTTTTATATTTGGCTAGACTGTCAAGAAAAAAAGAACAAAAAGGACAAAAAACATACATGATTAAGAGAGCTTACTAGCCATCGTTTCTCGATGAAAGAGGTTTTAAATGTTTATCTTTGTCAAGAAGAAAAAACAAACACTAAAGGGAGAGAGCTATAAGAACTGAAAAATATTAAGACTGAGACCAAGTAAAACATTTTTGGCAATTTTAATTAACTATTGCCTATAAAAAATAATGCAGAACAAACGCTGTATGCTGATAACAATGGGAGGAGTAATATTCTATGTCACAATGACAGCATAGGATATCATGCCATAGAAAGTTAGCTCATGATAAGGTCAATGTCATTTTCAAGAGAGAGAAGGCTTCAAACTCAGAGACATGAAGACCCAAATAAATATGTTACAGATTGAAAAGCAATTTCTATTTTTCTCCAGCACAAGGGTGGAGGGAAAAGAAATACCTGAAGATGCATCAAGCTAGGAACACAGTGAAAGGGAAAGTCAGTGAAAAATAAGATGAGAGAAAAAAGCATAGTTTACAACACAACCATATCTGCAGACTCCTCTGGAGGTAGCTAGTTTTTCTCAGCTTCCTCTGCCCAAGAACTGAAAAAAGACCACACCTAACCTGCACTATGCTTACTCTTTCTTCCCTCCCTCCCTCCGCCACCCTCTCTCTCTCTCTTTCTCTTCTCTCTCTCCCTCTTCTATTTTGTGGTATTAAGGATTGAAACCAGGGCCCCACACATGAGTGTCTATGTATAGACACTCAACCACTTGACTCACAGCTGCATCCTTTCGTTTTCAGCAGAGTTTTACTAGCTTTCTTCCTGGACTGACTTCAACCTTTGAATCCTCCTGCCACTGCCTCCAGAGTACCTGGATTATAGATATGTGCCATCGCACTTGGTTAGCATTAGGCTCTTAGGGGTTCTTCTACCTCTTCTTTTTTTGGTATATATTTTTATTGTAAAAATACTGTACAGAGGGGTTACAGTTACATGAGTAAAATAATAAGCACACTGATACCTCTTTTTGACCCTAGTTGCTGAGTTATAGTGCTTTGCTCTCTCTAGAGACTATGAAGGGCTACATGGTTAGTCTTCAATCTTTGGTGGAATCTGAAATGAAGACCAGAGAACTTGGGGGATGTGCAGGTTCCAGGAAAGTCAATCTACTAGGGGACGTTATTCGAACGTAAACTGTATCCCCTGATCTCATAAGAGCTGCTGCCTACTCAGGCCTCGATGATCACATGTTCCTAGTAAAGGATTGCCCAGCACAATCTTGGACCTACACTCCCTGTAAATTACAGGAAGAAAAGAAAAGTACAATATGTTGTTAGCATGAAAGACAACACATGCGTGATTAGTAAGGTGATCAATAAACTTGTTCAGCCTTCAGGCTATCAGTTATCCTTCATACGGCTTTAGTAGAAATAGTTTCTCAATATGTGCGAGCTTCATCTCATCACGCTAGCTAACATCAGTGGCTAATCTCTTCCTTCAAAAAGAACAAATTTTAATGCATCATGTATTTTCTGCTTATAAAATTAAGCATTTGGCAAAAATATGGATATAACTGAAGGGTTTAGTAAAAACTGCCATTTAAAACAAGCACATATGATGTATTTTTCTTTCACTTATTATTATATATATATATATATATATATATATATATATATATATTCACATGATTGGTGTGAAGTGGTTTTCTGCGTCATTCTTGTCCCTAGTGACAAGCATATGGCAAGCCCTCCATGAATGAATGGATAGAGAGAGCAATAAATGAATGGGGTCATGAATAAATGAGCTGGTATGTGAATGACATTCATCAGGGAGAAAACTGCTTTCAAATTTAAGGTTTGCTTACAGAAAGTCTAGTGCACAGAGATAAAAGGGGAGTACATTATGAAGGTGGCTTGTGGGTGGAGTAATCTGAACTCCAAGAAACAGCAGCGCCTATTCAATCCCAAATGCAGAATTCGTGCTTTGAGAGAAGGTGAATGATGTTCTAATAACTGCTTGTGACATCCACACCCTCTTCATGAACGGAAGCCTGGAAGACAGCATTTGACACCCATGGAACTGGAAATAAGGAGTTTTCCCATTCTGCTATTATATCTGTTCATTTTTCTTTTATTTATTTATTTTTATTTTTTATTGTGAAAATACTGTACAGAGGGGTTACAATTACATGGGCAAGATAATGAGCACATTTCTTATCAAGCATTGCAGCCTCCTCCTTTGTTTCCCCTTCCCATCCCATTCTCCCCCTGCTCCCCCTACCCAACCCCCCCCCCCCCACCAAAGTTGTAAAGTTCGTTTTCGACATAATGACTTGTACGTCTCATTGTTGCAATGGGTCCACCTGTATCCCTATTTAAATGATGTGTCATTTCCCTTTTAATAATCACATCATTTTATATAAGGGAAGAACATTTGAGTTAAGTTGGGCTTTCCATGTTATCTACAAGCATCTGAATCGTTGAAGACATTTCTTTCTTCTAAGAGCAATTTCTCTGTCTGTCTGTCTGTCTCTGTCTCTCTGTCTCTCTCTTCTTCTCTCTCTCTCTGTCTCTCTGTCTCTCTCTGTGTGTCTCTCTCTGTCTCTCTGTCTGTCTCTGTCTCTCAATTTTGTGCTCAAAGCTCGCATGCTACCATTTGACTTAGCTCCACTTCTGGCTTTTGGTAGTTAATTGGAGCTAAGAGTCTCATGGACTTCCTTGGTTTGAACCACAATCCTCAGATCTCAGCCTCCTGAGTAGCTAGGATTGTAGGCGTGAGCTCTTGATTTTTGTTTTTTGTTTTTGGCTAGGTAAAATAGTGATTTGTATAACTTTTGTCATTACTTAGTTTTCAAATATCTCTGTTTAACCCAATAAAGTGAACACCAATTAATGATCATACTATTTATTGAAAGCCTGATAACTATCAGAAATTGCATTGGTTTGAGAGCTACCAGTCATGCTAGATTCAGAAATAATTTGGTACATATCTGAAACTTTGACAAATATAACATGTAAAAAATGCATACCTGGGTATTGATTTATATCAATTCAGCATTCCCAGAAGATGTTAGTAACTCAGTGGAAAACGAATTGGGTTCTCAAAAGTCATTATAATATCCTGAGAAAAACTTGGGAATATAAGCTGGGAGAAAGGAAATATTCTAGTCTTGATTTCTGGACAAATACATAATGATGATCATAACATAAGAAAAATAATGTAAAAGAATATAAGAAAAAGTTGCTGATTCTGCCCTCTGTATGAAGAAATTAGACAGGCCTATTAGCAGTTGAACACTACATGCTCAGTGTAAGTGAATTGTTGTCATGTTCACGTGAATACACAAGCAACATGAGTAGGTTATTGTATTCACATAAATACACTAAGGGTCTAGAACTCTACTAAGAACTCCATCATGACAGTGAATAAGCTATTGTCTTGAGTTTCATTGTGTTGCTGTCTGTCCTCCCTGTAATTATTGCTAAGAGAAAGCAAGTTCTTTTTTCTTTTTTAAATTAAAATTATATTATATTTTATTTTTTGCTCATGGTACAGAAGTTTTTGATCTTAGAGCTGAATACTTGCTAGGCAGGCGCTCTAGCACTGGGCCATTCCCCCAGCTCTTATTTGCTATGGTTATTTTTGGGTCTTGCGTCCTGCTTTGGCATGTGTCTGGGCAGCAGTCTTCCTATGTATGCTTCTTACGAAGCCAGGGTAACAGTGGTTCTTTTGAACTTTTGTTGCCTGGGCTAGCCTTGAACCATGATCCTTTCTCACTGTTTCCCAAGTAGTTAGGATTACAGGCATGAGTCACACTAGTGCCTTGATACATTTTGTTGATCTTGATGTTAACATTGCTGATGCTCTAAACTGGGAAGAGATATGTCAATACTGGACAAATCAAAGTTGGGATTGATCATGAAAGATTGGCTTACAGGCTGTTATGAAACATATGAAATTGACTTTCGGGGGATTCATTAGAGGTGAACATCAATTTCAAAATGTATGAGAACTGCCTGTCAAGAATATGCTATGGCTCAGAAAAGGTCAGATAAGGTGATGTTAGGGAAATGAACCCTAAGATATATATTCAAATGTTTTTTTCTTTCATGAGATTGTTTCTAACACATTTATAATATTAATTTTTTTTTTTTTTTGTCGGTTGGGGCTTGAACTCTGGGCCTGGGCGCTGTCCCTCAGCTCTTCAGCTCAAGGCGAACGCTCTACCACTTGAGCTACAGCTCCACTTCCGGTTTTCTGGTGGTTTATTGGAGATAAGAGTCTCATTGTCTCTCCTGACCGGGCTGGCTTTGAACCATGATCCTCAGATCTCAGCATCCTGAGTAGCTAGGATTATAGGCCTGAGCCACCAGCGCCCGGCGTATAAGATTATTTCTTTGTTGCTTTGTATGTCCCTCACCCACAGTATAACCCCTGCTTTCACTGTATTTGATGTAGGTATAATTTGTGGAGGGGAAGGGAAAAAACAAATCGTTTAACAAGGGACACAGGTGGACCCATTGCAACAATGAGATGTACGAACTGTTATGTCGAAAACGAACTTTACAACTTTGGTGGGGGGGGAGGATTGAGTGGGTGGAGGGGGGGAGGGGGGAGGTTGGGAAGGGATGGGAAGGGGAAACAAAGGAGGAGGCTACAATGCTTGATAAGAAATGTACTCATTATCTTGCCCATGTAATTGTAACCCCTCTGTACAGTATGTTCACAATAAAAAAAAATAGGCTATGGCTGCATCAAGATATTTCTAGTCGGCCTTTCTTTCTTTCTTTCTTTCTTTCTTTCTTTCTTTCTTTCTTTCTTTCTTTCTTTCTTTCTTTCTTTCTTTCTTTCTTTCTTTCTCTCTTTCATTCATTCATTCTTTCTCTCTTTCTCTCTTTCTTTTTCCTTCCTTCCTTCATTCCTTCCCTCCTTCCCTCCCTCCCTCCCTTTCTCTCTCTTTCTCTCTCTTCCTTTCTTTCTCTCTCTTTCTTTCTTTCTTTCTTTCTATCTTTCTTTCTTTTTCCTTCCTTCCTTCATTCCTTCCTTCCTTCCCTCCCTCCTTCCCTCCCTCCCTCCCTTTCTCTCTTTTTCTCTCTTTCTTTCTTTCTTTCTTTCTTTCTTTCTTTCTTTCTTTCTTTCTTTCTTTCTTTCTTTCTTTCTTTCTCTCTTTCTCTTTCTTTTTCCTTCTTTCCTTCCTTCATTCTTTCCCTCCTTCCCTCCCTCATTCCCTCCCTCCCTTCCTTTCTCTCTCTTTCTCTCTCTCTTTCTTTCTTTCTTTCTTTCTCTCTTTCTTTCTTTCTTTTTCCTTCCTTCCTTCATTCCTTCCCTCCTTCCCTCCCTCCCTCCCTTTCTCTCTCTTTCTCTCTCTTTCTTTCTTTCTTTCTTCCTTTCTCTCTTTCTCTCTCTTTCTTTCTTCCTTTCTTTCTCTCTCTCTCTTTCTTTCTTTCTCTCTTTCTCTCTTTCTCTCTTTCTTTTTCCTTCCTTCCTTCCTTCCCTCCTTCCCTCCCCCCTTCCCTCCCTTTCTCTCTCTTTCTTTCTTTCTCTCTCTCTTTCTCTCTTTCTCTCTCTCTCTCTTTCTTCCTTTCTTTCTTTCCTTCTTTCCTTCTTTCTTTCTTTCTTTCTTTCTTTCTTTCTTTCTTTCTTTCTTTCTTTCTTTCTTTCTTTCTTTCTTTCTTTCTTTCTTATTTCCTTCTTTCTCTCTTGACTCTACTTGTCTTGACACAACCTTGGCTTCCTTTGTTCCTACCCTCAAAAGAGATGAAAAAGTTGCAGGTCTTGATCACAGTTCAGTCCTCACTAAGGTTTCTTCAAATCCTGGCACTTCACTGCTCTGACAGATCCTTCTTGGGAAATTACATCTTGAGTGATTGCAAGTCCTTCCAGCCTTCTTCCACTTAAAATGGTTCGTTTTGGTGGCTGCTTTCTTTGTGATGTGAAAACATCCTTCCTGGGAACCCTGCTGTTAGAGCCATTCCCAACTTGGAAACCCCAAAACTAAATCAAAAGTAGCATGTCACCAAGACAAAAATAATTACTTGAAAGTTCAAACTGATATTAAAAGGTGGCTGCCTATCGACTCAAATTTAAAATGAATATACACAACTTTCCTTTAATCCACAGTTTTCTTGGATCAGCTAAAAGTGTTTGTTTTCTGGTGGATCAATATAGGAAATAGAGAATCTTAAATATTCTGAGCAGAAGTTGTAGTCAGATAAAGAGCCATTAGGAATCCTAGCTACTCAGGAAGCTGAGATCTGAGGCTCGTGGTTCAAAGCCAGCGGTGGTGGAAAGTCTGTGAGAGACTCTTATCTCCCATTAAATCACAGAAAAAAAGCCAGAAGTGGGACTACTATTCTAGTGGTAGAGCTCAGAGACAGTGCCCAGGCCCAGAATTCAATCCTAAGGACTGGCCAATAAAAGGTCTTTCATTCCGAAAATTATCATGTGATCATATTCTTTAATGTATAGTACAAAGGTGGGCAGGTGGCTTTCTTTGGAATTGTAGCAATCAGCACAGAAGAGTGAAATACAAACTGTACCCAGTGTCTTTGGTTACTGATGGTGGTTTTTTTTTTTCTTTTTTGGGCTGGTACTAAAGCTTGAACTCCATGCCTGGGCCCTGTTAGGTATTTTGTTCAGGGTTGATGCTCTACCACTTGAGCCACAGCTCCATTTAGTGCTTTTTGGAAATAAGAGTCTCACAGACTTTCCTGCCTGGACTGGCTTCAAATCAGTATCCTCAGGTCTCAGCCTCCTGAGTAGCTATCTACAGGCATGAGCTATGGATGCCCAGCTGATAGTTACTTTTAAATGAGGTTCCTCAAAATGTTTTGTGGAGCAGTGGAAGTGATTTCTCATGTTTTGGAAATTTCATTAAAGTATAAAAGATGGGGAAATGTATTTTTTGAGAAGTTATCTGAAAAATCATAAATACTGACAGTCCTATTGAGTGGCTACAAGGCAAAGTAATTAAGCAAGCTACGACGAGGTATATTTTTAGTATGAATGTTCTATCAACTTACTTTGAATTAGTTCAGGTACTACACTCTGGGACTTCCTTATAAATTATAAGCTCCAATTTTCAATTAAGGAAGTGTTATTTTTCAGCTACAAAATTAATAATGGTGGCTAGTGTTGATTGAGTGCTTGCTATATTTGTAAGGTTCTATGTTAAGTACTTTATAGATGCTGTCTTACTTAATCTTCTTAATGAACACTCGGAGGTGTGCACTATTGTTATATCCTCTTTAGACTTGAAGAAGCAGGTTATTAATGGCTCAAAAGCACAAAGCCAATAAATTACAAAGTCAGGATTAGGACATAAGCAGTCTAAGTAAAGAGTCAGTACTTTATTCTTTGCTGAGTAAATTGCCTGTATGAAGGACTATGAAGAGAAATATAATAATAATATTCATGACAAATTTACTCTGTGGCCTGGAACTCTCTCTCTCTCTGTCTCTCTCTCTCTGTTTCTGTCTCTGTCTCTGTCTCTCTCCCTCCCTCTCTCCCTCTCTCTCTCTTGTGGCCCTCTCTCTTCCTTTACTATGAGTTAAAATGCCAATCAACTCTATTTCAAATGCCATTTCTCTCCCTCCCTCCCTCCCTCCCTCCCTCCCTCCCTCCCTCCCTTTCCTTTTACAATTACTTGTGTTAGTCATCTTTCTGTTATTGTAACAAATTACTTCAAAGAATGAACTTCAAGAGAGGCAAAGTTTCTTTTGACCTGTAGTGCTGAGAGTTTCAGTCAATGGGTGGTTGGTTCTATTGCTTTGGGACACGAGGCAATGCAGCCCATGATTGTGGAAAGGCAGGGTGGCAGTTTAGTGGTGCTGGGAATCTTTACAAATATTCACTGCATGTTTGTATATTTTCTTTGGAAATGGGACTTTTCTAGACATTTTCCCAAGTTTTTTTTGTTGTTGTTGAGTTGCAGGAGTTCCTAGGTATTCTGATGGCCTTTTCTACTTCATATCCATCTTTTGTTTCTGATTGTATTTCCTATAGACTATAGTTTCTAGTACTACACAGGAACAGCTTTAAATGGATTGCTTATCTAGCCCCTAAGGAGGGAAATGAAATCCCTGTGACAAATGTTAGTATCTATGATTCCTAAGATGTCTGCTTCTCTGATTGCCCTCCAATACAATTATTCTCCATACATCTACACAAAAATCCCATCAATAAAACAATTCAGTAGTTATGTATGTTCTTTTCCATATAGCAGTGACTTTGTTAGGGTCAACTCCTGAGTGAGAATTCAGGCCTACTACCTCTGAGCCATGTTCTTTAGGGGAGGAGGACTGTGTGTCTTCTGATTGAGGCAAACTAGGTGTTTCCACTTATTAAAATGCCTTCTCTATAGCATTTTTCTCCCATGAAGTGTTTGTCAATGACTGAATTTCTGAGTCATTTCTGAGTCGTTCTACTTTTTGTTACTCCAGTGACCTAAGTGTTGTCACATGTCATCATAGCCATATAGCTCATGAGCAATATGGAAGCCAAATGAATGCTTTTCCAATCATGAACCTGATGGCACACAATGAGATCAACCCAGCATAACAGGGTCACCCTATCTAGTTCTGGGCCTTAAAACAAATGAGACTTTGGGCATTTCCTGTCAACCACTCCTTGCTTAGCAATATGACTATAACTTTGATGTTTACAAAGTTTTATTTCTAAAACTGTGTAACATCTTCTGTGGATGTGATATTTAAGTGTGGAAGTTAATATTTCTATGCCACAATTAAATATATGAACAATATGTCTGGTATAATCAGTGTTTTAGTCTCATGCTTTTATTTGCAAGCTATTTTTTCCCCTGAAGACTTACTCTCTTACCAACATTTTTTGTAAGAAGATATCTCTTCTACGTGCTTTGATCTCTGAGTCTTGTTTTTGTGTTTCTGAGAATGGAAATATCTATAATGGTTGGAATAAATGTGAGGATGTAGCAATGTTCTTCCGTTAGGTTGAGTCTCTATCAGATAAAATGACTTGCAAACTCACTGACATCTATCCCTGGTGATTGAATTCATGTGAAAACTAACCTAGATAGTTGATTCATATTTGAACAAAGATCTGTTGGAGTCTTGAGAAAGGGAGATTGTACCAGGCTAAGGTTGGAGCTATCTGGATACTGCATACTGTTTCACAGTATTTAGAATGTAGTCTTTAGTGTCACACTGCCTGAGTTTATCTTTGAGCTTCATAACTAATAGCTAATAAATTCCTGAAAGTTATTATGTGACAAAATAAGTCATATGAATATCCAGTGACACAGCTTCTTGGTCCAATACCTATGGAAATTAGGTGTCCACATTATAGCATTATGTTGAGCCTTAAACACAATAATAAATAAGTGCTCAATAAATTTTATTTTGCTTTTGCTTTTGCAGATGATTTGTTGCTCAGGATTTTCTTCTAGAAATGAGTGAAGAGCCATCCAGTGCTGACTACACATCTGATGCTAGGGGTTGGAATTCAAGGGGTAAAGTAAGTATATATTTAACTAAACCAGCCTCTGGGAAGGAAAATTTGAGGGCACGCCAATGAATCATCCTTCAGTTATATTGTAGGTAAGTGGTTATGGAAAATAGGAAATAAATGCTAGTCTAATACAGCTGAGCAGGATGAGCATCAGCCTGGAGACTAACATCATGAATCAGGCTATTATTGGTTAGAAATTGGAGCAGGTATAAAGAAAATAGAAAAAAAAAAGAAATGGGAGCAGGTAGAGTAAAGAGCAAAAGACCTATGGGATGTACTGGAGATACCCACCCTTTACCTTGTTGGATGAATATGTGTGTGTGTGTGTGTGTGTGTGTGTGTGTGTGTGTGTGTGTGTGTGTGTGTGTGTGTATGTGTGTGTGTGTGTGTGTGTGCGTGCGCGTGTGTGTTGTATGGATTATGCAGCTGCTTTGTAAAGTCAGAGGCAATGTAGATTGACACCAGTTTACAGAATTTATGAATAGGTATTGGAAATTCTTATGATAGGAAAAGGTAAGGAAAAATATTGAACAAGTAAGCTTTAAGCATCTCAACTTTGTCTTTGAATTCTCCATTTTCCAGATGATGGAACCTTAGGTTAGTGAGGGAAATGGTTTTGTCATGGTTGTTTTGATTATAGATAACAAAATGACAGTTTGAACGAATGTAGGTCAAATAGGGAGTCACTTGGCAAAAGTACCCAAGCTTGACAAGGGGAAAGATGATGCTAAATTTGAATTTTCTGGAAGAAGGGAGGGTATAGCTGCCAAATTCCTTTCTCCTCTGGCTTTTATTATCTCTGCAGTAGTCTGAATATTAGGTGTATTCCTCTACATTGGTTCACCATATGGCTGGCCTTAGGAAGCTCTTTCTCTCAGTTTTACTATTGAGACAGTTGAGGCAATAATTCTTATTAGTCTGGGATGTGGTATTCCTGGGCCAATAGAAGAGGTGAGGAATCAGGTACTAAGATTGATTGGTCTCCACTATAGCAGCAGATTTGGAATTTCATTTTGAAATTGGAGAAGGGCTCAGAAAACAAAGCCAGTAGTTGCTTATTAAGAGTTCCTTGCCAAAGGTCTCACAAAGTCGGTAAATGATGGAATTGGACTGGAAATAATTCTGCCCTTATCTCTAGCTACAAAGCCTTGTTATTTCTCAGGCAGGATGCAGTGACATAGTGACTTTTGCCTTTAATCCCAGCATTGTGAGGAGCAGAGATGGGGAGATCATGGTTTGGCACCCCAGTGTGGACTATAAAGTCGGAGGCATAGGTAGGAGGTTCATGGTCTGATGGGAGTCTGAACAAAAGGCACAAGACCCTATCTGAAAAATAACTAAAAGCAAAAAGGCTAGGGCTTCCCCACACTGGTGGCTTATACCTGTAGTCCTAGCCACTTAGGGCGTTGAGATCTGAGGATCATGGTTGGAAGCTAGCCTGGGCAGGGAAGTCTGTGAGACTCTTATCGCCAATAAACTACTCAGAAAAAGCCAGAAGTGACACTATGGCCCAAGTGGTTGAGCACTAGCCTGAAGCAAAAGAGGTTCAGGCTCAGTGCTCAGTTCCAGAGTTTAAGCCCCATGGCCAGCAAAAAAATAAAGGCTGAGGGGATGGGTTGTAGCTCATTTTGTCTGGCAAGTATGAAGTCCTGTGTACAACCTCTAATACTTCCAGACAACAAACTGAATAGAGAAAATAAATGAATACGTAAATAAAGCAGCCTTATTTTTTTTTCTCCCTGGTTTCCTCCACTGAAACCTTGCCTATGATTTTACCACACAAAGTGACCAATCTAGCCTTCCAACTTCTGGAATGCTGAAGCTGCATCTACATTATTTCCATAACACTTGCTACTTATTATTCCAGGTTATTTATTTACATTGAACTATTCATGAGTTGATGGTACATCATTTCTCTAATTTGATTAGTGTATGTTAATTGTACAAAGGGGTTTAATTGTGATGTTTCTATGCACACATATAATGTACATTGATCTGTTTCACCCGTCTGTCAGCTTTTCTTATTAGGCCCTTTATTTTATAGTTTTAATTTAATTTTTCATTATTCTATTTCCATATAATCTACTCTGATCTTATTCATCACCCATTATTTCCTTCTTTTTTCTCCTTTTACTTTGGTTGGTTCCCTTTACATTTATTATTTCTCTTCTCCTTCCCCGTTTCCTCTCTTCCCTTCGTTCCTCCTCCTCCTCCTCCTCCTCCTCCTCCTCCTCCTCCTCCTCCTCCTCCTCCTCCTCCTCCTTCTCCTTTTCCTCCTCCTCCTCTTTTTATGTAGATTCCACATATGAGAGAAAATATGTTGTCTTTGAGAGTTTGCCTTACCTCACACAACAGTTTGATGATCTCTAGTTGTTTTCTTGCAAAGGATGGATTTTCATTCTTCTTTACAGCTGGATAGTATTCCAGTGGCTACATCTGCCCCAAATTCTTTATCCATTTGTTGTTGTTTTTTGAGTATCTAGGCTAATTTCATAGCTTGGCTCTTGTTAATAATCTTTATTTCCTTCTTTCTTTCTTCCTTTCTTTTCTTTCCTTCCTTCCTTCCTTTTCTTTCCTTCCTTCCTTTCTCCTTTCTTCTTCCTTTCTCCTTTCTCCTTTCTCCTTCCTTCCTTCCTTCCTTCCTTCCTTCCTTCCTTCCTTCCTTCCTTCCTTCCTTCCTTCCTTTCTTTCCTTCTTCCTTCCTTCCTTTCTTCCTTCCTTCCTTCCTTTCTTTCTTTCTTTCTTTCTTTCTTTCTTTCTTTCTTTCTTTCTTTCTTTCTTTCTTTCTTTCTTTCTTTCTTTCTTTCTTTCTCTTTCTTTCTTTCTTTCTTTCTTTCTTTCTTTCTTTCTTTCTTTCTTTCTTTCTTTCTTTCTTTCTTTCTTTCTTTCTTTCTTTCTTTTTTGTTTCTTTCTTTCCTTCTTTTTTGTTGGTCATGGGGCTTAAACTCTGGCCGGGGAGCTGTCTCTGCACTCTTCAGCTCAAAGCTTGAGCCACAGGGCCACTTCTGGTTTTCTGGTGGTTAATTGGAGATGTCCAGGCTGTCTTTGAATTGTGATCCTCAGATCTCAGCCTCCTGAGTAGCTAGGTTTATAGGCATGAGCCACTAGCACCTGGCTAATAATATTTCTATAAACAAAAGTGTATAAGTATGTTAATTTACATTCCTTTGGATATATGCACAAGAGTGGTACAAACAGGGTGATAACCTAGTTCTGCTTTTATTTTTTTTTTGAGGAACCTCCACACTGTTTTCCTTAGGGGCTACACTAAATTACAGCCTCATTAACAATGTATAAGTGTTTTTTTTATCCTACATCCTCACCAGCAGTTATTGTTGTTTATTTTCTTGCTGATTGCCGTGTGGACTGTGGTGAAACACAAGGTCATTTTGAATTACATTTCCTTTATTGCTAAGGATGTTGAACTTCTTTTCATGTATATTTGGTTGTTTGCAGTTTTTTCATGTCTACTTTATTCTGAATGGAATTCTCCCAAAAGAAGAATAAAGCATTTTACTTAGCATTTTCCATTATATTCATTCTTATTTAGTAATTCATACATGTTTTGTGATAGAATAGTTTTCCCAGTATAGTGATTTCATATAGCTATTGTGTTTGTTTACTTCTGGTGGCATGCTTATTAAAATGCAATGTATATGCAGGAAAGTGCAATCCTAGATTTGAGGGGGAAAAAACCTACTTAGTACTTCCAGAAACTTCTTCATGCCCTTTGCAGTTATTCCTTTCTCTTGGAGAAGCCCTTATAAGATACTTATTTTTATTAGTGACATCTAACAAAAAGTAGCTTGCCTTTTTAAAAAATATTTTATTTAATTGTCAAGGTGACGTACAGAGGCATTACAGTTACATAAGTAAGGTAATGAGTACATTTTGTCAATGAGTACATTTGCCCCCTCCCTCCTTTTCTCTCATTTTCTCCCCCCAATCCCCTCCCCCGAAGTTGTAAAGTTCATTTCCAACATAGTGCCTGGTGAGTATTTCTGTTGTAGTGGTTCAACCTTTGCCCTCTGTCTCGCCATTTTGTGATTCACTTCCCTTCCCTAAATCAGATAAATGCATACACAAGACACAGAGTACCAAAATAAAAAGCAGTAACAATAGGGGATAAACCAAAGGAAAAAATGAAAGATTACAAAAACAATCCTTAGTAGAAAGAACAGAGCTGGAAGAATATGAATATCAAACTTCAAACTCTATTACAAAGCCATAGTAATCAAAACAGTTTGGTACTGGCACAAGAATAGACCTGAGGACCAATGAAATAGAATTGAAGACCCAGAAATGAATCCATAGACATATAGCCACCTAATCTTGGTGGCTTGGATAAAGGAGCCAAAAATATAGGCTGGAAGAAAGACAGCCTCTTCAGTAAATGGTGCTGGTAAAATTGGTTAAATACATGCAGAAAGCTAAAGGTAGATCCTTATATATCACCCTGCACCAGAATCAACTGGATCAAAGACCTCGAAGTAAAAGCAGATATCCTGAAAACATTACAGGAAGGAATAGGAGAAACTCTAGGGCTCTTTGGCACAGGCCAAAATTTTCTTAATAAGACCCAGTAACACAACAAAAAGAAAGGTTGGACAAATGGGATTGCATCAAACTGCAGAGCTTCTGCATGGCAAAGGACATAGCAAGATCAATAGAAAGCCCACAGATTGGAAGATGATTTTCACTAGCCACACAACAAGGGTCTCATATCTAAAATATACTTCAAACTCAAAAAATTAAATTCTCCCTCCCCCTCAAAAAACCTCAAAGAGACAATCACCCCATTAGTAAGTGGGCTAAAGACCTAAAGAGAAAAAAAAAGACTTAAAGAGAGACTTCTCTGAAGAGGAAATAAGAATGGCCAATAGACACATGAAGAAATGCTCAACATCTTTGGCCATAAAAGAAATGCAAATCAAAACAACACTGAGATACCACCTCAGCCCAGTTAGAAAGGCTATAATCAAGAACTCTAATAACAACAGATGCTGGAGGGGATGTGGACAGAAGGGAACCTTACTGCATTGTTGGTGGGAGTGTACACTTGTTCAACCACTCTGGAAAGCAGTATGGAGGTTCCTTAGAAGAGCTCCCCTATGACCCAGCAATCCCACTTTTGGATATTTACCCAAATGGCCACAAACAAGTCCCTACTTGCCCATGTAATTGTAACCCCTCTGTATGGTATTTTCACAATAAAAAATAAAATGAAATAATGGAGGTGGGGAAAAAATGAAAGAAATAAAGGCATAACTTCACACTGTACATTAAAAAAAACAAAAACAGAAACAAAAAACCCTCTTGTTTACATATCTTGGAGTTCACTTAGATTAGTATCATTTTGTTTGGTCATATGTACATAGATATTGAACTATTGTGATCCCATGCTGGTATTATCCGAGACATATATTAATTATTACAAATGAGAGAAGCCATGAGACCTACTTTCTTTGGGTCTGGTTTCCTTCATTTAATATGATTTTTCCAAGCCTTTCCATTTCCTTACAAATGGAGCAATGTCATTCTTTCTGGTGGAGCATAGAATTCCATTCTTGATCCATTCATCTACTGAAGGGCACCTGGGTTGTTTCCATATCTTGGCTATGGTAAATGATGCTGCAATGAACATGGTTGTGGTGGTAGCTTTAGTGTAGCCTTATTTGTGGTCATTTGGGTAAATGCCCAGTAGTGGGAATATTGGGTCATAGAAGAACTCTATGTTTAATCTTTTGAGGAGCCTCCATAGTGCTTTCCAGAGTGGTTGAACAAGTTTACATTACCTCCAAGAGAATAGTAGAATTCCCTTCTGTCGACATCCTTGCCAGCATCTGTTATTATTTATTTTCTTGATAATGGCTGTTCTAACTAGGTTGAGATAGAATCTCAATGTTGTTTTGATTTGCTTTTCTTTTATGGCCAAAGATGTTGAATATTTCTTCGTGTTTCTATTGGCTATTCTTGTTTTCTCTCCAGAGAAGTCTCTTTTTAATTTTTTTAAATTTTATTTTCTTGTAAAGATGCTGTACAGAGAGGTTACAGTTACATCAGTAAGGTAAATGAGTACATTTCTTGTCGAGCATTGTTACCCCCTCCTTTGTTTTTCTCCTACTATCCCTTCCTCTTTTTAACTTTTTTTTTTGGGGGGGGGGTTCGGTCGTAGGGCCTGAACTCTGGGCCTGGGCTCTGTCCCTCAGCTCTTCAGCTCAAGGCTAGTGCTCTACCACTTGAGCCACAGTGCCACCTTCGGTTTTTTTTCTTTTTGCTTATGTGGTGCTGAGGAATCGAACCCAGGGCCTCAGGCATGCAAGGCAAGCGCTCTACCACTGAGCCACCTTCCCAGCCCCTCTTTTAAACTCTTTAACCTATTTATTAGTGTGGTGGTTGTTTCTTTGAGGATTTGTTATTAGGAAGGTTTAAGGTTTGGGCTCTAAGTATATTTTAGATATGAGACTCTTGTCTGTTGTATGGCAAGTGAAGATCTCCCAATCTGTGGGTTTTCTATTGATCTTGCAACTATGTCCTTTGCCATACAGAAGCTCTGAAGTTTAATGCAATTCCATTTATCCATTCTTTCTTTGATTTCTTGTGTTTCTGAATCTTTATTTAGGAAGTTTCAACCTGTGCCAAGGAGCCCTAGTGTATCCCCTATCCCTTCTGGTAACATTTTCAGAGTATTCGCTCTTACCTTGAGGTGTTTAATATCTTGTCTTTTAATGCGTGCTCTCTAATGATACAAATCTCTACATCAGTGCTCTCAAGCCCTCATCATGTAGCCTTCTGATGCTTTGCCTCACAAGAGTCTAAGTCCATGCCACAGGGTAGCATCTAGGAAAGAATAGAAGCCTAATGAGATATTTCAGCCAAAGATGCTCCTGTGAAAGGATCTTAAAGTCATTCAAATCATCTTGCTCCTAGGCTTGAAATAGACTAAGCAGGTTTTAGGCTTGTTACTAAGGTCTGTGGTAACCCAAGGGAAAGATTTGCTAGTGTTTTATCTGATTAGTTGAAGGTCTTTTTCATTTTATTTTTTGATGCTTTTCTATGATACCAAATTTTCATTGTTATAGCATAGTCATGTATAGTCATATATATAGTCATGTGTGTTTAAGAGAGAGAAAGAGACAGAGACAGAGACAGACAGACACCTGGGGCTTGAACACAAGACCTGGGCACTGTCTCGGAGTTTTTTTTTAACTCAAGGCTAGCACTTGAGCCATAGCTCCTCCTTCAGCTTTTTGGTAGTTAATAGGTGTCACAGACTTTCTTGCCCAGGCTGGCTTTGAACTAGACCCTCAGATCTCATGAGTAGCTAAGATTTAGGCATCAGCCACTAGTGCCCAGCTATAAATACTCTTTTTTTTTTTTTAAAAGAATATGTCCTTTTAAAGAAATTATGTAGTACATCAGGCCAAGGATGGTGACAGCTGAGCTTACAGGGTTGGAAGACAATACATATACATATACATATACATATATATATATATATATATATATACACACACATACATCTAGTCTTCATGTAAATATATATATGTATACATATACATATATATGCATATATACATGTATATATGTATATATACACTATAGCTAGATACTTTGTAGTTTTGGTTATGAACAGTGGTATTCTGGTAGATGGTTAATAGTTGTCTCTGGAAAAAAGTAATTGTGATTTATAGCTTTTGCCACTGTTCTTGATATAAATACCTCTACCATAATGTATTTCAAGCTAGTGAATTTACTCTCCTTTTGACTGATTGACTAGGATTCCTGCTAGTTTGTTACCCTGTAGGGGTATTCTCTTCCAAGTGGAGAGACTTACTGATGAACTGGAAATACTACTGGGTAGACTTGAGATGGAAGCTGACTTAAATTCAGACTCTATGTAGTATTGTTTTTCAGCATTGTTCTGTCTTTGAAGCTTTGAAGCCATGACAGCTACATTAGTTTTCCATTGCTGCATGACAGTTCCCTTTCAAATATAGAGCTTAAAACAGCATTCATTATCTCTCAGTTTCCATGGTCCAGGGATCAGATGTAGCTAGCTTAGTTGTGTTTCTCAGGCCAAGTGTCTCCCTTTGAGTTGTATCCATATATTAGCCAAACTACAGTTGTGGTGAGGATCATCTGGGGGAAGAACCAACTCTAACCTTTCTCATAAGATTGTGGGAAGGCCTATGGTCTCTTCTGGGTATTGACTAGAGACCTCAATATTTCACCATGTAGCCTCACCATAGATCTATTTACAACCTGGCAGCTAGCTGGCTTTCTACAGAGGAAATGAGCAAAAGAATTTAAGAGGTTTCCTAAGGTAGAAACCATCATCTTTTTGTAACCCACCTTCAAAAAATGATGTTTCATTGCTTTAACCAATTCCTTAGAAGTTGAGTCTACTCTCGAGGGAAGGAAGTTAGACAAGGGAGTGGAGAAAGTAGAGGTAATAATATTATATCATCTTATAACTATGCTCCAAACTAGTTTCCTGTAAGTTCTCATAGAAAATAGACTGAATCATAATTCAAGAGTCTCCTTAACTGCATAACATCAGGGCTTAGTGTGCTTAGAGAAGGCAAAGCATTGGGTCCAGTTCCAGGTTTTCTGTGCATATTCCCTCAGTTCTTTTATGAGGGAAAAAACCCTACAAAAACCAAGAGATTAAGCTTATGTTAAGCACTACTTTCCAGTAGGCCATTCAAGAATAAGCTTTTAAGCATTATTTACCATAGCTAAGATATGGAACCAACCCAGAAGCCCTTTAGTAGATGAATGGATCAAGAAAATGTGGTATATATACACAATGGAATTCTATGCCTCCATCAGAAAGAATGACATTTCCTCATTTGTTAGGAAATGGAAAGGCTTGGAAAAAATTATATTAAGTGAAGTAAGCCAGGCCCAAAGAAACATAGGCCCCATGGTTTCCCTTATTTGCAATATCTAGTATAGGTATGAGTCAAGCGGAAAAAGTCAGATAATGTGATGTTAGGAAAACGAACCCTTAAATATGTATTTTAATGTTTTCGTTTCTTTCATGCATGTGTTTCTAACGCATTTATAAGATTATTTCTTTGTTGCTTTGTATGTCCCTCCCCCACAGTGTAACCCCCTCTTTCACTTTATTTGATGTCAGTATAACATGTGGAGGAGATGGGGACAAACAAGTCGTTTAAGGATTCAGGTGGACCTGTTGCAACAAGGAGAATTACAAAATGTCATGTCAAAGCAAGCTTTACAATGTCGGTGTGGGGGGGGAGGGGAGTATGATTGGGTGGGGGGGAGGGGGGAGGCTGGGAAGGGAGGTGAAGGGTAAACAAAGGAGGAGGCTGCAATGCTTGGTAAGAAATGTATGCATAATCCTGCCAATGTAATTGTAACCCCTCTGTACAGTATGTTCTCAAATAAAATAAAATAAAATTTAAATAAAAAAAAAGAATAAGCTTTTAGATGTCCATAATTTGGAGAATTCATACTATGAATAACTGCATCTGTTTTTTTTCTAGAGCATATGGTTTAAAATAATATTCACCAAATGGTTCCTTTGGGCTTCCAATGATATTCTAAGAATCATCTCAGTAGTGTTTGGTGCATCTGCTAAGGTGAGTGGGCATGAAATGTGGTACTGCTGGCCTCTACATCCAGCCCAATGCTGTGCCTAAATGCATAAACCTATATGGCGAACCTCAATATAAATTGTGCAACTCAGCCTCCTTAACAATTCATAGTTTGCTTTTATATGCTTTAAAGAGTGGTATCACTATTGTAGGTTTTCAAGGGACAGCATGAAACATTTCATTCAATATTAAAAACTTTCTGTAAATATCTTTAGATTTCTCTGTCTTTTTTTAATGTTTATAACAACTGCTGAAATTCTTTTCCTTTCTCTCTCTTTTATTGTCTTATTGACTTTCTCTTGCCCAATTGCACACCTTATTCAACACAATCCCTCACAGTAGCTATGGGTGACCTTTGAGAAGATGGCCTGTCCTTGCTCTGACGGGCTTTCTCATGATTATCAGATGTTAACTCCATGATGTACCATGCTGAATAAAATAGTCTATAATATAGAACAGATGGTCACTGAGACACCAAAGTTTGGGTTTTTGTTCTCTTGTGATTCCTTTCTCCAAGCTCAAATAAGAAGAAAGTGAAGAGGGAATCTATCTTCTCTTAGCTAGTGTTAAGAATAGCAAAAGGCCTTCCTTCCTTCCTTCCTTCCTTCCTTCCTTTCTTTCTTTCTTTCCCTTTCTTTCTTTCTTTCTTTCTTCCTTTCTTCCTTCCTTCCTTCCTTCCTTCCTTCCTTCCTTTCTTTCTTTCTTTCTTTCTTTCTTTCTTTCTTTCTTTCTTTCTTTCTTTCTTTCTTTCTTTCTTTCTTTCTTTCTTTCTTTCTTTCTTTCTTTCCTTTCTTGTTGTGGGGCTTGAACTCTGGCCCTGGGTGCTATCCCTCAGCTCTTCAACTCAAGGTGCTAACACTTTACCATTTCAGCCAGAGTGCCAATTCTGGTTTCCTGGTAGTTTATTGGAGATAAGAGTCTCACAGATATTCCTGACCAAGCTGGCTTTGAAGTGTGACTCTCAGATCTCAGCATCCTGAGTAGCTAGGATTACAGGCGTGAGCCACCAGTGCCTGGCTCAGATTTTTTTTAATCATCTGTTTTCACAGTTCAAATTCTGTAAAGTTATATTTAATGCCAACATTCCCCCCTTACTCTCTACCTTTTTCTAGGCCTGTGGTTTTGAGTAAAGAAACTTTATAAATATTTTTGGGCAAAATATTCTATGCAGAATTGAAGCTTGAGCTGCTAAAAATGGGAAAAAAGAGAAAAGAATGTGTTCTTAATTTTCTTTCCATTTCACAGAAAGCAGAATGGAAATACAAAAACAGAGAAGAAAGTACAAAGAGGAGGCAACAATGCTTGATAAGAAATGTACTCGTTATCTTGCCCATGTAATTGTAACTCCTCTGTATGGTATTCTCACACACACACACACACACACACACACACACACACACACACACACACACACACACACACACATACACACACACACAAGAAGAAAGGAACATAAGAACTCGTAGCCTACCTTTTCCTCTTCAAATGGGTTTAGACACATGGGGTAATTTGGTGGTGGTTAGTAACCAGGGTACTGGCTTCCAATTTGGAGGTTGTGACTAATGTTCTATACTTAGGCATTGTGCACATTTGCCTTAATTTTCTATGTTTTGCTTCCTCCCATGTTTTTGGCTTGTTTTTATGCCTACATAGCAGCAGGTGTTTGGATAATAACAACATCTGAAGTAATTCTAGTAAAGTGTTCAAATTGGCTGGAGAGCTGCGGGAGCTATCACAATATTTCTTCCTGAAATGTGGTTAAACTACTCAGGCTGCTGTCCCAATGCTGTGCTTGAGATGTGGTGCTTCGTGTTGTGTAATTGTGTGTCATCATTTAACCACAATGATATCTACACAGTTAGAAAAGCACTGAAGTTTAAGAGGGATCTTGCCATCATCTAGAAATGCTCATTACCAAGGATGACTCTAGGACAAGAATTAAACAGGAAGGGCCTTTGACTCACTAAGTTTGAGCTGTATGTTCTTTGTGTTCTTTAATATTTATTATTAGCTTGGTATTTACTCAGCTGCAAGCAGAAGAAAATCTATGAATCAATGGTTCAGACACCTAAGGTTTGTCTCCTCCCTCCCACACATACAGTCAAGCAATCATCTGGTAACACTGTGAATCAGGAACATGAGAGTTTCTGGTTTCTTCCATCTCTTGGTCTAAAAATAGGAGCAGGGAAGAGGAAGAGCAGCACCTATTTCAGGAGAGAGAGAAAAATAATAAATATTTGAGATGGTAGGTAAACAAATATTCTGAGTTGATCAATGCACAATATATAAATATCCCCAAATATCAAAACTGCTCTCCACAAAGATGTACAATTATTATCTGTCAGTAAATAAAAATGATCAAATTACTTCATTCCCAAGAGATTCCCAATTGCATCTCCTCAGTCAGGTGGGAGGCCCATGGAGTACTCATAGAATGGCAGAGAAACCAACGTTGGAAGATGCATGAAGTGGATGCCTATGAAAATTAGAGTTTGGCTAGTGAGAGAAAAAGAGAGATGAGTTTTCCAAAACCTCTTTTCAGAGAATAATCTTTTATCTCTTTGTGTGTGGGTATGTACTTGTATGCAAAAATTTCATATGGTATATGCCTGAATGCATTTCCTGAACATGTTTAACGATATGGACAGTGATGTCTTGACCAAACAGAACTTGAATTCCTTTCTACTACTTTCCAGATGTCAGATTCCCAGGAGGTTCTTTCCTAACTTTAACTTTCACCAATGGAAAGTTTATTTGTTTGGATAATTTGGTCAGAAAACATATGTCTAGCACTCAGCATAGTGCTTGGCACATTGTGAGCTTTAACTGTTATTTAATTATAAATATCACTTTCACTGCTATTATCATCCTCCAGGCTTTCTGAATGGATGCAGATTTAAGACCCTGAATAAGGTGGGAGCCTGAATGCCTTAGGGGACATTCAGAAGTATGGTGCATAAACCTGAAGACGTGGCAAGTCCTATAAAGTAGGACCACTGCAGGGAATGGCAAACATATGGAGGACACCATGTGCAGTTTGTAATGATACAGGTTGTACATAGTTCAAGACTTAATTCCTCTAAGCGGGAAATCCACCCACATCCTGGTACCAGGTTCCAGAGTTTAATGGTAGTTGTGCCAACTTGTAAGTTCAGCTTGTGATAGAAGGAGCAGAAGAACTAACTCCTACCAGGATGCTTATTATGCTCAAAGCCTACCTCTGCGAAAGCTTGCAATGCACATCTCCTGCTGGCGTCACTGAACCTCAGTACCACCTGAGTGGCCTTCTACCACACGGACAAACTCTTGCTGTCCAATATCCACTGAGCATGTCACTTGTCAATCACAGAGTTGTTTGTTTGTCGTATGTTATCCCATTCTCATCCAGAAGATCCTAAATTAGGCAATCTACACATAGGAAGGCTTCTTCATGGTTATTCACCTTGGTGTCCTTGAGCATCAGTGCAGGGCTGAGATTCAGTGATATGTAGACAGATGGCCTTAGGAGATGTAGGACTGGGATTGCCATCCCAGTAGAAGTCTGTCCATTCAACATAAACTTTACAGGTCATAACCAGGACAACATCTCCAACATTACAAATTGCAAGAACTCTGGCCTGTATTACAGAAAAATTCAGCTCATACTAGGCTGCTCTATCACAACAGCCTCCAAGTAAATTATTTTCCTTACAGTTTCTCTACCTGATGCTCTACCTTGCATCCCTCATGGATACAAGCCACTCCCATCTTCTCTGCATCAGGCAATTTGCTTCAATTGAATCATGTGATTCTGACAAAGATTAGGATTCCTGGAAGGCGCATGAGGAAGTTTCCTCTCAAGTAGGGTTCAGAACCTCTCTTTCAGCTATCTCTCCAGTCTCCATTGTTTTGTTTGCAGGAACAATTCCCTAAATCCCAAAATTGTTCGATTCTTTCTTTGTTTCTCAGTGTTTATCCTTTTTTCTCTCCTTCTTCCTGCTAAATTAAAGACTATCAGAGCTATTTGATGAAATACTAAATTCATATAGTTTGAAAAAACAAGAATAAATGAAGCCTGTACTCAAAGAGTGGTTTGGAACATACAGAAAACAATTCTGGAAGATTCTGTAACCTCTCAGACATTATGTGTGGTCATGCTCTGATTGCTCTGTTCTCATTCTTGCTGCTATACCTTCATTCAATTTCCCTATTGTTTCTATTTTCTTAACTGCTTGAGAAATGGCATTTGTATTGAAGGTAAAGAATAAAAGAAAAAAGGAAATGCTAAAAAGGTGACTGTTTGAATGTCAATGGCCACTTGCAACCACTTGAGACACAGATACTGACTGCATTTGAAATTCCAGATCTGCTGTGCTGGTCTCTGGGTGATTGATTTAGGACTGCCAATCTTTCTGCACAGTTAGGAGAGCCTCAAAACAAAGATTCTGACTTTTCCAGCATCCCATTATCTGTTCAGTCCCGTATCCATGGATACCAGGTAACTAGCATAATGCATTTTACTTAATCAGAGTGGAGGTCAGAGTGCTTATGGTTTCAGACCACTGAGTATTTTAATATGGAATTAAATTCCATGAAAGAACACAAATTTGACAGCAGAATATCCATGTAATAGGTTATATAAGGCTTAATAAAATAGTTTATAAATTTGGCTTAAACTATGAATAGTCAATTAATTTAATCAAGCATCTTTTTATAATAAAAGTCCTGGAAGTGATCATAGGGACTAATGAATCTAAATGAGTTGGCTGACAACTGCATAATTCAGGAAAAATGATCAGAGGTCCATCCACTTCTTCGCTTATTACCACACAATCATTTCTTTGAATAATTGCAAAAAAAGAAAATCTGTTATTGAAGGGGTAGTTTAGTGGTAGTGTTTGGGATTGGCATGAACAAAGCCCTGGATTCAATTCCTAACAACAAAAGAAACAAAATCAAGCAGTACTGCTTGAAAGAACTCCAGTCCAAAGATCAGAAAGTAAGAAATGATATTTTGACAGTTTCTATTATTTTGTATTCTTGGGATCCATGAGTATATGATTTCTAAGAGACCACTACTGAAAGCCTTTCTAATGCTCCAGATGCACACAGTTCAGGACCTTAGTGTGCATGTTTGATTTAGAGAAAGAGAAAGAGAAAGAGAGAGAGAGGGAGAGGGAGAGAGAAAGGGAGAGAGAGAGAGAGAGGGAGAGAGTAAGAGAGAGGGAGAGAGAGAGAGAGGGAGAGAGAGAGAGAGAACATGTGTGCTAGTTTGGGGCTTGAAATGAGGGATAGATCACTATCCCTGAGGTGTGTTTTTGTGTGATTTTTTTTTTCTCAAGGCTAGTGCTCAACCACTTGAGCCACACTTTTACTTCTGGTTTCTAGTGGTTAATTGGAGACAAAAGTCTTATGGACTGTCTTCTTGGTCTGAATTTGAACCTTGATACTCATATCACTGCTTCCTGATTAGCTAAGATTACGGATCTGAGCTACTGTTGCCCAGAGACATGGTTGCCTTTTAATAAATCTAAAATATTTCATTTTATCACTTAAGCCTTAACTTCTACCTTGCTTTTAGGATGTTATAACAATTAATGACATACTGTTAATTATTACAATGATTATTAACAATAACAATTAATAGTTGATTAATGAATAAAATGATTATTAAATAATTTACAATAGCCATAGTAGTGATGATGATGAAAAAATTAAGGGCCAGGGAAGCCCTCAGCAGTTTAGCTTACACAATGATTTAAATCCATTTAAAAATAATTCAGTGCTGAGCTATTGTATACATCAGTAGAGCTGTGCAGTATGTGTTTGGTAATTAAAATGTTTGTTATTAAAATTTCTTTTGATTTCTTTTATTTATTATTGTGTTTTGACTATGCTTGGGCAAAATCATATGTAATAAATCTACTAGTAAATGGTCTTAATACGCTTTTCTATAAGACCAACACTGCATTGTGAATACATAATTCCTCCACTTTATTTGGATTATGAACTGCCAATTGAATGTGTTTATGCACATAAATGGCGATTATTATAAAATGTTCCATCAATCACTGAAAAATCTTTAAATACTTATCATGGATGGTTATCCTACTGAATGTTTTAAAGTAGAAATGATACTGCTATTTGCTATTACTTTCTTTTAATTTACTTTGACAATAGTAGAGAGAATTGTTCTTCCTTAATCTCCAGTAGGTGATGTCTAAGACAATGTCGAGTTAGGAAAAACACCAATTGGCCTCTTTTAACTCCTTCAAGAAAAGCATAGGAGCTCATTTAAGCTCAGAAAAAAAAATAAGCTGGCACTGGCCTAATAAAAACATCAGGACTATTTAAAAATATTGTAAATGATTTGTACATCTTTCCTACAGAAGAAGCAGAATAGCAAGCTTCCACAATAACTAGTTTGACCACCAGTTCTGCTAGGGTTTGGATCTGAAATGGCCCCAAATGGCTCATGAAGTAAAGGCTTAGTCCTCAGCCTGACACTATTGGCAAGTGGTGGGGCCTTCAGAAAATGGAACCCTGGGAACCAAAGTTAGGTGAATAAAGATGTATTCTTGAATGGGGCCATGGTCCCTCCTCCTTCCCTCTCTTTGTTTCTCAGATGCTATTACATGGTGGCTTGAACCACCAGTCTCCAAATGCCTCACAACAGGTCCACATGGAAAAGGACCAATGAATCATGGACTGAAACCTCCACAACTCTGAGCCAAAATAAATTTTTTTTTCTTTACACATTGATTTAGCTTAGAGATTTTGCCTTAGTGAAGGAAGGCTAACTAATTCAAGCCCATAACTTGGTACTGTTTGACTAGAATATAAATATGGGAAAGTGGTTGCTGTCCTACGCTTCAGCCCTTTCTTAGTTTGATGTTCCTTGATGAGGTGGATTCAATCACACCTCCCTAAATTAAGACATTCAAATCTCAGCCTGTTATATCTATGAAGGTGACTGGAATGAGAAATGGGATCTTTGCAGTTGACCAAGGTAAGACAAAATCATGACAGTGGACTCTGGTTCATTGTCCTAAATACGGATAATTTGGAAATAAAGACCTGACATACATATATGGGGAATACCAGAGATAAGGCTGTTACATCTTTGGAAGAGAAAGGCTGAGATTTCCTGAAAACGATCGAAGCTGAGGGAGATATTGAACAGATTTTCCCTCACAGCCCTCAAAGTAATCACTCCATTCACACCTTGGCTAAGCTCTACAGTTCAACACTGAGCATGAATTTCAGTGGTGTAAGCCATCTAGTTTGTGGGGTTTTGTTATGGCAGCCCTGGCAAACTGACCCACCCTTAATTTAATAGTTAGTCAGCTTGCTTAACACTGGACGGTGCCGGGCTGGGAAGGTGGCTCAGTGGTAGAGCGCTTGCCTTGCATGCCTGAGGCCCTGGGTTCAATTCCTCAGCACCACATAAGCAAAAAGAAAAAAGCCGGAAGTGGTGCTGTGGCTCAAGTGGTAGAGTGCTAGCCTTGAGCTGAAGAGCTGAGGGACAGCGCCCAGGCCCAAGAGTTCAGGCTCCACGACCGGACCCAAAAACAAAACAAAACAAAAAAACAAAAACAAAAAAAACACTGGACAGTGCCATCTTTTAGCAACATACCAATTGGATTAAATCTAATTGAATTCTGATAAGATTATAAACTCCATAATGAGGTATGGGAAAGGTAGAGATAGGAAAGAAAAGGACATTTTTGACTTTTCCTACTTTCTTCTTTTCTTGTTTTAGTTACTTATGATAGGGAGTATAACTAATTATTTCTTCGTGTGTCCTGAAACTGTTTTCCTTTTACTCTGATAATAAGCATTTGAAATAGCTTTTATACAGAAGACACAATGGTTTTTGGAAAATAGTTAAGTATATAGTGATAACTAGGAGAGTTATGGTAAAGAAAGAGAGAATTCTGCCACAAGCAACAACATTTAGCAGAAGCAATGCTGAGAGTCAGAGGGGAGGAATTCAGTGTGGCTTGGTTAAAACAATGGAAGGAATGTGAAAGGCCTGGGGAATAGAAATCCCTGAAAAAAAGACAGAATTAAAGACATAAATAATACATAGCACACATGGAAAAACAATGCAGATATTAAAAAGTAACTGAATAATAAAACCGCAAGGTCTCACTATATTTCAGAAAAACCAAACAATCAAAGACACTTGGTAAGTCATTGTCTCAATGGTTCATGTTTTTACATTATCAAATTCTCCGAAGGCCTTTTCTGTCTCAAAATTAAAGATACTTCTCAAAAGAATTCAAACCTGGAGAGTTCATCATTAATTTTCTCTTATTTTCCAAAATAAAGGAAATTTTAAATATACCAAATATTTAAATGTAAGTATAGTACAGTGGACTGTTTCTTTTGAGTATATGTTCAACTGTGGTTTAACTGGATCGTATGGGAGTTCAATTGTTAATTTTTTTAAGTTGTGCAATTTTTTTTTTTTTTGGTCCGGTTGTGGGGCCTGAACTTGGCCTGAGCACTGTCCCTCAGCTCTTCAGCTCAAGGCTAGTGCCCTACCACTTGAGCCACAGCGCCACTTCCGGTTTTTTTCTTTTTGCTTATGTGGTGCTGAGGAATCGAACCCAGGGCCTCAGGCATGCAAGGCAAGCGCTCTACCACTGAGCCAACTTCCCAGCCCAAGTTGTGCAATTTTAATGGTTACTTATTTATTTATTTTTGTCAGTCAGGGGGCTTGAACTCGGCCTGGGCGCTGTCCCTCAGCTCTTCAGCTCAAGGTGAGTGCTCTACCACTTGAGCCACAGCGCCACTTCCTCTATTGTTAATTTTTAGGGAACCTCCACACAGATTTCTATCGTGGCTAGATCTGTTTACATTCTCACCAGCAGTGAATAAGAGTTTCTTTTCTCCTCTTCCTCCCTAACAACCTTCATTATTATTTGTTTTAAGTAATTATATAAAGGATTTGCCACTCAACAAAGTAGTATATGAACACAGTGCATATTGACCAATGCCACCCCTTTCATCATTCTCTCCTATCTCTCCTGACCTCATCCTTTCTCTGAATTTCATAGCTTGTGTTTAAGATGTATTTCCCCCACCCACTTCCTCTCTTCATCTCTCTGTATTTGACTACCTCCCTCTCCTTGATTGTCCTCCCGCCCCCCAGACTTTTGAGTACTAGACTCTTGGTGTTTATTTTGTTGGACTTTAAAAATTTTGTCTTTCTAAACTTGGAAAAGATTAAGTGAAGTAAGCCAGGCCCAAAGAAACATAGGTCCCATGGTTTCCCTTATCTGCAAAAACTATTATATGTCTAAGACAAGCGGAAAAGGTCAAAAGCATATGACCATATAAGATGATGTTAGGCAAAATGAAGCCCAAGATAGGGACAAAATTTTTTTTTCTTTCTTGCTATTGTTTCTAATGTATTTATAATGTAACATGTGATTTTTTTTGTTTCTTTGTATGTCCTCCCTCCCTCCATGATATAACCCCTGTTTTCACTGTATTTGATATCGGGCCCTGGATCTTGTATATACACTTCTCTAATTCGGGGAGGGTAAGGGAAAAAACAAAATGCTTAAATAGGGATACAGTTTGACCTATTGTAACAATGAGATGTACAAGACACTATGTTGAAAAGGTATTTAACAACTTGGGGTGGGGGTAGTTGTGGAGGTAGGAGGGAAGGGATGGTGGGGGAAAAACAAAGGAGGAGGCAACAATGCTCCATAGGAAATGTATTCATTACCTTGCTCATGTAACTGTAACCCCTCTGTATAGTATTTTTACAATAAAAAAACATACAAAAATTTTTGTCTTTCTAAGGAATTACATCATTTGAGTTTTTCCCTGACTCTACCGTATTTTGGTTAATCCTTTTTTGTACACTTAGATTGCACCCTAAAGTGTTTATATGTGTATAAATTAATTCTAGCTTCCAAATATGAGAGAAAATATATCACATTTGTCTCTCTGGGATTGATGTCACTTAACATATTACTTTTCCTCCAGGTCTTTCCATTTCTTTGCAAATGATTCAGTATCATTCTTTCTAACAGATGAGAAGAACTCCATTGTGTATATATATCACATTGTTTGACCTATTTGTTCACTGAGGGGGCATCTGGCCTGATTCCATACCTCGGCTATAGTGAATAGTGCTCAAATATAGTTGTACAGGTGACTTTACTGTATCTGAGCTTGAATGCTTTGGATAAATGCCCCAAAGTGGTATTGCTGAGTCATAGGGTAGTTCCATGTTTAGATTTTTGAGGAAGCTCCAAACTGCTTTCCAGAGTGGTTGAACTTATTTACATTCCCGTCAACAGTGTACGAAGGCTTCATTTTGTCCACATCCTTGCCAGCACTGGTTATTGTTTGTGTCCTTGAGGATGGCCATTCTAACTGGTGTGCAGTGGAGTCTCAGTGTTGTTTTGATTTGCATTTACTGGCTAGAATGAGATGAAATCACACTGTGTTTTTTTTTTCCCTTTAGCATGCAGTCTGCTTTGTTACCCCAAGTGCTGTTGTAGAATCCTGCTGCTTCCATCAAGGATGGGAATTATACAATTTCCTGTTTCTGCTCAGTGCTGGAAGGGAAAGAAATGTCTCAAAACATCCAAATTACGGAAATACAGTAGAACTGGCACAAAATAAAAGTTTATCACTTCAACGGAGGAACAAAAACCTTTCCAAGTTCTAAGTAATGATGGTATGTAAATATATGAGCTTAAAATATCCTTAGGATACCTAGGTGCTGGTAATTCTAGCCACTCAGGAAGCTATGATCTGAGGATCACAGTTCAAAGCCAGTCTGGGCAGGAAACTCCGTAAGACTCTTATTTCCAATTAACTACCAAAAATTCTGGAAATGGAGCTGTGGCTTGAGTCATAGAGTGCTAACCTTAAGAAAAGAAAACTCAGGGACAGTGCCTAGGCTCTGAGTTCAAGCCCTAGGACTGGTGTACACACATGTGCATGTGCATACACACGCGTGTGCGTGTACACATACACACACAAATCCTTCTGATAAGAAAGTAGTTAAAAATAAGATGGTAAACAACATGTTTATACCAGATATAGCTCAATTTAGTATCTTTTTTTTTTGCAAGGGAAGATGTTCAACTTTAATAATATCAGTGAGTCCACAAAACTATCACATTGAATTAAATGTATAATCAAATACTTCATACAAACTGTAAATTCTTTAGGTATACATATAAAATAATTTGTTTTTGTATTTTTTTGTTTTTGTATTTTTATTAAATTAATTTTATTACAATTAAATCATTGTACAAAAGAGCAATTTAGTATCTATAAAATATTAAGTTTGCACTCGAAGTTATGAGAAAAATACCAGGACTATAAAAAATGAGCTGTAAGTGACATGGACTGGTAATTCTAAAGAAGATGTGGAAAATAGAAATAAGGGAAGTTTCACTATCTGTGTCATGAAGCCCTGCATTCAATCTCCAGCACCAAATTGCTTTAAATATTCTCATACCTGCTAGAGTTTGTTCCCATTAAGTACTAATAATATGTGAGCATATGGCTAAGTAGAGACTTGGTGAGGTGAATAGGAGGGACTATTATCGTTTGTTAACCTGTAAATCCTGGAGTTGAGTTTTAATTTTAAGGAGGGGGGAGGGGGAGTTGAGAAGATGGGAGAGGGAGTAGATGGTAGGAGAAAATCAAAGGAGGGGGTAACAATGCTGGACAAGAAATGTACTTATTACCTTACTCATGTAACTGTAACCCCTCTGTACAGTATCTTTACAAAAAATATATTTAATAATGAAAAAGAAAATTTCTATAAATAAAGTATCCAATTTATATTCAAAAAAGAAGGGCTGCTATTGCTCACTAGTTCCTGAATATCTGTGGTGGCACACTTCAGTTGTTGCGTTTCTTCATTTTTCTTCTTTATTATTTCTTTTGAAAAATAATGTTCAGGATATAAATTGACCACAATACTTCCGCTCTCTGGAGATTAAATCATGAAAGACAAATGTACAAAGAAGCTGTTGTAGCATTCATTAGAGCTATGAAGAGTTTTCCCACAGAGAAGGGAGCACTGTTCTAGGCCCTAAGAAGAACATGCTAATGCATAGGTTTTCCATGCCCTAGGAGTTCCTGGAACAGGACAAGAAACCAGATATTTGTGTCCATGAGACTGAGAGTCCTAAGAACACTTAAAAAGGAATTAACTTCCAAAATCACTCTTCAAAACTTCTACGTATCTTGTCACTGAAGTCCTACCAATTCTCTGAGGCCATATCTAAAAGCAGCTATTCCCTGAAGCATTTACTGATCCCTTCTACCAGTGGCCTCTCTAATACATCTCTTTCTTTGCTTTTTCATCTTCCAACTGCTGTTGGGCCCTGTGATAGTAAGTATCTTTATAATCTGGGTTTCCCTGAGGCTTGTTTTATACTCTTTCTTAAAAACCTTTCTATGGAATTGAAAAAGAACCTTCTAATGTTTTGAACTTTACGTAAATTTTTGTGTTGGTTGCTTGTGACTGCTGCAATAAATTATCACTCAAGAGTATTACTTCTTATAGTTCTGGAAACTAGAAAGCCTACAATCAGTATCAGTAGGCTCAAATCAAGCTGGTCTGCAATCCTTCCAAGGGCTGTAAGAAAGAATAATTTCCTATCTTCTATTAGCCTCCAGTGACTGCCAGCGTTCTTTGGATTGTAGCTTCATTATCAGTCTCTTCTGTCTTCACATTGACTTCTTTCTTTCTGTGTAATCTGCCTTTCAAAAGGACACACACACACACACACACACATGAACATATATATATATGTACATATATATATGTATATTGTTTTTTAGATCTCACTGGCATATCCAGTATATAAGATTTAACTTAATTACATTCAGAAAGACTTCTTTTCATGCACACATTTTAGGAAATAAAACTTTGTATCTTTGAGAGGATATTAACCATCCAACTATTTGTGAAAACCATCTAGTACAAGGAGCAATATACAAGAAGATCTAATGTTTTTATGTTGAACCTGTTCATTACATGGAAATGAAGTCTAGAGCAGAAGGTAGTTTCTGTGGTCATAAGGGTTTAATAGAAAGAACTGAAGATTGTAAGAAAAGAATCATCTAGTTCACTGAGAAATAATTCACTGAGAAATAAAATATACAAAATAGTAATCATTTAAAGCATATCGGTTAATTTATACACCAACATAACTACTGAAATCAATATATAGTATATATTTATTGATGGTACTGAGATTTGAATTCAAGGCTTTGCCCTTGATAGGTAGGCACTCTATGACTTGAGACCTAGCCCTAGGACCTTTTTTGCTTTTTCAGATGAGGTTTTGCTTGCTTGCTTGCTTGCTTGCTTGCTTTCTCTCTCTCTCTCTCTCTCTCTCTCTCTCTCTCTCTCTCTCTCTCTCTCTCTCTCTCTCTCTCTCTCTCTCTCTCTCTCTTTCTCTCTCTCTCTCTCTCTCTCTCTCTCTCTCTCTCTTTGCCAGTTCTGGGGCTTGACCTCAGGGCCTGAGCTCTGTCCCTAAGCCTCTCTGTGCTCAAGGCTAATGCTCTACCACTTGAGCCACAGTGACCCAGCTTTTTCTGAGTAGTTTATTGGAGATATGAGTCTCCTTCTGGGGCTGTCTTTGAACTATGATCTTTAGATCTCAGTCTCCTGAATAGCTAAGATTGTAGGCCTGAGTCACCGGTGTCTGGTGAGGTTTTGCTTTTGTTGCCCTGGCCCGTCTAGGCAACAATCTTCTTATTTTACATCTTCCATGTAACTTAGATGGCAGGAGACACCGCCATTCCCAATTTATTGGTTGAGATCAGTGTCTCATTATCTTTTTCTCCAGGCTGGCCTCAAATCATGATCCACTTGGTCTATGCCTCCTGTGTAATGGGATTATAGGAATGAACCTCTGTGCCCAACCATGAGTAGTTATAATCACTCCAAAGGTTCCTTGTGCTTTTCCAACCCTTGTAATTTCTCTCTTTTATAAAAAATGATAACGAGTCAGTTTTGTTTTTGTAGATTTGCCTTTTCTAGAGTTTTTTGTGTAGTACATTTCTTTCATTTAACATAATTCTTTGGAGACTCATCAATCTGAGAACATGCTTGTTTACATATTCCCTGTTGATAGGCATTCCATATGTTTCAGTTTGAGACAATTGTTAATAAATTTGGGATGGATCAGTAAATGGTGCTGGCAAAATTGGTTAACTACATGTAGAAAACTAAAGCTAGATCCTTATATATCACCCTGCACCACAATCAACTCCAAATGGATCAAAGACCTTGAACTCAAAGCAGACACTCTGAAAACATTACAGGATGGAATAGGAGAAACCCTAGGTCTCCTTGGCTCAGGCCGAAATTTTCTGAATAGAGACCCGGAAGCACAACAAATCAAAAAAAAGGTTGGACAAATGGGATTGCATAAGGTTGCAGAGCTTCTGCAGGGCAAATGACATAGCTAGCAAGATCAATAGAAAGCCCACCGATTGGGAGAAGACCTTTACTAGCCATACAAAGGACAAGGGTCTCATATCTAAAATATACTTGGAACTCAAAAAATTAAACCACCCAACAAGAAATCCTCAAAGAAACAACTGCCCAATAAATAAGTGGGCTAAAGACTTAAGGAGAAGCTTCTCTGAAGAAGAAAGAAGGATGGCCAATAGACACATGAAGAAATGTTCAACATCCTTAGCCATAAAAGAAATGCAAATCAAAACAACATTGAGATATCACCTCACTCCAGTTAGAACAGCAAAAATCAAGAACTCTAACAACAACAGATGCTGGAGGGGATGTGGACAGAAAGGAACCTTACTTCATTGTTGGTGGGAATGTAAACTTGTTCAACCACTTTGGAAAGCAGTATGGAGGTTCCTCAAAAGACTTCACATAGATCTCCCCTATGATCCAGCAATCCCACTTTTGGGCATTTACCCAAATGTTTACAAACAAGACCACACTAAAGCTACCAGCACAACAATGTTTATTGCAGCATTATTTACCATAGCTAAGATATGGAACCAACCCAGATGCCCCTCAGTAGATGAATGGATCAAGAAAATGTGGTATATATACACAATGGAATTCTATACCTCCATCAGAAAGAATGACATTTCCCCATTTGTTAGGAAATGGAAAGGTTTGGAAAAAATTATATTAAGTGAAGTAAGCCAGGCCCAAAGAAACATAGGTCCCATGGTTTCCCTTATTTGCAATATCTAGTATATGTATGAGGCAAGCGGAAAAGGTCAGATAATGTGATGTTAGGAAAATGAACCCTTAAATATGTATTTTAATGTTTTCGTTTCTTTCATGCATGTGTTTCTAACGCATTTATAAGATTATTTCTTTTGGGCTGGGAAGGTGGCTCAGTGGTAGAGAGCTTGCCTTGCATGCATGAGGCCCTGGGTTCGATTCCTCAGCACCACATAAGCAAAAAGCCAAAAGCCGGAAGTGGCGCTGTGGCTCAAGTGGTAGAGCGCTAGCCTTGAGCTGAAGAGCTGAGGGACAGCGCCCAGGCCCAGAGTTCAGGCCCCACAACCGGACCCCAAAAAAAAAAAAAAAAAAAAAGATTATTTCTTTGTTGCTTTGTATGTCCCTCCCCCACAGTGTAACCCCCGCTTTCACTATATTTGATGTCAGTATAACATGTGGAGGAGATGGGGACAAACAAGTCGTTTAAGGATTCAGGTGGACCTGTTGAAACAATGAAAAGTACAAAATGTCATGTCAAAACCAGCTTTACAATGTCGGTGTGGGGGGGGGGAGGGGGGTATGATTGGGTGGGGGGGAGAGGGGAGGCTGGGAAGGGAGGTGAAGGGTAAACAAAGGAGGAGGCTGCAATGCTTGGTAAGAAATGTATGCATTATCCTGCCCATGTAATTGTAACCCCTCTGTACAGTATGTTCTCAAATAAAATAAAATAAAATAAAATAAAAAAAGAAATGTATGCATTATCCTGCCTATGTAATTGTAACTCCTCTGTACAGTATGTTCTCAAATAAAAATTTAAAAAAAATAAATAAATTTGGGATGGACATATGTATACAGTTTTGGTAGACATAGATTTGTCTGTTAGTTTTGTTTTTCCTGCCTTAGAAGCTGTCTCCTCATTTGGTTGTGTATGGTTTTATGGCGACATTAGCAATACACATGGGCAAATGTTTGTAGAACGTTCTTGCCTTTCTGTTTCTGTTGTAGAGACAGAGATCTGCCCCTTCAAAGAAACCATCCTACTTCTCCTTTGGTGAGGATTCAATCCTTTTGACCAACCTAGCAAATGGCTCTTCTGAGAAGACAAAAAACCTGGAAGGATAGGAAGGCTGAGAAAACTGGGAAGTATCAGCAATTATATGAGTTAATCAGAGGGAGAACCAACCTGAATGAGGTATTGTTTGCTAAATTGAACTGCAGGGAATCAAACATGCAAATCTAACTGAAGATGTATCCAGCTGTATGTCCCAGAAACTCCAGGCTCCATGGCTGACTATTATTCTCTCAGACTATTATTCCTCCGAATTCTGGAGTTCAGGTGTTGTTAATCTGAAACAACCAGTCATTAATGTGGCTGATTCTTTATTTTTTCATGGTATAAATGCTTTGACTATAATTTGGAATATCAACAGTCAAAAAATTGCAATACGTTGACAGAATGGCAGAAGCTAATCCTAGCAAAGCTCCTAACTTAGGCTCTAATCCCAAGAAAGGTACTCAATGCATTAAAGTACCTTTGAGGAAAGATGAAAGAAGCGAACAATTTAGCTTCCATGGCAACAGGTGCCATTTATGTCTGATGGTTTTATTCCCAGGGAGAAATCTTCTCAGTAACAGACATGGATACAGGATAGGAGGAGAAGTGAATTTGGTCCCAAGACCTTTTGTCTCAACCTCTATATAGAGGATTTAAGTCCAATAAAGCTAGCATTCCCAGTGTGGGGAATTTCCGTTCCCACCACTAATTCCATCTGTATACTGAGCCAAGCTAAGGAATTGCAAATGATTCTAAACCATAGTGCTCTTATTCAGCTTTTCCCTGATGAAAGATTAAAAACTTATATTAAATGTAAACACTAGATCTCTCGCTATGTTCCCAATGGCAGCATCTTTAGCTGTGGGAGGTAACACCACAAGCTCAACCTTCTATTGATCAATTTTAAAAACCTGAGCTTTGAAAAGTGTTCCATAACTCCTTGATACTTGTGGGACTATATGACTAACTGAGATTTATTGTTCTTTTACTTATTTGTTTTCTCATTTCTTTTATTGTGAAAATGCCGTACAGAGGGGTTACAATTACATAAGATAATGAGTACATTTCTTATCAAGCATTGTCGCCTCCTCCTTTGTTTCCCCTTTCCATCCCTACCCATCTACCCCTTCCTTCCCCCTCTTCCTCCCCTCTCCCCCCCCCCGCCCCCACCAAAGTTCTAAAGTTCGTTTTCGACATAACGACTTGTACATCTCATTGTTGCAATGGGTCCACCTGTATCCCTATTTAAACGATTTGTTTTTTCTCTTCCCCTCCACAAATTATACCAACATCAAATACAGTCAAAGCAGGGATTATACCATGCGGGAGGGACATACAAAGAAACAAAGAAATCATCTTATAAATATGTTAGAAAGGGGTTGGGAAGGTGGCTCAGTGGTAGAGCGCTTGCCTTGCATGCATGAGGCCCTGGGTTCGATTCCTCAGCACCACATAAGCAGAAAAAAAAGCCGAAAGTGGCACTGTGGCTCAAGTGGTAGAGCGCTAGCCTTGAGCTGAAGAGCTGAGGGACAGCACCCAGGCCCAGTGTTCAGGTCCTATGACCGGACCCCCCCCCAAAAAAAAAAATGTTAGAAACAATCGCAAGAAAAAAATTTTGAATACTTATCTTGGGGTTCATTTCACCTAACATTAACTTATCTGACCTTTTCTGTTCTTTTACTTATTTCCAATAACTTTTAAAAAATGAACACTGTCTTCCTATTGCCTTTCTATTTAATTTCTCTTCTCTCCTTCCTTCATTTTCTTCTTCTGTATTCAATTATGACTAAATGCTGGTTCCAGAGCTGCTTTCACGTCTGTGCTCATCATTTCCTGCTTGTTAGAGAGAAGCTTAGGGGTTCTAGCGTAAGCTAGATGATTCTTTAGTCTACTCTGCTGTGTTGGAGAGGCAGAGGAAGCTAAAGGTGCCATGTGCTTTACCAGAGCAGCTTCATGACACGGATTTCCTGTAGCCTACCGAACTCAGTCATCCCTGAACTGTCCTGGAATATCCCTTATTATGCGAAATAGCAAATGTGCTGTACATGGAGGATGTGGTTTGGAGACTAGCATGATGTCAACAAGATTTCTTACAGACACAGCTTCTATGTTACAAAGAGTCTTAAGTTTCATTTCTTTTTTTGTCCATACATATTTTTCATTGTAAAGATACTGTACAGACAGGTTACAGTTACATGAGTAAGGTAATGAGTACGTTTCCTGTCAAGCATTATTACCTCCTCCTTTGTTTTTCCCCTACCATCACTCCTTTCCTACCTCCCCAACTCCTCCTTCCTTCCACCCCGAAATATAAAGTTCATTTTCAACATAGTATCTTGTATATCTCATTGTTACAATGGGTCAACCTGTATCCTTATTTAAGCATTTTGTTATATTTGTTTCCCTTCCCAAATTATAAAAATGTATATACAAGATGCAGGACACTGGAATTGGATACAGTGAAAACACAGGTTATACTGTGGGGGAGGAACATACAAAGAAACAAAAGAATCACATGGTACATTATAAATTCATTACAAACAATAGCAAGAAAGAAAAACGATATTGTGTCCCTATCTTGGGGTTCATTTCACTTAACATAATCTTATATACTCATATGTACATAGCTTTTGGCCTTTTCTGCTTATCCTACACATGTACTAGTTACTGCAAATAAGGGAAACCATGGGACCTATGTTTCTTTGGGCCTGGCTTACTTCACTTAATCTAATTTTTTCTAAGTCTTTCCATTTCCTAACAAATGGGGCAATGTCATTCTTTCTGATGCAGGCATAGAATTCCATTAACTTAACTAAAGAGATGAAGGACCTCTATAACAAAAACTTTTTAAAAAAAACTGATAAAGGAAATTAAAGCAGAACTAAGGAAGTGGAAAAACTTCGCATGCTCTTGGATTGGAAGGGTTAACACCGTGAAAATGGCAATACTGCCAAAGGCTATCTACAAATTCAATGCAATACCTATCAATATCCCAACCTTATTCTTCAATGAAATAGAAGAAACAATCCAAAAATTCATATGGAACAATAAAAGACCCCGAATAGCAAAAAACAATCTTTAGTAGAAAGAACAGTGCCGGAAGAATATCAATTCCAAATTTCAAACTCTACTACAAAGCCATAACAATCAAAACAGCTTGGTACTGGCACAAGAACAGACCTGAGGACCAATGGAATAGAACTGAAGACCCAGAAATGAACTCACAGACTTATAGCCACCTAATCTTTGACAAGGGAGCTAAAAAAAGTTTCATTTCTTATTTATCTGTTTCTTCATCCTTTCATTGATCTACTAAGCACATGGTTCTTTGGCAACTTCTATGTTATTTGTTAATGTAATGGTGAGAAAAATTAGACAGATGTCTGTTCTCTTAAGAATTGACAGTCTGATGAGGAAAGAGATAATAATTAATGAATAGCACACATGTTTACTTTAAATCATACAAAAGCTAACATCACTGTGTTATAAGAATGGAACCTTTAAATAATTATGTATTTTACATTATGTTTTTACATGGAGTGTTGCATTCACAACTGAATTCTACCAGACTTTAAAAGAACTAAGCCCAAGGCTCCTCAAATTATTCCTCAAAAGACCAAAAGAACACTCCCCGAATCATTTCATAAAGCCAGTATGACCAAGACAGCCAAATTTCAGAAGGACAACCAAAAAGTAAATAAATAAAACAAGGAAAGAAAGTAAGCAAGGGCAATGCAACTGTTTGTTGAATATAGATACAAAATCCTCAAATATGTGCAGACTCAACTTAAAAGTAGCAAAAAAAAAAAAAAATACATTAGAGCCAGGTGCTTGGCTCACACCTGTAATCCTAGCTATTCCGGAGGCTAAAATCAGATTCCTGATCAAATGTCACATAGTTACCAAGTGTAGAACCAGAAGTATAACCTGAGAATGTTCGATTTAAAAATCCACACCTTTCCTCGGCCTTTCAAGAAGGTAAATGAAGATGTGATTCTAAGATTCTGTATTCTGCGATTGTAAAGATTCTCATTAAGAAGAGAATGGATTTTTGGTGGCACAAAGCTGAGTCAGGAGCCATGTAACCTGAGGTGATTAAGAGGTTTCTAGCAAGCACAGGATGTAAGCTGTGAGTACTCGTCAGTGTATGAATTTGGAAATTCACTCTATATTTCCACAAAGGATCAAGAAGGAATGGTACTAAGAAGTTGACAGACGAGCCCTGGAGACTAGATTCTATTCTCAGCTTGTCTACTTACATGGCATGTGATCCCTCTCAGATTTCCTTTGTAGGAAATGGAGCTAATAATCCTTCGTTATTGGAATCAGGCCAAGATGGGAGCTGGTAGAAATCAGCATAAGACAGACAGTAGGACCATCTGCCAGAGGCTTGGAAAGCATGAACCCAATCAGTGTGGTCAGAGGGTTATGACTACTGAGAGATAGCTGCAGGAAACAGAACCCTAATCAGCTGTATTGTAACTGAACACTCTAAATGAAAGAGCAAAAAAAGAGAGAAAAGTCACAAGTGTATTCTAGTCCTCTCTAAAAGAACATTGTTTTTCATCTTCAGACTAAGAGCTCTTCAATTGTTGACAAAATAGCTCTCAAGGTGTAAGAGTCTCTGTCTACCTTATGTCCTGCTCGCAAGCCACCTTGTGCATCTGAAGCATTTTTTTGTTCATTTGCTTTCACTTTATTTCTACTATCTTTTTGCTGAGAAAGAGATGATTTGGTTTCTGCTCCACTTAAGGATATATTCCTCCTGTTGGGTAAATTATCTATTGTCACGTAGAAACTTTCCCCAAATCTTAGTGGTATAACCTTTCCATTCATTTGGATATGGAGCTTGAATGTAGCTTGGTGGGTGCTCTGCTAGAGTCTGACACAACGCTTCAATGAGCATAGGCAGGGCCACTTTGGTATGGTAGGTATCTACAGCTGCTGGTAGCTATGATTATTGTAGGTTCAACCCAACAGTCCACTGGGGAGGCAGGATCAGCTTCAAAGCTCAGTCAACAGTTACAAATGAAGGTTAGTTTGCTGATGTCTTTTTTTTTTTTTTGACTGAGTCCTCCTTTTTTTTTTTTTTTTTTCCAGATTTTGTCCAGAGACTGCCCATAATTCCTTGTCTTTTGGTGTTTTCTATTACCATAAGAAACCCAAGAGAACATGCCAGCAATAGAGAAGTACTTTGTTGCTTAGCGATGGGAGTGATAGCACATCACCTTTACTGTGTCATGTGCGGTAGGAGAAATTCACTAGGTCCAGCCCACACATAAGAAAAGAGGACACAATGGAATTCTATGCCTCCATCAGAAAGAATGACATTGCCCCATTTGTTAGGAAATGGAAAAACTTGGAAAAAATTATATTAAGTGAAGTAAGCCAGGCCCAAAGAAACATAGGTCCCATGGTTTCCCTTATTTGTAATATCTAGTATATGTATGAGTCAAGCGGAAAAGGTCAGATAATGTGATGTCAGGAAAATGAACCCTTAGACATGTATTTTAATGTTTTTTTCTTTCATTCCTGAGTTTCTAACGCATTTATAAGATTATCTCTTTGTTGCTTTGTATGTCCCTCCCCCACAGTATAACCCCTGCTTTCACTATATTTGATGTCAGTATAACTTGTGGAGGAGATGGGGAAAAACCAGTTGTTTAAGGATACAGGTGGACCTGTTGCAACAATGAGAAGTACAAGTTGTCATGTCCAAAACGAGCTTTACAACGTCAGTGCCGGGGGGGGGGGAAGGAGAAGGATTGGGGGGAGGGGGAAGGCTGGGAAGGGATGTCAAGGGTAAACAAAGGAGGAGGCTGCAATGCTTGGTAAGAAATGTATGCATTATCCTGCCCACGTAATTGTAACTCCTCTGTACAGTATGTTCACAAATAAAATTAAATTAAAAAAAAAAAGAAAAGAGGATCACCCATAAGCATGAACATGAGGCCATGAGAATCATCAAAACTATGTGAAGGGGAAGTTTCCTGTCATACTTATTACCTACAGATTGTTGTGGCAGAGTCAGGAATGTATCGTGATGATTGGAAATGAGTACAGAGGATTGCTTAGACAAACTAAGTTCCCTATGGAGTATGGTCTCTGTAAATGAAAATTTTGGTTGTTTGAGTTTTCAATAGATGGAAATTTTTCTTTTCAAGTGAATTACTCCTCTGGATTTTATTTAGGGCACTAAGAAAGCAGCCACACAAAAGCTCACTCTGACGGGGCCCTCCCCTTGAGCAGCCTACTTCTGAACAGGCCCAAGTGAATAATGTAAGCCCAGGTCCCTTGACATATGGTTTGCAAAGTATATTTATACTCCATGTGGGTCAACAACCTTGATATTTGGCAGAGGTCTCTGAACAGATGACGGAAATATTTCATCTCACATCGAAACCCTCTTGTGTTGATATTTCAACTCGGAGGACAAGGATGACCTGAGGAAGAGGTGTGGGAAGGAGGGGAAGAGAAGGGTGGAGAAACATTTTATTGTATCTCAAGCTGTATTAGAGTTTGGTTCTTTAAACACACACACACACACACACACACACACACACACACACACACACACACACACACACACACACACACACACACACACACACACGCACGCAAAACCCAAACATCACAAAATCAAACAAATATGTTCCAGCAGCAAACCTAAAAATATGGGACCTCAATAAAAAAGAAATTCATGTTTAACCCAGAAATTAGTTGAAGCAGGACAGGAGTTGCATTTATCCGGTGACTGTTTTAATGAGAGATTGAGGGGGAAGACATCTGCTGCACATGAATGGTTGTGTGTGAATGGCGTGCCATTTTATTTTGGAAAGAGGAATAGAATCCTTTGTGAGTATTTCTGTCCTATTTACCACCAGCGGGGAGAGTGCTATTGACTTCAAGTAACGCAGAGACCTTAAGCCTTAAGAAAAGATGCCATTTCCTTTGACTACCAGTTTTTGAGATATAAGAAATAAAGACGATAATGATGTGCACTTAAAACATTTATTTTCTGGATAATCAATACTACCAGGCATACAAACACTCCAAAGATCCATCAAAGAGGGCTCTATTAACAAAGAGGGCTGGCAGTGGTGAAAATGGGTGCTGAATGGAGACCCTGCTGTCTCGGTACCAGTTACAAGGAGTTGCTTTACTATATGAAATCTTTTCATTCAGCTTTTGACTCCCAGATTGTAGAAAATCTAGAAGCCCTAAACTACCTCTTTTGGGATGGATGAACTGAATGCCATTTTAGTTATCTGCTGCAGATTCTAGGGGTGTTAGAAAAACATCACAAAGCTTCTTTTTCTTAAATCGATGTGAATAACAGTCATTGGATCATAAGGCCTATCAGCGACACTTACAGGACCATTGTGCCCCAAACTCTGTCCTGGAACCCTTGCCATTTGAAGGGGAATATGAGAGCCAACAAGCACACACCTATGATATGATGTTATGAAGAGTAAGAATTTGAGAAACAATATAAGCCAGGTGCTGGTGGCTTATGCCTATACTTAGCTAGTCAAGGGGCCAAGATCTAAGGACCACAACACAAAGCCAATGCATGCAGAAAAGTCTGTGAGATTTCTATCTCCAAATGGGACAGTACACAGGTTCTGAGTTCAAGCCCTAGTACCAGCACATACAAACGGTAACAAAAACAGTAACAACAAAACCAAGAAGCAATATAACTGGATTTAAATGCAACCCCAGCCCTATTGGTGGATGATCTTAGATATTTTAAATTTATTTCACATTCCTTTTTCTCAGCTATGGAATGAAGATAATCACAATGACTATCTGCGAGAATTTTTTTTTGTTGTTTGTTGTGGAGCTTGAACTCAGGGTCTGGGCACTATCAGAGCTTTTTCACTCAAAGCTAAAGCTCTACCACTTTGAGCCACAGTGCCATTTCCCTGAGAGTATTCTTGTCAGGACAAAATGAAGTGATATATAAAGCACTGAGCACAGTACCTGTCACCTTGTAAGTGCATATTAAATATTCGATATCTCATTAAGTTCCTGAAAACGGACTCCTTTCTTGACTTTGTGTGAATATTATCTATTAAATAAACTTCACATTATATGTTCTGACTATAGACTGATAGTAGGCTCATAGAAAAGCACTTATGGGGTTTTACAAATGCACATGCTCATTAATAAGCATGTACATTTCCAAGTCCAGATCCAAAACCAGGTTTAAGTTGTACTTACAAACATGTAGTAAAGTCAGAGAAAGAGATGGAATGACTCAGTGAAGGTGTCTGGCTTGTGATCTTTGGAATCTAAATGAAGAGTCTGCACTCCCAATTAGCTGTAGATACTGCACCGTTTCTCATCATCTGATGACAAAAACTAAGAAAACATATTTAATAGAGCTGTTAAGAAGATTAGAAAGTGCTATACATTTAATGTACTTAAAGCAAGCCAGCCAATGAAATCATATTATGTTGGTATGAAGAGACCGGAAAAATATAAAGCATGGGAGGAAGGAAGACCATGGAAGGGCACTGAACTTCTGCTCAGAACCAATTTGCCAGAAACCCAGTGGTTCCGCTCTCATCTCACTAGACTGGTGAGCATCGTGGGTTCAGCGCGTGGAGCGCACCCTCCGCACTTCTGCTGTATTTTGTCTTTAGTCATCTTATATCTAAGTGATGCCTCTCCTCTCAGCTTCAGAGCAGAAACACTTGGACGACATGCCTGAGTCTGTTCATGATGCAACTCTTTTCTCTGCTGGTTCTGGAAATGGAGTTTCTCTGAGCTTTGCAAGTTGGGGAATGGACAGGTGTTTAACTATCTATTATCAAACTCTTTCTCACTTTCCTAACTACGTAATCATCTTCTCTTCTTCTAAGGACTGGCAGCTCTAATTTTCATCACATCTGAGTAAAGTCCAAGTGACCCATGACATTTTTTTTCTTAGCTTTTCTTTTATCTCCTTGCTGCAATGATTTGAGCATCTCAAACTAGAAAATGGTTTAGAAGCTACTGAGCACAGTTCACTTCTCCCATGATGTGTCACCTCTTTTCAGGGTCTGATCAATGGTCCTCCAGTCACTTCTCAATTGCTGCGTTATGCACGATCCCAAATGCTAGTTCTTTATCATGTACCCAACTCTCCAGGCAGGACATACATCCCCACTAATGGCTACCTCTTACCTTTTGGATTTTGTGCCCATGGATGATGCTTTACTGGGATTCATTCCTGGTGGTTTAATGACTTAGAGCAAAGATGAGAAAGAGCAAGAAAGATCTTCTGCTTTATCAATAGACCCTAAAACAGATATTTTCCCTATCTTTAAGGGTTTTCAGTTTGAACATCAATGGGAGGAAACAAGAAATTAATATCTAGTGGTCAAGAGGTTAATTCATTTTAGAAAGAGGTTAATTAATTGGATGAATATATGACAAAGACATCGCAAGGAGACATTTCAATTGACAGTCACATCACTAGCAAGGAAGATGAGAGAGAAAAGTAAGATGATAAATCAGGTGATGATAAATCAGGTGATTTCATCTTGATGCCGTCATGGTACTGAACTCCCATGGACTGTATGTTAGAAGGCTGGGAGAGAGGGACATGGTAGTTTAAAGAGAGTCGAGAGAAGAATCAACAATTCAACTGCTCAGAAAGATCATCCCCCTATATCAGGTCACATGCTCCTCATTCCCCAGGCCTATGAAAACCTGCTATAAAAGAAGAAAATTGGAAGTGGCGCTGTGACTCAAAGGTCTATGGCCCACAGAAGGAGGAGAAGGAGGAGGAGGAGGAGGAGGAGGAGGAGGAGGAGGAGGAGGAGGAGGAGGAGGAGGAGGAGGAGGAGGAGGAGGAGGAGGAGGAGGAGGAGGAGGAGGACGAGAAAGAGAAGTTGTTTTTGTTACAGGATAGATCTTTTCTTCTCTTTGGTTAAAATGAATACACTGAACATATTATTAACTGCAGAAGAAAAATGTGATCCTCAGTAAGAGGACTTTTAGGCAACGAAAGAAGATGTGTGTGAGTTGGGCATGGGTGGCTCATGCTTGTAATTCTAGCTATGGAGGCTGAGATCTGAGGATTGCAGTCCAAAGCTAGCCTGGGTAAGAAAGTCTGTGAGACTCTTATCTTTAATTAACTGCTAAAAAAGTTGGAAGTGGAACTGTGGATCAAGAATGCTAGCTTTAAACAAAAAAGCTTAGAGGCAATGTTCAATTCCTGAGTTCAAGCCCTAGGACCAGCACACACACACACACACACACACACACACACACACACACACACACACACACACACACACACACACACACAAATATAGTGTGATGAAAACTGGCAAACACTAAAAAAAGGGAGATGAAGGAGATAGTTAAGGGAATATAATGGAGGGGTGAACTTGCTTAAAGTATACATTAATATATGCCAATAAAAATAAGTAAATAAAATTATTCCCAAAGAGAATGTGGAAGTTTAAGAAGTAATTTTAGTGAGTGCTATTCCATTTTTTTTCACTGAGAACCATCTTAGGTAAATGGTGCTATGTTGGGTCAGTTGTCAAAGTTACTGCATTTCTTTTATGGCTAGAGAAGTTGAACATTTCTTCATGTGTCTATTGACCATTCTTATTTCCTCTTCAGACAAGTCTTTCAAGACTTTAGCCCACTTATTAATGGAGCCGTTGTTTCTTTGATGATTTGTTTTGAGGGGATTTAATTTTTTGAGTTCTCAAGATATTTTAGATATGAGGCCCTTGTCTGTTGTATGGCTAGTGAAGACCTCTCAATCTGTGCGCTTTCTATGTATGTTGCTAACGATGTGGTATATAGATACAAGGGAAGCTTCCATCAGAAAGAATGACATAGCCTCATTTGTAAGGAAATGGAAAGATGGAAAAAATCATATTAAGTGAAGGAAGCCAGACTCCAAGAAACATATGTACTATGGTTTCCCTCATTTGTAATAATTAGTATATGCCTAGGCTAATCTTAGCAGATGAGCAGAATGTCTCAATAGCTATGTACATGTGACCAAATAAGATGATACTAAGCAAAATGAACTTCAAGATATGGAACCATGAGGTTTTTTTCTTGTTGTTTTTTTAGTGTACTACGTGATTTCTTTTTTCTTTTGTTCTCCTCCCCCCCAGGGTTTACCCCCTGTTGTCACTGTATTTGATTTTGGTACTCTGGGAATTGTATATACGTCTATCTGAGTTAGGGAAGGGAAGGGAACAACAAAATGGTGAGACAAAGCACAAAGGGCAATCCAATGCAACAGTGATACCCACAAGACAATTATATTGGAAATGAACTGTACACATTGGGGGGAAAGAATTGGGGGGAGGGAAAGTGGGAGAAAACTGAGGGAGAGGTAACAAGTTTGACAAGAAATGTACTCGCTACCTTAGGTGTGTAACTGTAACCCCTGTGTACGTCACCTTGACAATAAAATTAAATTAAAAACAAAACAACCAACCCCTAGAAATTGCACCCTTGCTTGTAATACTTCCCATTTGCCAGTAGAGGGAAGTGGAGAGGCACCCGCACGTTGACGTTTCTCACACCAACCTTGGGCTATCTCTCTGCAAGTCAATAGGAGTGTGCTGTTTGTCAGACCTGGGTTTCCTGGGCCTCCAGCCTCAGTGCAGTGAGGAGGAGCATTTCTGACCTCTGCAACCCAGCAAATCTCTCACAGGAGAGTCTCCGTACCCTTTCCAACAGTCTGGATCTATGTCTGGAGGGTTCGCCTTCTAAATTTGTTCCTTTGTAGGGGACTCTTCCTCCACTACAGGATATCCAACATTCTCGCTCATCTTTCCTTTGGGACTAATTCTTTAAGTATTCGTGTGGTTTCTGTCTTTTGAACAGACCGCATTCCCTGCCATGTGCACTGTGCTCACGCTGTCTCATGCAAACCCCGTGGGCTCTGCTCAGGCTGACCTCTGTATCTGCATAGGGGAATGCCATTCTCCTATGGGAATGGGTTACACCATTGGAATCCTCCCCCATGCATATTATCTTTGAGGCAATGTGTGTGCATTTGTGTGTGTTTGTGTGTATATGTGTGTATGTGTGTGTGTGTGTGTGTGTGTGTATATATGTATGAATATAATCCTGTCCTGCATATGTTTTCATATATGTTTATAATTTGGGGCCTGTGTAGTGACAGTTCTATAATGTTTTACAAAGCTCCTTAGTAGCACAGAAGATGTATCCCTCCACTTGCTTCCTTCCTGAGCCCTTCCTATTCCCCAACCAGCACTTTCTGAAGTCATCTTTCAAATGAATGATTTCACCACTAAAATCCTTATTTCAAGATTTGCTTCTAGGGGAACTCAAATGAAGATAATCTAGTCCCAATGATGGAAGAAAGAAGAATCTGAATAGGTCAGGGGAATTAGGACCTACACTTCGTCTTAGCTCCAGGCTCACTCTTTCAATTTGCTTGAGTAAACATGCTTATATATAAAGATAATTTTCTATTAGCTGACCTATTAGCGGAGCAGACCTATTAGCTGAATCTAAATATAAAATCACTATATTTACTTCACATGCAAAAATGCAATTAAGCCAGATGCCAGTGGCTCACGCCGATAATTCTACTTACTCAGGATGTTGAGGTCTGAGGATTAAGGTTTGAAGCCAGCCCAAGCAAACAAATCCTTGAAACTCTTATCTCCAATTAATCAGAAGAAAAGCCCAAAGTGAAGTTGTAGTTTAAGTGGTAGAATGCCAACTTACAGTGAAAAAATTAAGCAAGGGTGGTGGTAGCTCCTGAGTGAGTTCAAATCTCAGACCCGGCACAAAACAAAAACAAAAACAAAAACACAAAAGACAGCAACAAAACCCCAAAAGACAAAGAAAAGCAAAATTAATTTTTAAAAGTAAATCTCTAAAGGATTGTAATAGCAGGGGCTCAGACTGGGTTAAAATAAGACAAAGGTGGTATTTTTTGTTTTCTTACATTTAAAATTTTTATTATTATTATTATTATTATTATTATTTGTGATATGATGTGATGTGTATGTGTGTGCATATATGTGTGCATGTATGCTTGTGTGTATGTATTGGCACAGGGCCTGGGCATTTTCCCTTAGCTTTTTCCCTTAGGCTGGTGTTCTTCCATTTTAGCCACACCTCTACTTCTGGCTTGTTGGTGGTTAATTAGAGATAAGAGTCTTATGGAATTACTGCCTGGGTTGGCTTCAAACCTTGATCCTTAGATCTCAGCCTCTGAGTAGCTAGGAATACAGGCATGAGCTATAGATGTCCGGCAAGACACAGTTTTGATAGGTCTGATATTTTATTGTTAGTAGGTTATACCTTTCTGCAGTCAGTTATGGCTTATTCGTTATTTTCTTTCAATGAATCTGGTCAGACTATCATCATGCTATTCTTTTGGCTTGTGGATGGTTCTGTGTTGAAACAATGTTGTCCACGGGGATCTCCCTGAGATCAACTGTAGAAACAGGAAATACAACAATGTAGGAGCTTGTTCTGATTAGAAAGTGTTACATTCACTAATACAGGTATGTTTAGGAGAGAGGTATTTGAAACAGAGAGACGAATCCACAGGAAAAGTTGATAGTGAAAACAGGATATACCTAACTATTGCATGCACCATCCTCCCTCCCTGTTTAAGACCTTTGTCAGCTATACTGTTGTTCTGTCATATACTCTAACGCAGTGGATGCCAAACTGCAGCTGGCCACAGAATGGGCACAAATGACTTCCTCAGATTTCTGTTCTAGGTGCCTGGGTAGAATCTGCATCTAATGAATTCCCGCGATTGTGGTTGGCCAAGGGAACTCGCCTTTTGAGCATTACTGCTCTAGAGCAGTGCTCTTAGACCTCTGGGTGTGTCTTGGAGCAACCAGGGAAGTTTAAAAATATTACTAGTCTGACCCAGACCAACTAAATCAAGAAATTGGAGATCTAGGAGTTTGTGTTTTAGACATCTCACAGATGATTTTAATGGATAGTTGGAGTTAAATCCGATAGCTGTGCTGATGTTTCTAAGACCGAATCATGTAAATATATACCTGGGAATCTTATAAATCTGGTTCATTTGTTCTGGGATGGGGTTCAATATTATGCACTTTATTTTTTGTGCTGATCCCTGAACTCAGGGCCTGGGTACTATCTTTGAGCTGTTTTGCTCTATTTCTGGCTTTTTGGTGGTTAATTGGATATATGAGTCTCATAGACTTTCCCTTCCTGGATGGCTTTGAACCTTGATCCTCTGATCTTAGCTTCCTGAGTAGCTAGGATTATAGGTGTGAGCCACTGGCATCTGGCAACAGTTTGCATTTTTCAAAAACTTGCAGGTGAAGCTCCTGAGAGATAAATCAGAAATGCTATTCTCCCCATCTTTTTTCTGTAAATTAACCAAAGATATTAAGTAATCCAAGGCTAGGGCTCAGATATCTTTTGCGTATTAAAGAGGCAGAGATAGCTCTTTGATTTGCATCTACAGTCAGTCTGGTTAGTGTGAGAGTAGCTCTCATGAATCATTTTGGGCAACAGGTTACCATGGCAACTTTCAGGAAACCATATTTCAAGCTGGAGATTCTGAGACATCGTTGCCAACCTTCACAAGGGGCCTCAAGGACAAATGGATCATTGACCACATGGCTGCACCCCTTTGAAACTTCCTGGGTTTGAACCCTTCCTAAGCAACATTTAGCCCTAACCCTCTTATCCTTCAGGATAAATAAACCACAGTGAAGAATAAAGATAGAAACTGGTGTTCAGGGTCTTAGCACTGATATATGTCTATGTCTGTCCGTTTTCTGGAAACAGGATTGCCAAAAGGATAGGGTACTTTTCACCCCAGAAGGAATAAAAATCATCCCTTTAAGACATGATTTTTTAAAACTATCACAATGAAAATAACAGGCATACTTTTAAGTCTTACTTTCTCCTATTTTATTTTTTGTTGGATTCAAACATATCACATATGCATGTTGTATTTTTATTAATGATAAGAAAAAAGCTAAACAAATAAACAAAAAAAAACCCAGAAGCTTAGCTTCAGTATCAATTTCTATCCAAACCCTTGGTTCCTATTCCCACAGGGGCAGAACCTAAGTTGGAAGCAAAATGTCTGAGAAGGAAAAGTTTCCCCTTAAGCCAGAATTTTGCCCAACTATCTGTCTTTTGCTAGATTATACAGCTTATTTTATTTCCTGAAATAACAGGTATGTGCAGGTACAGGTTTCTGCCTTGCTGAGCTGTCTTCACATCTTTTACCAGCTCTTTATTCCAGGCTCTTGTTGAAAGACACAGCCTCTGTTCTTTCAGACCAGTAACTACAGGGAGTGACATTTAACTTATTCCCTCTGGGGGGACCTATTCTCCACATGGGACACCAGAGGAAGCTTTGAAGGCATCTGTGTGAAGTGGATCAGCTCTGCTTCTAGCCTGAGGAGCTATGAGCAAGGGGCAAGACCACTTACTACCAAGAAAATTCTGAGGTTTTAGTTTGAGTGTTGTGTGTGTGTGTAGGGGGGGGTTTGTGAGATGGGGAGGGGTGTGGCATCTATCTGCACATGATTTCTGAAGCAGCAGTAAACTTCCATAGTAAAAATGTATGAGCAAAAAGAAAATAATGGCACTTGTTTATGGACTGTCTGCATGTTAATGAGTAAATGTCAGGTCTTTCTGTAATTGTAAGAAGTTTTAGAAAGTAGTAAAAATTCAGAAAAAAATCAGAAGGCATGTGAAGTGGGGCTAAGAAGGCAGGGAGGAAAAATGGTTTATTTTTTTCATGTGTGTGTGTGTGTGTGTGTGTGTGTGTGTGTGCTGGTACTGGGGTGTGAACTCAGGGCCTGGGCAGTCTTTCTTAGTTTTCATTCAAGGGTTGCAGGGTTGCATTCTACCATTTGTACCACAGCTCCATTTTTGTTTTCTTGATGGTTAAGTGGAGTGTCTCATGGATTTTCCTGTTCTGTCTGGCTTTCAACCTTGATCCTCAGATCGAGGAGTAGTTAGGATGGAGTAGTTAAGAGTACGGATGGCAGATTTCAGTACCTGCCCTACACCTTACTTTTCAAGGTGAAATTTAACTCTGTTGTTGATATTATAAATAGACTCTGGGGTGATGGTATGAAAACTGGATTCTAACCTATACACAGAAGAGGTCAAGTTTACTGACCATAGCTTAGGACTCTGGAGGGTAGAGGAAAGAGGAAGGTAGAGAGCTGTAGGGAGCCGAGGCGAGACTCCGCCCACTCCCTTGCAGCTTTGAGGTAACCACCCCAGACGGTGCTTGGCGGGACGCCTGGGCTGTGCGCGTGCGCGAGCCAGGTAGAGTCCCCAACCAATCCCATGACACCTGGTGACGGTGAAAGGCAGGCGACCAACAATAGACCGACCCGCGTTCCTATTTCCCTATATAAGCGGCTATGTTTCGGGTGCATGCTCTCTCGCGCCCAAGCTCTCCTACAACTAAAAGGCTCTCCAATAAAGCGTGATCTGAGAAGACTCCTGGTGTGGTGGTCGTTTTTCCTCGCTGGTCGAGTAGACGGTCGCTACAAGTGGTGCCGAAACCCGGGAACAAACCAGGGACGGGACCCGCGCGAGAGGCTGAAAACCGGAGCCAGAACTCAACACGCGGAGAGGGGACGTCGGTAAGTATCCCCCGGTATGCTGTTCACTGTAGATTTAGATATTTATTGGTTGCTTGCATTGCTTCTTCCTTTGTGGCTTGTCTTTTTGATGGTGCGCACTTGCCTCGAGGAGGGAGGGTTTGATTTAATCCAGGAAGGATGCAAAGTACTAACACGGCATCAGGATAGTCTATCAGAGTCAGCATACAGTAAGGGGGAGGAAAATAGGCCTAAAAGAAAAAGGGAAAAAAGACAAAAGGATCCTAAAGAATTAAAGCAGGAGGGACTGCAGCCCTCACAAAAGGAGAAGGGTTTTAGAGAGGAGGGGGTCTCAAGGAGACCCCCATGCCCTTCTTTAAAAGCAAACCGGTTCTCAGCCCTACATGTGGAAGGGCGGGACCAAGAATATAGTAATCTTGTGAGTGACTCAGAGGAAGAAATGTTAGAGGAGGAGGGAGAGCAGCTCGATCCAGCTGATAGTGAAGAGTTAGAAGAGGCTGCGGCGGAGCACGAGGCAGACAGATATGGAGGGTGGCGCCCCCTAGGGGTGGGAGTACCGCAGCAGCCAGGGAGAGGAAACGGAGCTGCCCCTCACCCGTCGGCCCCCCCGCCGTGCCTGCCGGCGGGGCGGAGTCACTTTATAAAAGAAAACACCTGGTCGCCGTTAGCGGCCGCTTTTCCAGTTTTTAAAAATCCAGTTACTAATGAAAGAGATTTTGAGCCGGTTTCCTACTCCCAGTTAAAAGATTTAGTTGAGGCAGTCAGGACTTATGGGGTGACGGCCAATTATACCACTGCCTTGCTTCGAAGGCTAACTATTAATGCTATGATTCTGTGGGAGCAAAAACTGTTCAATATTTTCCTGAATTAGTGGCTAAACAGGCAATTTTGATCTGAGAATAAAAAAATAAAAATAAAAAAAATAAAAAAAAGACAATTTTGGGTATGAAGTATTGTTTAATGCATTTTGCAAAAATTCCAGATAAATTAATTATTCCATACACCCGTGAGCAAGTTGAAATTTTAGCAGCCACAGTGGATATGTGGGCAATTCTTGTTTGCTCATTTCCAAATGTAATTGATAATCATTATCCTAAGCATCCTCTGCTTGCCATAGTTAACAAAAATTTAGTGTATTTTCCTGTTGTCACTTCAAAGGAGCCCTTGGCTGATGCTCTAACCATCTTTACGGATGGATCAAAATCTGGACAAGGTGCCTTTTTTGTTCAAGGACACAAACAGCCGGTGGTTTTTAATTTTCGGCTGAATGTCCCACAGGCTGTTGAATGTTTAATTGTGCTTGAAGTTTTTAAAAGATTTGATCAACCTTTTAACTTATTTTCTGATTCATTATATGTTGTAAATGCCGTTGCTTCTCTTGAAGTTGCTGCTTCAGTTAAGCAGGCCAGTACAGTTTCTAATGTTTTGTTACAGATTCAATCCCTTATCTTAAACAGAAAACATCCTTTTTATATTGGACATATTCGTGCCCACTCTATGTTGCTGGGCCCGATGGCAAAGTGTAATGATTTGGTGGACCAGGCAACTCGGGCTGTGGCTCTGGTTGCTGCTGATCCTGTAGAATTGGCAAAAGACTTTCATAGATTGTATCATGTACCTGCTAATACCCTTAGGAAAAGATATAATTTGTCCAGGCATGTGGCAAGAGATATTGTTAAAGCCTGTAAATCTTGTGTTACCTTTCTTCATCCTCCCCATGTGGGGGTAAACCCCAGGGGGTTGAGACCAAACGCCCTATGACAAATGGATGTTACTCATCTGACGGAATTTGGTAAGTTGAAATATTTACATGTGTCTGTGGACACCTTTTCTGGTGTCATTCATGCCACACCTCTGGCAGGAGAAAAGGTGTCTCACGTCAGAATACACTGCTTAGAAGCTTGGGCAGCTTGGGGAAAGCCCCTTAGACTTAAGACGGATAATGGTCCTGCTTATACTTCCCATGGTTTTCGCGCCTTTTGCGCACAAATGCAGGTTGCCCACACCACCGGATTGCCCTACAATCCTCAAGGACAAGGTATAGTGGAAAGAGCTAATAGAAGCATAAAAGAAATGCTTCAAAAGCAAAAAGGGGGAATTGCTGAGTCCGCGTCCCCCAGGGAAAGACTTTCTCTTGCGCTCTTTACCCTTAATTTTTTAATTCTAAATGACAACGATCAGTCTGCCGCAGATCGGCATATGACAAGAGACTCCATGGATACTAAAGACATGGTTATGTGGAAGGATGTTATTAATAATAAATGGTATGGACCGGATCCGGTAATAACGAGATCCAGGGGAGCTGTTTGTGTTTTTCCACAGAGTCAAGAAGTACCTCACTGGGTGCCAACGAGACTGACCAGGCTGGTGGAGACTGCAGCAGAACCCCCTCTTAAAGATGCAGCTGATCTTCCTGCTGTTAGCAACAGTGCTAATAACAATCCCTGTGATAGCTAAACCAATGATGCTGTGGGCTGTTACAATTTACTGACTGGATTGCCTCTGCGGTGTCCTTTTCCAAAGAGCGGGTGGGAGTCGGAATGTTTTTAGCCTGCTGCTTGGGAGGATGCGTGGTCTGCCTATGGTTGGTTTGTCGCCTTCGAGCCCAAACCAGAAGGGACAAGGTTGTTATCTTGCAAGCATTAGCCGCTTTGGAGAGTGGATCCTCACCCCAGATTTGGCTGTCGGCCCTAAGAGGCAGTTAAGCCTTACCATTCTACATAGCCTTAGCACCCCGAGGGATCAGGGGATCCCATTGCACCGGGACAGGTATGCAATTTGCAATTTGGGACAGGGTGCTAGGCAAGTGCACTGCACTTGAGGAGATGGTTCTCATCTCCTCAAAAAGAGCATGCTGGGTTGCAAGTGGGTTGATGCCCAAGATCCCACCTCTGCAAAAAAGGCATCGGACGGGCCTGGTCATCACTGGGAAAGGCGCGCCCCTCAGGCGAAGGCCAGTGCAAGGTCCTCTCATTAATGTTTTAGACAGAGGCCCAACCTCTACTCTTACCTGTTGCCATAAAACAAAGAAGGGGGAACTGTAGGGAGCCGAGGCGAGACTCCGCCCACTCCCTTGCAGCTTTGAGGTAACCACCCCAGACGGTGCTTGGCGGGACGCCTGGGCTGTGCGCGTGCGCGAGCCAGGTAGAGTCCCCAGCCAATCCCATGACACCTGGTGACGGTGAAAGGCAGGCGACCAACAATAGACCAACCCGCGTTCCTATTTCCCTATATAAGCGGCTATGTTTCGGGTGCACGCTCTCTCGCGCCCAAGCTCTCCTACAACTAAAAGGCTCTCCAATAAAGCGTGATCTGAGAAGACTCCTGGTGTGGTGGTCGTTCTTTCTCGCTGGTCGAGTAGACGGTCGCTACAGAGAGCGCTGGAGTGGGAAGGAGGGCAGAGACATGGAAGGGAAGAGAACAGAGGAATGGGAGAACTAGAGAGGAGCTAGGGGAGAGGAGGCTGGGTACAAGCAATGAAGGGACCAAGAGGAAGGGAGAAAGGGGTGTGAGGGAGGGGAGGAAGAAAGAGAACAGGAGGTGGAAGGCCAGGGGAGATGAACTGACATTTGCTTAGCCTCCATTGTAGGTCAGGCAATGTGATTTCACATAAATTATTGCATTAAATCTCACAGGGACTCTGCAAATTAGATATATTTTAATCTTCAACTTTAGATGAAGAATGTGAAACTTAAAAGTTATATAACCTGCCTGAGGTCACGGAGGAAGGAAAAATGGACACAGATGTTCGTTGGTGTCTCTTCAAAATTCCTGTTTGTTAACTGTAACCCCTCTGTACATCACCTTGACAATAAAAGTAAAAACAACAACTCCTGTTTGTTTCTAGATACTGTATATGTTTTGGAGCAATGCCTTTGCATCAAATGAAAAAAGGCAAAGGCTGTCTTTTTGTAACAGCCTTCAATACAGTACTGCAGGCGCTGGGTATTGAGAGTGAATGGAGGGAAGATTGTCTCAGTAAAAGCAGCATCTTAGAACAATGATTGAGCAAAATAGATTACATACTTCATGAGAAGGAAGAGCCGTGGCAAGGACTACTTGAAGCAGGACACTGCTGGCTCATGCCTATAATTCAGTCAATTTTAGAAGTCAATTTTAGAAGATGAGATCTGGAAATTTGGGAGCTTCAAAACCAACCTGGGCATACATGTCTGTAAGACTTGTGAAAAAATGGTCTGGAGGCATGGCTCAAGTGGTAAAATGCCAGCTGTGAGCACACAAGCTGAGTGAGTGGGTGGCCCTGATGTTCAAGGTCTGGTACAAACACACACACAGACAGACAGACAGATACAGACAGACAGACACAGACACACACACACACAGACACACACACACACACACACTATCTTTAGTGTTACAGTAAAACCATATCAGCATTAACAATTGCCCTCTGCTAAAGGCCCAGCCACAGAGCTGAGGGTGCTGTCTCTTTCTGACTAGTTATCTTGTTTTACAGTCAAATATAATTCCTTTCCCAATGGGAGAAACAATCTGTTTACAAGATCAAAAGGCATCTTTGTTGTCTTTGCTTATAGGAAATCTAGATTAAAAAAGAAGACAAAGACCTACACCAAAGCAGGAGTTGATCTATGCCACATGAGGTACTCAACTGATTTTAGCTAAATTCACAAGGCATGTTGTCCAAGGTGTTGTAGAGAAATGTGTGGTTGATCCATTCCATGAAATAATCATTGGTGTTAGGAACTGTGCAGAAATTCTAACACAAAATTTTGTCCTTTCAATGAGCTTTATTCTAGTGAGTTTGCTTTACAATAGAAGCCAGTCCTAATAAACCAATGAGACAATGGGCTGATGGATGACTACACTGCTCACCACAGTGTTTCTGGTTTGTTCTCCGGAACATCCCAATTCAAATCATATGAGATCCAGCCATATCTGAAGGATCAGAGACCAAAATCTCTATTTTAATAAGACTGTCTAGAAATATATTGAGCTAGTGATTTTAGGGATGAACAAAGCCTCTTAATGGTACAATCATATAATCAGGGATCTTAAATAGAATATAGATATGAATCCACTTAGATATAAATTACCTAGAACTTAGACTTGTATTTGTACAGAGTATAGACCATGAATTTAAAATTATTAATGTATGTAATCAATGAGTGTAGACCTCTATTAGACCACTATTTTTAAATTCTTCTTCTTCTTCTTCTTCTTCTTCTTCTTCTTCTTCTTCTTCTTCTTCTTCTTCTTCTTCTTCTTCTTCTTCTTCTTCTTCTTCTTCCTCTTCCTCTTCCTCTTCCTCTTTCTCCTTCTTCTTCTTCTTCTTCTTCTTCTTCTTCTTCTTCTTCTTCTTCTTCTTCTTCTTCTTCTTCTTCTTCTTCTTCTTCTTCTTCTTCTTCTTCCTTTTTTTATCAGTCATAGGGCTTGAACTCTGGGCCTGGGCACTGTCCCTCAGCTCTTCAGCTCTTCAGCTCAAGGCAAATAATCTATCACATGAGCCACAGTGCCACTCCCTGTTTTCTGGTGGTTAATTGGAGATAAGAGTTTCAGGGACTTTCCTGCTTGGGCTGGCTTTGAACTGCAATCCTCAGATCTCAGCCTCCTGAATAGCTAGGATTACAGGCGTGAGCCACCGGAGCCCAGCTACTTTTAAATTCTTAATGTATGTAACTGAATGATTTTATGAAATGGTAGATTCCTAAGACCTCACCCAAAGGAACTAGCTTGAGGCCAGATTTTCTGCATTTTAATCATACACTGTGTTATTCTCATATGGATGTTCACAATTTACCTCACATGCAGCCTAGAGATATTCTGGAAAACACTGTTCCTGTCAAATGGCCACAGTCTCTGAGAAGGCAAATTATCTATTAGAGATAAACTATAAGATCAGTTTGTGTGTGTGTGTGTGTGTGTGTGTGTGTGTGTGTGTGTGTGTGTGTGAGTACTCATGTGCAAGTACTGGGAATTATATTCAGGGCCTCATTCTCACTTGGCTCTCTTGCTTACAGATGGCACTCTACCACATGAGCCATGCTTCCAGCCCAGCATTTTTGTAGTTAATTAGAGATGGAGTCTTGGGGACTTTTGTGCCTAGGCTGGCTTCAAACTTCATCAGTTTTTCAGGTCTCAGCCTCCTGCATAGCTAGGATTATAGGCTTGAGCTACTGGCACCAATATGCATTTACACTGGATTAATATGAAGTTTCTTCTAATCTATCTGCCTATTCTTTGAATTAGAACTATACAGAAGATATTAGTTCCCAATATTATCTATTATCTCTCTCTCTCTCTCATCTATCTCGCTACTTACTTAGCTACTTAGTGCTGGTGCTGGACTTGAACTCAGGGTCTGCATATTGTCTCTATTGATGTCCCTTAGGTTTCACTCAAGGCTGGCACTATATCACTTGAGCTACAGCCACACTTCCAGCTTCTGCATGGTTGGTTGGAGATAACAGTCTCTTAGACTTTACAGTTGGGCTTTGAACCATGATCCTCAGACCTCAGCCTCCTGAGTAGCTAGAATTACAGGCATAATCTACCAGGGTCCAGCTCAATATTATTTTTAAAGAAATGTGTCCATCAAGAAAATCACTGCCTGTGTTCCATCTCTCCATAGAGGGTGGGTCAGTGAGCTCGCAGGAGCCTGGCTGGCTGCAGAACAGCAATGCTTGGAAAATGAAACACCGAGGAGGAAAACCTCAAATTCCCACACCACACATAACCAAAACAAAACTCTCACAGACTGAACTGCCTTGGATAGGGGTGAGACAATGGGACCAAAGGCCCAGAAGGGATGTGGGGTGAGGTTGACAAGAAGCCAGATATCCTTCTGGCTCATCCTTGTCCTGCTGTGTTTCCAGGCCATTTAGGGGGCTGCTTCTTAGTTGTGTGAATGTCATATATTAGGAGAAAAGAGAAAGGTGACTGGGTGAAAGAACATGGGTATGTTTCCAGCCATCTCATGAGGCTTCCCCAAACCTAATTCATTCCATTTGTTCCGATTTTTGGAGAACACTATCAACAAAAACCCAAAGAACTATTTTATTCATTGACTTGAAAAGAAATTAATTACTACCAATATTTTAAAGGGCAACAGGAAGCCGGGTATTGGTGGCTCACACCTGTAATCCTAGGGACTCAGGAGGCTGTGAACTGAGAAGCTCAGCTCAAAGTCAGCCCAGAGAGGAACGTGTGTGAAACGCTTTTCTCCAATTAGCCAGCAAAAGAAACAGAAATAGAGCTGTGGCTCAGGTGTTAGAGCATCAGCCTTGAGTGAAAAAGCACAGTGACAGCACATGGGCCCTAAGTTTAAGCCCTAGTACTGGAACACGCACACACACGCACGCGCACACACACACACACACACACACACACACACACACACACGCATCAGGAATAGATTTAGAGATGATTTTTCCAAGGAAAAGTACCCAAACTGACAAAGTGACCATTGGGGTACTGGGTTTGTTACTTAAAATAATGTGACTGAGAAAGTTAAAAAAAGAAGAGAAAAATCTGTGTTCCAATTATGTATGTGTAAGACAGGATAATAATAAGGACAAGTAACTGCCTTCATTGTTTATGTGACAGCATACCATGCTCCAACTCCTAGATAACTGTTAGGACATAGAACTCAAAGAATAGAATGTCTGTGATTATTGTCAGCACCTGCAATAATAGTGCTAGTGAGGTTTGCGGTATTCATAAGGAAACCCCAATAATTTCTTGATGAGCAGTACTTAAAATGATTACATAGGCAGGATAAGGGAAAGGGGAACATGAACCCATACAAGTGGACATTTGAAATCTAGAATGTATTTTGCATCCGTGTTCCTTAAGGAGAGCCTGAATTGTGGAGTTGTAGGAGTAAATGACCTTGAGTTTTGTGACCTGCCTCATCTGCTTCGTCTAAGAAGCTTTCATTTTTTTTCCTGCTGCTCTAGCTAGGTTCAAAGCACATGACTCACACAACATCAAACACTCGAGTTTGTTTAGATATTTTTAATGGTGCAATCCTCAGATTCTTTTTTTTTCCCCCTTCTTTGTGGCAAGACAGAACAGAAGGACTCCAGAAGGTGAGCTCAATATGTCTTCTAGGAATGTCTGGAATGTTCAGGCCCTAAATGTTCTTAAACATTTAAAGTATACCTTAAGTGAAGGCATTTAAAGGATTGCCCAACTCTGCATCCAAATGGTGCACATTGATGGATAGGAAATGTAGGGAGGATTCCGGGATCTAGCCTAGGTCAGCAGTTTGGCTGTGGAAACTGTGACTTTCTGCCACATGGGAATAATAACTGCTCTACAGAACTTACAGCTTTGTGGGAAGCTTTAAAGCCAAAGGTCAGGGGCTGACCCAGGGTCACTTCCGGGGCAGTCATAGCTCTGAAATCCTGGCTCCATTTGGAAGTGATTGCTGGTCTGCAGCTTCTCCTCAAAGAAAAACAAATTGGCAATTGACTTCTTCATTTGGAGTCTCCCATGTCACAGTGGGGATGGTGATCGCATAGGCCACAGACTAATTATGGGTTTCTGACTCACAGAATAAGGTACAGAGGGGAGACATTCATGCTAAAATGGCAGGGGGCTGCTGTAATTCAGGTTGTGAATGTGGGTCAGCGGTGGTTAGGCACACTCTCTACACTGCAAAACCTGTGCATTATCATTTAGTACATGTTTTTATTTCATTAATAAAATATAACTTCATTTTGTTTTTTAATCTGGGAATGTGAAGATACATATTTTTTCTCTTGCAAACCTGCATGCAGATAAAAGGGGGATTCCTTTTGAAACTACATCTTCTTAATAATAAATATTTTTTGATCTACTATACATAACAGTAGTGCATTTCTTGTTAAAACAGCAAGCTTATTATTTTATACCAAAAGGAAAAGAAAACATCCATTTCTTTATAAATAGTTTAAATAGTTTAAATACATATCTCATACCAAGGATATAAAAATATTCTTCTTTTGATAAATAAAGACATTTTCATTTACATGGCAAATAACATGTGAATAGCTAACCACTGGCCACCAGCTCTATTTTGACTGATTGTCTAGATGACATGCAGAGGTAATTGTCCCCTGGCCTTCACAAAAAGAAAAATAGATCAGCAGGAGTTGTGCGGTCCTGAGGCCAATAGTGCTATGGATATTGTTCGGGAATGACAAATAGGCACTCAGGAAAGACCTTTGCTTCAGTTCACAAAAGCCACCTAGGACAAAACTAATCCACAGGTTCTTTGTCTGGGAGTTCTAGCTGCTCAGACCTTCAGGGTTTTTGGATTTTTTTTTTTTTTACCAAAGTCTGTCAAACAGACTAGTAAGTTGATACCTATACAGAAAAGAGATGTTTGAATGATGCTTCTAGGATCTAGAAATTGTTTGCTGCAGTATGGAGGTGGCTCTTGCCTTTTGTTGGTTCCCTCCTCATGGCTCTCTTCTGCAGGATTTCCAATTGGACTAGTTGTCATGCTCCCCTCCCCGAGATAAAAAGGCAAACTAAAGCTGTCATGCAGAGGTGGTTGTGGCATTGGCAGCTGCGTGGCAGGGGGTAGTATCATACATCTATGGCTTTGTTGTCTGTGGTTTCTGCTGTGCTTGTGACAACTTCCAGGGGAAAGTTCTCCAAGGGTTTGCTGGAGACGGATGCCATTCCTTCTTGATCCCAAGAACCGGGCAAGTTTTCCAGACTGAAAGAAGTTACAGGTCCATGACTGAAGCTGCCCTCCTCTGATCTGCTTGGGAGAACCAGGTGCAAGGACGTTTCAGAAGAAGAACAGAGAGAGGATGAGAGTGTGGCTGAAATGGACTGCAGAGGCGTCAGGGTCATATCTGAATGTGGGGAGATGCACCTTAAAAATTGCAGATGACCTTCTTGGACAACCTGGTAGTGGGAAGGTGAATAATCAAGGTTTGGAGAAGGAAGAAGTTCACTCCCTGCAGGGCTAGGCTCATGAGCTTCAGTTCGTGGAGGGCTACCCCCGACAAAGGAAGGATTCACATTCCAGATGTCTGGAGCCACATTACCTCGACAAAGTTGTGCTTGAGTGTAAGCAGCCCCACCTGTCTGCAAGTGGAGGCAAGGTTGGTGTGTGCTCCAACTTATTCTGGTCTGTAAGCTCTCCTGGGAGGGGCACACAGATGTAGAATGCAGGGAGCAGAACTGTGTGGATTGCTGAGGTGATAGGACGTTTTCCAGAAGTTGCATCACGTTCCTCATGTCTCGACCCAATTGGGAGACCTCCTGTGTCAGAGTTGTTACCTGTGTGGAAAACAAAACAACATAAAACAAAAGCAAAAGGTGATTATGAGAAATTCACAGTATGTTCAGATTTTGGAGCAGTGGAGCTGGGAAATGAGCTGTTTTAATAGGAAGGCCTGGCTGGGCATTGCTGGCTCATGCCTGTATCTTCATTACCCAGAAGCCTGAGATCTGAGGATCGTGGTTTGAAGCCACCCCAGGCAGAAAAGCTAACGAGACGCTTATATCCAATTAACCAGCAAAATACAGGAAGTGGAGCTGTGGCTTGAGTGGTAGAGTGCCAGCTTACAGGAAGTGGAGTTGTGGCTTGAGTGGTAGAGGGCCAGCTTACAGGAAGTGGTAGAGGGCCAACTTTGAGTGTAAAAGCTATGGGACTATGTCCTGGCTCTGAGTTCAAGCCCCAGTTCTGAAGCATCTCTCTCTCTCTCTCTCTCTCTCTCTCTCTCTCTCTCTCTCACACACACACACACACACAGAAAGAAGGCCTGAAGGGTCTGCTTCCATTCCAAATGCAACCAAGCCCAGGCAGTGAGTGAGTGGAGGGGTCATGTAGGTGAATATACATCCAGCTCTAAAGCCATGGTCATTCCGAAGGAGCCTAGAGAGTCATAAGTAGGCTATGGATCTTAATTAGTGTGTTTCTGGACTTATTGGAGAGAATTAGCCATGTGGGTCCATCGTCTCTTAAGCACCACTGGTGTCTTTGGCTTCCTCAGAGTGAATGGGATGCAGAACAGAGCACAGGAAGCTACATGTGCTTCACCACAAGGTGAATGGAATACAAAGCACATGGCATGCTGAGGGCCACATGCCCAGAGTGACCCCTAAGTAGATGGTAGCCCCCTGTCATGCGGTTTCACATCTGAGAGTCATGCTACTATGGAGTCCAGAGATAGAAGGATTTTTTCCTTCTGTGGTGATAGAGCTGGTAAGTAAGAACTCACATAAGATTTACTAGAGAGTTTGGGGGAAAAGAGAAGTCTATAAAATACATTCAAGAGAAAGAAACAGGCTGGCAGTGCTTGTATAGAGATAATCACTGTGGGTACCCAGGACCCCTGGGATCTAAGCAAGGAATTCCGAGACCCACGAAATTACAACTCAAAGGGTGTGTATGCGCTCTGACAGATTTTCTAGGCGAGATTTTTAGCTTTCTTTATCATGTCCTCAAAGTAGACATAGCTCCTAAATACTTAAACCTTCATTTGTTCAATTTACACTTAAAACCAATAATAAAATTCCTTAGAGGAGGTATTTTTTCTAATAAACTCATCGGTTACCATCCCCATGGAATTTAACTCAGAACCACCTTTTCTGAAGTAGTTGCTTCTCAAAAGGAGAAAAACTTAGATTTCAGCAAACAAGAAGCACACATGTGCTTGCAGTTAGCTTTACAGAACTAAGACATATTGTTGTAAGATCTTGCTTTCTTTGATTTAAGTTTACTATCATAAAGCACAGAACTTCAATAGAAGCAGCTGGATGCTTTAGCTAATGATCATCTGGACCAAAGAAGGGGGAATTTCATCTTCAATGAGGCCAAAACCAAGATTGCTGTTTTGGGTAGACATTCTTCAACATTTACATACACATTCCTAATTCATGTAGTAAGTTAATTCAGATTACTTCCTGTGAGTGCATTATGAAGCTAATTCTCCCTGGCAGGCCCACCAGGAGGTTGCACAGCTTAAAGTCAAGCATTTAAAGAAGGCCAGAGGGAGGGTTTTCTATAGTTCAGACAACCAACTGGTAACACCTGCTTGGAAATTGCCAGGCCAAAATGTTTTCTGGCCTGCTATAGGCATCAAAGTGAAGGAATCTGACCCAACACTTGTCCAGACTCTTCAGTAGATTGAAAATTTTGAAAGACAAGATGCCTCTCTAATTCACACTTATGTGAGCCGGAATTTCTGAGGAAGATACTCTAAAATGTTCACTATAGTTGGTTAGTTTTATCCATTCCACAGCACAATACTTCAGTCAGTACTGCTTTTGGTTAGTAGGAAAACTTGCAGAAGGCTGAATAAGCTGATAAACCAAAACCTGCTTGATCATGGAATGGGTCCAGGGAACTACAAAAATATGTGGAAGTAAAAACACAAAAGAATGAGGAAATAAGGATGAGACAGTCAATTTTTGTGTCATCATCTTCTAGAACACAGAAAGGAGGGGCACCCATCAGAAGGCTGTCTTCAAGGACTCTACTTCTCCTTCTTTAACCCAAGGCCATTCAGTAGCCTTGAAGATGCACAAGATGGCTGAGATGGGCTTAAGTTCTGTCTTCCTGTGGCACATCTATGTTACATGTCCTCTTTCTCTGTCCTATTTCTTTTTTAATGAGCTTTCCTATCACCTTTACTTCTGTGCATATCTTGCCAGAAACAAGCAAAGAGAATGCTTTTTTTTTTTTTTTTGCCAGATGTAAGGACTGAGGCCAACTTAGCTGTCTTAAATTTCTGGTTACAGCAGGTTCCATTTCAAAATTTCAAAGTTTCAGAAGAGAATTCTGTCACTAAATGAGATGATTGAAGGGACATATGAACTGTGTTATCTGTGGCCTGGTCGAAGTTAATTTTCATATCAAACTTACCACAGCTAGATTAGCTTACCTCCCACTAAAATTGTTCTTAATTGCCCTTTTATGGAAGATTGAAGAACGGTCTTGGAAAGACAAGTTTGAACTTTAGGGGCACTAACCACTATGTCTTTCAATACATATCTGAGTAAAATTTTCATACGATGTACTTTGAGGTCCATTTACTCCATTAAATGAACCCACAATCTTATCACAGGTAGTGTTATGTTATTATCTCCTGTCCTCTGACACGGATACCCAAACCCAGACATAAAGCATTTCTCAGGTCACTTATCACACAAATGACAGTCTTCTGTCTGGAATTCAATGATCAATTTAGTTCTTATTTGTTATTGGTAGTTAGATGGTGACCTGCGGTAGGAGGCCTTTAAAGGAGAGCCGGCAAGAGTTTTGCTAATGTGGCCAGAATACGTGCAGCACACACTGACACCAAAAGGTAAATTCCTAGGCAAAGGTTTCTGCAATGTCAGTGCCATATCAAACATATGAATTGTGTCCTCTCTAAAAATAATAGGAGACAGATTAAACAGTAAATTTTCTTCATCATAAGTGATGTAAAGAAAACAAAACCAAAATCAAAACCATAGATGAAAAACATGTTCCTACTTCCGTTTGAAACACTTTTTCAAGGTTATGTTTTTGACATCTAACTTGTACCCAACCTCAATCGTAGAGGTAATGAACTTGGGAAATCCAGGGTCTTGACTGGTTCCAGGAATGTAAACTAGCATTAACATTTCCAGAAAACAAATTACTAGCCTATCTGAAACGAAAAGCAGTCAAGCACCCAAGGAAGCTAAGCTTTCTTTAGCTCTAGAGTGTAGGGAGATTTCTGTCATTGTCTCTCTGGAGACACTCCCTTTCCTTATTCAAGTTCCATGAGGGAATTATTGCTAGTAGGAAAGAGCTCTCTCTTTACAAGAACAAAGCCAGTTGTTCCCAAAAGAGACAGCATCTCCTGAAGGTGGAGACCCGGGTGACACTGAAGGTGACACCAGACTGCCACAGGAAAGGCAGGAAGAGCTTGTAAAGTCCTGATTCCTGCTGCGCTTGATAACAGAGCTTATTCTAAAACAGGAAAGACATTATTCTTAATTAAATGTAGAAAACAAAGAATCTGCTTTTTGAAGTTTCAAATCACAGTATTGCTTTAAAGAAATTCTTGGGGGGCTGCTTTGTGAACAAGACCATCCAGTGAAGGGGACCTGTCATTAAAATATAACCAAAAAACCAAGAGTATTGCAAAGAGATAGGGCAATAAAAGCAGACAAAACCTTTTCTATTTAAATAAATCAATGGTTTTATACTTATCACAGCAACTTAAAACCTTTAAATGTTTCTGCCACTCAGAAAGCACAATATCTGAGTATTTCACAATCTCCTCTCTCTCTCTCTCTGTCTGTCTCTCTCTCTCTCTTTCTCTCTCCCTCTCTCCCCTCTCTCTGTCTCTCTGTCTTTGTTTCTCTCTGTCTCTTTTTCTGTGCTGGTTCTGGGACTTGTACTCAGGACTTGGGAGCTGTTCCTAAGTTTTTCTGCTCAAAACTCGTGCTTTAACCACGGTTCCAGTTTTGGCTTTTTTGGTGCTTAATTGGAAATAAGAATCTCATGAACCTTCTTGTCCATGCTGGCTTTGAACCTCAATCCTCAGATCTCAACTTCCTGAGTAGCTTACAGGTGTGAGCTATCGGTGCTCTCTGCCTGTCTCATTTTAATGGTACCTTGTGGCCTATGTTACATCAGACTGGGTACAGTGAGAGTCACCGCTCAGGACTCTGGTACTTGTTGACCTGCTGTTCTCTTTTAATCTCTCAGTGGTAGTAGTTTAAAACCTGGTCATTTTATAATCTATAAGTCTATGAATGTCCAATTAGGCCATAAGTTCCTTCAGGGTAGAAAATAATATGTCTCTCAGTATTTCCTGGACTCCGAGTAATGCGTAGACCATAACATACTTGGTTCTCCTGAGAGTAAAATGAATGTAATGACTGCCATTTTGAAAACATATTGTTTCCTAATCACCTTCTATTTTGATCATTTTTTATAATTTTTACCAAAAACAGGCTGAAGGAAATCTGCCTTCTACAAATGGTACTGAAAAATCTATAACTTTTCATTCAGGTATATATAAAATAAGTATTATATAACTGTTAAACATTTTATATCAGTTGCTTAATCTAATGCCTTGACTATCTGTAGGTTTCTAGCAGTAGGAAACTTCCATTGTTAGGAAGAGGTGATACTGATCAAAATATATTATATCAATAAGTTGCTTTGTTAAATGGTAACTCCTTTGTACAACCACCTAAAGACAATAAAAAGCTGGAGAAGAAAAAAAAAAGGATTCTTTACAGAGTGCTGATGGCTCATACCTGTAACACTAGTTACTCAGGAGGCTGGGATCTGAGGACTGTAGTTCGAAGACAGCTAGGGTAAGAAAGTCCATTAGACTCATCTCCAATTAGCTAGCAAAAAGCTGACACCAGCCATGAGTGAAAAAGTTAAGGGACAGTGAAAAAGTTAAAGGGACAGTGTCCAGGCCCTAAGTTCCAATCCCAGTACCAATGCACATACACATGCACATGCACACACAGAGACACACACACACACACACACACACACACACACACACACACACACCATGTTTGTTCTATTATTATAGTTCCTTGGTAGCTGTAGCAATGGGTCTCTGGTGGCCAAACTTCTGCTAAACTTCACTTATGATACTGCTTTGTCAAATGTCCTACCAAAACTTGATTTCCATGAGTAGATTTAATACTCTGGGAATTACATTTACTGATTCTAGATATCAGAAATGGATTATAAATGTCAAGCAACAAATTCACTGATGGAATTCAGTTATTTATCAAATGAAATTTTCCAAAGTTTTTGCATGTCTGGTTCCTAATCTGCCTGGCTACTTTTGATGTGCCCTTTGATTCTTTCTACTTAGGCAGAGAGGGGAGAAAGAAAAGAAGACTTATAATATAAAATGCAATTATGTGAAAATGGAGCTAAGTAATTTGAGAGCATAGACTGGGGATGGGGAATGATGGAAAAAGTGACACTGATCATGATACATTGTACTCATAAACAGACATCCCTTCATGCAACCACTTAAAATAACAATAATATTAAAAAGGAAAACATATCTTAATACACATTCTTTTTTTTTTTTGCCAGTCCTGATGCTTGAACAGGGCCTGGGCACTGTGCCTGAGCTTCTTTTGCTCAAGGCTAGCACTCTACCACTAAAGCCACCTTCTTAGTCCCAATACACATTCCTTTACTGATGTCTTATGGTTTTTGTCTATTTACTTACAGTCCATTTTCTTCCACCTCATCTTGCTCTTTATTCTTTTGTGCATAAGAACCTACTCATCTGGTTGGGCACTGGTAGCTCATACCTGTCATCCTAGCTACTCAGCAGGCTGAGATGTGAGGATCACCATTCGCAGCCGGCCAAGCCAGGAAGTCCATGAAACAATGATCTCCAATTAATCACTCTCAAAAAAAGCTGGAAGTAGGAGGTAGCTCAAGTGGTTGACTGCTAGCCTTGAACACAACACAAGAGCTCAAGGATTACACCCAGGACCTGCATACATATCTGCAGCAGGACCAGAGCATGCACACACACACACACACACACACACACACACACACACACACACAGAGAGAAAACCTATTATCATGGGATTTAAAAATGTTGGTCAAACAAAATGCTTAAATAGGGATACAATGAGATATATAAGGCACTATGTTGAAAACAAACTTTACAACTTGTTGGGAGGAGGGAGGAAGGAGTTGGGGAGGAAAGGGATGGTAGGGGAAAAACAAAGGAGGAGGTAACAATGCTGGATAGGAAATGTACTCATTAACTTACTCATGTAACTGTAACCCCTCTGTACACTATTTTTACAATAAAAATATTTTAAAAAATTGTTGGCCAAACCAATTACCATAAATACCTGCATAGCTAATTGTTCATATCTAACACTTTTTTGTTCAAGGTCCCAAATTGTAGGAAGAAGTGATAAAAACTCAGTCCATACTTCCAAGTGGTTCAGTTTTCCAGCCCAAACCTGAGAGCCATTAAAAAGTCTCCTTTTCTTTGTTCTTCCAGGACCCTGCATTAACCACACAAATCTTTAGGTTCTAAGCAGCAGGTGCACTTGCATTTGTTGAGTGTCACCTCCTGGGGTAACTAGAGATGCCTGGGTGACAACAGATTCTTCTATTGGCCACAATAGACATTGATTTCCACAAGCTTAAGTAGGGAATCACCAAGAAACCACAGCTCTATTTCTGTCCCACCCAGGATCCCTCAGAACTTCTGTTGGCTTCAAAATAGCCACTGTTGCCCTACATTTCCAGAGTATCTGGATTACTGTGCTTGCTTAGTTAGCTCCATCGATGTAAGGTTATTCTTACCTCCTCTGCATCATATTTCCACAGGGGTTTATTGTAAGGATTAAATAATATAATGAATGTAAAGTATCAGTCCCTGTATAACTGGTATTAAGTCAGAATCCCACATGGCTGGGCTTGATATGCAATACAGGCACTAGGCTTAGTTGAGAAATTCTGCATGGCTGGGAATTCCAATCTAAGAAGCACTTGACCCAAAAGAAATGAAAACACAGCTATCTATATAACTCTGTTTTCTGCCTCAGCATGGAGAAGAAATTAGTTTCTGTTAACCCTTTTCCAAAAGTAATATTGGAAGAACCTTTAATTTTTCATATTGCCTTGCAGATTCTTATAGTCACAACAATCAACAAGTGGAGCCATAGAAAAGCATTAAGATTCTGCATTTCCAGTCTAAAGTTTGAGTAGTTATTGTCAGATGGATTAAGAATTCTCTACCAAAGCTGTGTGTGTGTGTGTGTGTGTGTGTGTGTGTGTGTGTGAGAGCGCATGCTTGAGCGCGAGCATGTGCACGTGTGCGTGTGTGTATTTTACTCTAGCACTTGAACCTCAGCTCCTCTCTGGCTTCTATCAAAGATATGAGATAAAATATATGGATGTGCAATATGATATTGATTATAACAGAATGTGGGACCGAGGAGTGGAAAGGGAAGGTCATCTATTGATATTGGCAGCAGGTCAAGCTCCTGCACAAATTCTGCCTAGTAGGCACTCAATGAACTTTTGTTGACATGAGGATGTATTAGATAATGATAAATTTGTGTGTATTCATTTATGCTATTTTCAACAAGATTTAAATATTAGGTTTTTTTTTCCTTGGCTAATTTCCACTAACTAGCCTGGCAGGACACAATGAGTCTCCATGCCTCTAGCAGGCAAGAGTGTATCATATGATCTCAATGTCTCATTAAAGTCCATCACCACTAAAAAAAAACGATTTTAAAACATTCTGTAATTATAGGATTTGAAGAATCCATCTGTGGTTCCGGCGCCTTGTTTTTCCAATAACACCATGAGTTGTCAGCTTTTGAGTTGCATTTTTTTTTTTTTAGTGCCAATACAACTTTGTTGTTCTGGTATATCTTTACATCATACCTTTTGGGAATGGGAATATGAGTCTAAAATGTCTTTTATAATGCCATTTTTTTTTGCATGTGAACAACCTTCCTTCAAGTTAGATATGTTTTCTCCTTTTCAATCCTGGCTATTTGTATAGTACAGTCCATGGGCTCTGAATATATCTGGAACTTTAGTTGGAAGGCAAAGAAAAAAAATGTGATTTCCATTTTTATGCACTCAGTGAGCAGATGGGGATACATCTGTTGACATAATCTTCTTAGCTTGAAGAGTTCTTGACCTGTCACTCATTTTTTGCCAAAAGTGTACATATTTTCCTGCTTAGACACAATTTCCCTAAATTCAGGGGTACTAATTATACCAATCTTTCCCCCCTGCTACAAACACATATACATTTTTTTTTACAAGCTACAGTGCAGGTGATTAAATGGTCTTTCATTTAATCCTTTGTTATGTTGCATATTTATCATGAGATCCAGACAAGTTCAATCAAACCCCATAAGCCGACAAAACAAAAAAGACGATGGGCATAATTTCATCCTCGTGTCTTTTGCTTCACAAAACATCCCCAAACAAGTGGCAGTCTTTATCTACCAGCTCAAATAATAATCATACTTGGCACTTTTACACATTTCATGTAAATGGGGAGCTCAATCCCATTATGGTCAAAACTCGTAAGTCTTTGTCTACAGCTGGAGAGAAGAGAATGCTGGTTGGTGACATGGCTTTTCCTAGGTCACACAGGAATATTACCCAGGGTGTTACTTTTGCAGGTGCAGCTGATGTCTCTTAAATGATAATAGCCGAAGAATTACAAGTCTAGCGTTACCAATAAAGAATGACCAATTGTGGTCTTCCAAGTGATTACTTCAGTGGCTTCATTACATTTCTGCAAGCTCAGGTCTTTGTATTCAACTTTATTACTTCAGCTGGATCATGGTCATCCATTAACTTTCAATCCTTTGCTTCCCACATCTGTTTTGTGGGTTCCTACAACCATGGTTGATCAGTATTAGGGATGCTTACTGCTACCAGCAAACACCGAACAAGTCTGCATCTTCTCAGATGTCCATTGAATACAATAGTGCTTGTCAACATTAGTACATGTAAGAATCATTGGGGATTCTCCACAAAGTATATATTCAGAGTTGACTGCGGTGGTATCTGGGATTCTGTATCTAAGAAGTTTTGAGTTAATGCCAACAATACTGCTCTGTGTTTTGCAGGATCAGATAATTATTTCTTATTTTCTTTTTTGTGCCTATCCTTTTGAATTAGCATTATTTTGTTATTTCCTATGTATTAGCCTGTTGTGGTGGTGCACACAGATAATCTCAGCTACTTGAGAGGCTGAAGAAGGACAGTAAGTGAGGGCTGGGAAGGTGGCTCAGTGGTAGAGCGCTTGCCTTACATGCATGAGGCTCTGGGTTCCATTCCTTAGCACCACATAAGGAAAAAGAGAAAAGCCGGAAGTGGCACTGTGGCTCAAAGTGGTAGAGCACTAGCCTTGAGCTGAAGAGCTGAGGGACAGCGTCCAGGCCCAGAGTTCAGGCCCCATAACCAGAACCAAAAAAAAACAACCCAAAACCAACTTTGTGTGAAGGAGGACAATTTAGCAAGACCCTTCATTCAAATAAAAAGAAAGTGGAGGAAAGAAAGGAAAGAAAAAAGAGAAGAAAAGAAAAAAGAGAAAAGGAAAGAAAGGCAAAAGGCTAGGGTGTATCTTAGTGGTAGAGCTCTTGCCTAGTATATGCAAGGTCCCAGGTTTGGTACCCAGTACTACAAAATTTAAAAAGAGTAAATACTTATGGTACATAGCACAATGGAAATTTTGTTATGGAATGAGTTTTTCAAGGTAATTAACACATCACTTCAGTATTTGGTATATTTTTGTGGTGTAAGAATTTAAGATCTCAACAGTTTTCATTACACAATGCATGGTCTTTAGTTGTAATCACTATACTATACAATACACTCTCTAAGTTTATTCCACCTGTCTAACTGACGTTTTGTGTCTAGCGAGCATCTTCCCAATTTCCAGTCTCCGAGGGCCAGTATTCTACTCTCTGCTTCTGTGAGTTCAACAAATACAATATAATCGCATTTCCAACTCCGGTTAGGCAGTTCATTTAACTCTGTGTGTGTTGGTCTTTCAGTCTGAGTTTAAAGTTGAGTTTAACTTGCTGTCTCACAATCCCTTGGGCAAGTCTAAAGGTGGAGGTGAACTGTTTTTGGAAGCATACTTTCGGTGATGGTCATTTCCTCAATCTTTTAATTCACCAAAGGTGAATATTATGATATTGCAAAAATATTTACTGGCATTTGGGCTGTTTGTTCTTTTATCTTCCTTTTTGAAAAGGATTGGAGATGTTTACATATATATGAAACTGTGTTGGCACCTAACCTTTATATATTACAGTTTCAACATGATTTCTTTCATGCTGTGAATTCAGATCATCCCATAATTATTCATTTGCTTTATCCCTATTGGTCTATCCAATATTCCACAGAATATCAGTGCCAGGCTATCATTACAAATTGTGATTATACACATTTTCATTCTTTCCAAGTTATATTTTTATGGCATTGCAATAAAAATAGCCCTTGCTAACTTTCTCTCTCTTTTTTTGTAAGCCCTTATTTAGATTTGGTCCTGTCCTACACAATTAATGCAACAAGGTCCTTCAAATGATTTTAGTTCCATTGTGTATAGATACCACATTTTCTTGACCCATTTAACTATTGAGGGGCATCTGGGTTTTTTCCATATCTTAGCTATGGTAAATAATGCTGCAATAAACATAGTCGTGCTGGTAGCTTTAGTATGGTCTTGTTTGTGATCATTCAGGTACATGCCCCAAAGTGGGATTGCTAGGTCATAGGGGAGCTCTATGTGGAGTCTTTTGAGGAACCTCCATACTGCTTTCCAAAGTGGTTGAACAAGTTTACACTCCTACCAACAATGCAATAGGGTTTCTTCTGGCCACATCCTCTCTAGCATCTGTTATTATTAGAGTTCTTGATTATAGCCATTCTAACTGGGGTGTGGTGGAATCTCAATGCTGTTTTGATTTGCATTTCTTTTATGGCTAGAGAAGTTGAGCATTTCTTCATGTGTCTATTGGCCATCCTTCTTTCCTCTTCAGAGAAGTTTCTCTTTAAGTCTTTAGCCCACTTGTTTATTGGGCAGTTATTTCTTTGAGGATTTGTTGGGGGATTTAATTTTTTGAGTTCTAAGTATATTTTAGATATGAGACCCTTGTCTGTTGTATGGCTAGTGAAGATCTTCTCCTAATCCATGGGATTTCTATTGATCTTGCTAGCTATGTCCTTTGTCATTCAGTTTCATTTGTCCAACCTTTCTTTGATTTATTGTGTTTCTGATTATTAAGAACATTTTGGCCTGTGCCAAGGAGACCTAGGATTTCTCCTATTCTTTCTGTAATGTTTTCAGGGTGTCTACTTTGACTCCAAGGTCTTTGATCCATCTGGAGTTGATTCTGGTCCGAGTGATATATAAGGATCTAGCTTTAGTTTTCTATAGGTGATTACTCAATTTTTCCAGTACCATTTACTGAAGAGGCAGTCTTTCTTCCATTCTATTTTTTTTAGCTCCCTTATCAAAGATTAGGTGGCTATAGGTCTGTGGGTTCATTTCTGGGTTTTCAGTTCTATTCCATTGGTCCTCAGGTCTGTTCTTGTGTCAGTACCAAGCTGTTTTTATTACTATGGCTTTGTAGTAGAATTTGAAATTTGGAATTGATATTCCTCCAGCACTGTTCTTTCTGCTAAGGATTATTTTTGCTATTCAGGGTCTTTTGTTATTCCATATGAATTTTTGGATTGCTTCTTGTATTTCGCTGAAGAATGAGGTTGGAATGTTGATAGGTATCACATTGAATTTGTAGATAGCTTTCGGAACTATTGCCATTTTCACAATGGAAAGGAAAGATTTGGAAAAAATTATGTTAATTGAAGTAAACCAGGCCCAAAGAAATAGGTCCTATGCAATAAGTAGTACATGTCTAGGACAAGCAGAAAAGTTCAAAAGCTGTGTACATATGACCATATAAGATGATGTTAAATGAAATGAATCCCAAGATAGGGACACAAATAGTTTTTTCTTTCTTGCTGTTGTTTCTAACGTATTTATATTGTACTATGTGATTTTTTTTTGTTTCTTTGTGTGTTCCTCCCCCACGGTATAACCCCTGTTTTCACTGTATTTGTTTCTAGTGCCCTGCATCTTGTATGTAGAATTCTCTAATTTGGGGAGGGGCAGGGATAAAACAAAATGCTTAAATAGGAATACAGGTTGACCCATTGTAAGAATGAGATGTACAAGACACTATGTGGAAAACGAACTTTACAACTTTGGTGGGGAAGGGGTAGGTAGTTGAGGAGGTGGGAGGGAAGGGATGGTAGGAGAAAAACAAAGGAGGCACTGCTCCATAGGAAATGTACTCATTGCCTTGCTCATGTAACTGTCACCCCTCTGTACAGTATGTTTACAATAAAAATGTTAAAAAAAGAGTAAAATCATGACTTTAGTTTATGACCTCTTATTAACCAGTACATTCTTTAAGAAATGTTTATGGAAACAATATTTCCTGAATTCTCATGTTTGCCAATCTATACTTACTGGACAATTTTGCTGTCTATCAGATCTGTATATTTTGTTAAGTATCTTATGTATTCTCTATGTTACTTGAGCCTCTTACAAAGTATGACTTCTTCAAAGTAGAAGGATTGTCTAAATTTTCTTCTTATAAAAAACATTACTTGGCTAGATTCCCTAGAGAATATTTTCCTTTATTTCTAAATACTAGTAATGCCAGTAGAATACATAACTCAATGTGTAGTTTTAAATCTTAAGTTTTTAATTGCAAGAGAGTTTTACTGAATTGTCGTTTTTAGTATTTATTTAGTTTCCTCATTGGAGTTTATTCCTCATACATCTCCATTTTCTGTTAGAACTTCTTTATCTTCAGTGTTTGCTACTTTCCAAAAATTCCTTTAAAAGACTTCATTTAGATTGGATGCTTTAAAAATTCTTCCTTTTACTTACTATTTCCTAGAAGACATTATTTCTTTGTTCTTTTAAATGTACACTTACTTTCTAAAGTAGCTTTCTTTCAGTTTTGATGTTTCTTGAAAACATATTCTCTTTTTTGAGTAATATCACATCACCAAATAGGAAAGAACTTTAAAAATACAAAAATTTAAGCTAGTTGCCAGTGGTTCACACCTGTAATCCTAGCTATGCATTAGGCTGAGATCTGAGGATCATGGTTCAAAGCCAGTCTGGACAGCAAAGTCTGTGTGAGACTCTTATCTTCAATTAACCACAAAAAGCCAGAAGTGGAGCTGTGGTTCAAGTGCTAGAGCCCTAGCCTTAAACACAAAAGATCAGGCACAGATTTCAAACCCCAGGACTGGCAGGAAAATAAAATATAATTTTTAAAAAAGTTTTGATGTATAACATCTGAAATAAGGAAATATATCATTATTATTTTCTAAATATGGATAAAAGCTGTTTGATCATTTGCTACATTGATTTCCATATGTTTAAACTATCTGACAGCTAAAAAGGTTGACAGCTCAGAAAGGCAAACAAAATATTAATGTGTATACCAAAATCTTTTTTTTTTTCTTCTGTGGTTTTGGGGATGAACTCTAGGCCCTTATGCATTCTGGAATCTGATTTTTGAAAAAAAAAAGTGTATGCATACCTTTAATTCTTGAAATATACTCCCAAAATATTGTACATAAAACAACCTAATACTACTTGACTTATGTAACTGTAACCTCTCTATATATCACCTTTATAACAACAATTTTAAAAAATCCAATTCTTAAGGGTATTATTGTCAACTTGCTTTATTTGGTATGTCAGTGAAATTAAGTAGAAGCGATGAAGGTGACTATTTCTTCTCTTGTTTTGTTTCACTCTAAATTAAAATTATAGCTAGTGAAGATTTTAAAAATCTGCTTAATTTTCCTAAATTATTTTTCTTTCTTATTTCAATAAGCCATATTTTACTTCAATGCCTCATGCAAATGAATTTCCACAAAAACACACACAGGGTAGGTGTTCAGCTCTTATTTGAATTAAGGCAGAGATTCCTTTATTCTTCTCAGAGTGGTTGATTTAATGAACACCTCTGTGAAAAAAAGACAGATCCAGCAAGGTGTTGGAGAAAGCCATCAAAGAATCATTGTATCTAAAGCTCACCTCAAGGTGCTACAAAAGTTCTTTTTTAGCCACTGGCAGAACACTTCCTGAATTACACAGCTTCTGATAAAAGAGTTTAAGTATAAAGTAGATTCCCCTAGTAAGCTCTTTAGTACATGCTGTTTGAGCAGAAATGCCTCTGTTTCCAGCACTACAGAGATTCACTTTAAAAACGTTACAGCTTTCAGATCAGATATCAGCCCTTGGCCACAGTGATATTTGTTTTGATTTGATTAAAAACAAAATGAATCAAAGTGTCAGCAAATTACCAAAGGATTCTCTCTCCACCCTTATCTCTCCTTTGAAATTCTTCATCAGAGCTGGGGATATCTCAGTGGTAGAGTACTTGCCTAACATTTATGAGGCCATGGGTTGAATCCCAAGCCCTGCAAAAAAAACCCCATGCAAACAAACAAAAAAAGAAACAAATACCTTCCAAAAAACTAATTTTAGAAAGGCTAACTTGAGAAATGACTTGTCATCACATGTGGAAAAAATAGATGAAAACCACATATTTTCTCTTGAACAACCACAAAAGAAGAGCAACAATTTTCAGAAAAAAGTTATCTTGGAAATACTCTATCTGTCCACAGTTAAACTGTGGTTTCAAATTTTAACATGCATATGGGTAAAGAATCAGAATTTCAAGTTTTTATGTGAGCTTCTATTTCAGAAGGGTAGTCTGTTTGAAATGATAACTAAATTGAACAAAATCATCATAATAAAAAATCCATTAGACTAAGACTCAAACTTTTTTTTTATTTCTTTCCATTTTACTTGTTATAGAACAGTGATAACTTTTGGGTATCATTTTACTTGCCTGCTATCTGAATGTCTGAGTTTCTCTTCTAATCAGTGTTCTAACACCTAATCACTAAAATAAACAACATGTACTTTACAATCATCTGTTCATCATTTATCATCTATAAGCATATGTCTATTCTGTGCTAACCATAAGGAGAAAATAAAGCAGGTGAAGACATTTATCATGATAGGACTAAAATTCATGCACATCTGATGACTGTAAAATCAACAGAAAGAATATTACAAAGCGGGAATTGGTTGGAAATATTCCAGTTCAGATAATTGTGCTCATAAGATGTCAATAACCTCAACATTAATCTGTATAATGTATAATCTATATAATGCATGTGTTAAAATACATGTGGAAAATATAGAATGGTTTCACAAGCAGTTATATGGATACTTTTACTATGTCAAAAAACAAATGTAGAGCACTTGTTTATATTTTTCATTTGAGGACTGATGATAAAGAATTACATATGACTACAATGAAGAAGGTGTCCCAGGATAGGCTTTGGGATAGCCTAGCAACTCTATCACTATGCTTTTAATTAATTCAATTGAAGATTGAAAAGATATAATGGTAACAATAAGGAATGAATTTACCATAAACTAGTAAGTAGTGTCATATAGATTTCTTATGTGAATTATTGATAAAGATTCTGAGCTTTCTCAGGCTTCTAGAAAAGTAATAAAGCACCTCCTAGTTGAAATTCAACCCCTTTGTTTCTTTGACTCAAGGAGACATTACTGACCAATTAGCATTCTCAAGTATGAATTAGACAACTGATATTTGTTCTCTGTTTTCTAGGAAAAGGCATTCCATAGGTTTTATTTATTTATTTATTCATGTATTATTATTATTATTATTATTATTATTATTATTATTATTATTATTATTATTATGCTGGTCCCGGGGTTTGAGCTTAGCCTGGGTGCTGTTCCCGAGCCTCTTTGTGCTCAAAGCTAGCACTATACCTCTTGAATCACAGCGCCATTTCTAGCTTTGAATAGTTTACTGGAAATAAGAGTCTCCAGGATTTTTCTGCCTGGCCTGGCTTTTAATTGAGATCCTCAGATCTCAGCCTCCTGAGTAGCTAGGACTACAGGTATGAGCCAACAGCGCTTGGCTATTTCATTGGTTTTAAATATTCATATGGGTATTGTATGATGCACTTAATTAGAGATATTTTGCCATTGGATTTGGGGTTGAGCAAAATTAAATAGGCATTCATATGGAATTACAAGGGACCTACTATGGTTGGGATTAGCATTTACTGCTCACTTATGAAGGAAGCTATCATACTTCAGTGGAATTTACTTATTCCCTTTATACATGTTATTAAATTATCACCCCTACCCTCTAGTCTAGGTATTTTTTTTACCAGTTAATAGAAGAACAATGTTAGCCTAGGAAAAGCAAACACCTGGTTAAAGCCATACAAGGGTCTAAATATTTCTTTCCCTCCTTCACTTTTTCCAGTGTATGTTTTATCCCTTACTTCCACTGTGCTAGAGCAGATTTCTTTGGTAGGCTTTGCTATAATGTCTTTCTGGGTCAGTCAGATTTTAGAAATAAGAGCACATACTTAGCCTTACCTACAAACCTTTTTGGAAATGGAGCATTTGGCTTACACAGCCCATGGCTCCTATGGTGACTTTTTGTTGTTGTTTTCAAAGAATTTCTTCATAGTCCCACACTTACCTCCCTGTAAAGCCATGCCACTGTTGTCCACAGTTGTACTACTACCAACAGCTGCCCTATATCATGTAAACTCTCTTAACCCTTCTGTGGATCTAGGTTATTACCACCGTTATTCCTCTCCCGATTTCCTTCTCTATTTAGCCAGCTGACTATGAAATTTGCACATTAATGATTTCCTTATAGCTTACTCTTAGAGCAAACAGTTTCTGTGATCTTTTATACGTCACATCTGTTCTATATCCTGCATCATGGGCCTTGGCTCTATTTGTTGTGGCCATTTGGGTGATAGATACATTGTATTCTACATTTATTATCAATTCTTGTTTGGTGTATAAGTGACACATTACTCTGTAAGATATGTGAAGACAATGAAAGTAGGTGGTTGCAAGAGGGGAAACGTTACAATTTAAAGCCGATTTGTATTTATTTATTTATTTTGTATATGTGTGTGAAGGTGGTGGAGCATTAACTTAGGAACTGGATGCTGTCCTTGGTGCCACAGCTCAATTTCTTTTTTCTATAAAGAAAATCTAATTTTTTGAGAAGGAAATTGGGCCACTGGTATTTTTTTTCTTGGCCTTTTATTTCAATATATGAAAAGCACTTGAAGTCATCTCACCATAAAAACAATAATAAACGCAGAATCATACTAAGGAAATACTTTTTTTTCAAGTGGTTATTTGCTTTAATGGATCTACCATTGGTCTACTTTCTCAAGAAAAAATAATATAGCATGCTACTCTATACTTTAACTTGGAAATATTACCTATACATTATTTTTAAGTTCTGATAATTACTTTGTATTTATTATCTTTAAGCAACGGTACAAAAAAGTTCTAATTCAGCAAGTCAAATTATATCTTCAATGCATTCTGATTACTGTTGTCTCTTCTTTCATTCTCCCCAAATTCTATACTACTGTCATCTAACCCTTGAGCTAGCTGATTCTATCTTCACATATATACATTGAGTATTCAGACTGTATTCATTCCTCTCTCCATTCATTATTTATATTTTTAAAAGTGGAAGATATAGGCATATTTTTTCATGAAAGAATGACTGACTTTAATACTTGAGTTAAGAAATAGGTCAACCATTCTGAGCCAATAGTTTGTTGAAACTATTAAATATTCTCAAATGTGTGTAGAATTGTATTAATGAGCAGATTTAACTAGAGACAATCCCTGAAAGAAAACTTTTCTGCTCTTCATTGGGGTATTTGGTTCATTGTTTTGTTTTTAGATATAGTTTTAAAGAGATTATTTGGGTGATATAATGCTGGGCCAAGTGCTTGTAATTTAATGGCTTTCAGTTAGTACATCATCTGCTTTTTCCTTTTCTGTCCTGTTAGTCTGGTCATTGACACTCTTACTTCCAGTTAGTCACAGTGTTCTTCCAAGAATGGTAGGTGTATAAGGGAAGATGGCAATTAAATATAAATCTTCACTAAGCTGAAGGAAGAAGTTTTAAGAGATATCTGTGGATTATAGGTCAAGCTAGTCATCCATTATTATAGCTAATTTGAATTTAATAGGATTATACAAATTTCATTTTAAGTGAAGTAAGCCAGGCCCAAAGAAACATAGGTCCCTTGGTTTCCCTTATTTGCAATAACAAGTAAATGTCTGAGACAAGCAGAAATGGTCAGATAAGTTGATGTTAGGTGAAATGAACCCTAAGATAAGGACTCGAATGGTTTTTCTTTCTTGCTGTTGTTTCTAGCATATTTATAAGATGATTTCTTTGTTGCTTTGTATGTCCCCTCCCCCCTGGTATTTTCACTGTATTTGATGTTGGTATAATTTGGGGAGGGGAAGGGAAAAACAAATCTTTTAAATAGGGCTACAGGTGGACCCATTGCAACCATGAGATGTACAAGACGCCATGTTAAAAACGAAGTTTTACAACTTCGGCATGGGGGAGGGGTTGGGGGAGATTGGAAGGGATGGGAAGGGGAAACAAAGGAGGAGGCAACAATGCTTGATAAGAAATGTACTCATTACCTTGCTCATGTAATTGTAACCCCTCTGTATGGTATTTTCACAACAAAAACAATCATGAAATAATAAAAATAATTCTCAACACTGCTGTTGTATGGGTGTAGGCTTGTCCTCCAGATACCCTCTAATCTAAAACTTCAGTTCTAGAAGGAAATTCTGTTACTTTGCACATGCCCCTTCACCAAATGAAAATGTTCTTGTTTGTTTTTCTTGGGAGTCTTTCTGCTCTCCTGAGGAGCTAGGCCAGTATCAAGAGCCTTAATGTTATTTTCCTTGTTTCTTGCTGCTTCTTGGTGTGATAATTGACCAATCTTACACAGTTTCTCAGAGGTCTCCAGGAGAACTGAGACCCAGCGAATCACAGATTTTACTATCTTTTTTTCCCCTTTTTGATGGTGGTGGGTCTTGAACTTTTTGCTTGAGCTTTTTGCTCAGGGCTAGTGATCTACCATTTTGAGCCACAGTGCCACATCTGGTTTTCTGGTGGTTAGAGATAAGAGTCTCATGGACTTTCCTGCTCAGGCTGGCTTTGAACTGTGATTTTCAGATCTGAGCTTACTGAGTAGCTAGGATTTTAGGTGTGAACCACTAGTGCCTGTCAAGCCTTCAAGCTTTTCTATGCTCTATGATACATATTTTTTTTACTGTGCTCATTAGATTCTCTCTCAAATAACTGTTTAAATAAGAAGAATCAATTTGTTTATTTATATTTAGGAACTGGGGATTGAACCCAGGACCATTTAGACCTTAGTCTTTTGTTTTTAGGTGTTTCTTTTGAGATAGTACCTTGCTAACTTTGGCTCGTCTGGCTTTAAACTTGCATTTCTTGCTCTTCTCCCAAGTAGCTGGGACAGGCATGATTTTACCATACTTAGCCTCAGTATCTACCTTAATCTCTTGTTATTTTGTTTTGAGGGGGAGAAGAAGTTGAAACTGAGGTAATAATCAAGAAGTAATGTCTTTATTTGAAATGACTAGAAAAGTCAAATTTATCCAAGCAGAAAGTAAATAGTTACATAAGGCTGGGTTTAGACATAGAGATTAAACATAAATTTGTATGAGAGAGTTTATTCAGGAGACAAAAGTACTCTAAAGCTGGTTTATAGTGATAATTAACTCATTAAATGAGATTGCTAACATTCACTGAATTATATACTTAAAGGGATTAAGTTTTATGATGTAAACATACACCTCAAATTAAATATCAATGGTATTAATTACAATAATATTTATTTATTTAATGCTAACTATATGCCAAATGACTTACTTAGATTATCTCATTTAATTTCACAACAGATGAAAAGGCAGATATAATGATTATCCCCTTCTGATACCTGCAGCTTGAGAAGGGGTAAGAGACTTGTCGGAGATCACAGGACTCCTGTGGAGTTGAGTGGGCCTTCTTGCATGGTGGACTAAAATCTTAGCATGGCTGATTACAACTTTATGCTGCTAATTTGGAAACCAGGATCATCTTCATTTATCACCCCAGTATGACCAAAAAAAAGAGTTCCATACCTCACTGTTGAGCTTGTTTATCTGCTGTTTGGTCTCCTCTGCTTTGATGAAGAGGACAGCAGCTCCAATTTCTGGGTCTGAAAAGCGACACATACAGAATGAGTTCTTTTTAGAAACAGATTGTACATTTGAGCATTCCAGAGTCATTGGAACATGGAGGGAAATCCACGCTATCACCTTTAGCCTGTTGTCTATGTTGGGTAGGTTCTATCTTCCCAGAATCAGACACGTTTCTTGTAGTTCTCTGGATGGGGCCCACGTACTCTGCAACAAGGCACAGGTCACTGTGACCCCAGCAATTGGTGTGTCCACGGCAAACCTGCCTTTACTCAAGACTCAATTACTACTGTGTTCTAAGACGGCACATTTCTTCCTCTTTGATTCTTGTCCAAAATGGCATCAGTCAGTGGCCATGCCATTCAAAAGGATGCTCTTCTTTTCCTCCTCTCATTCCCTCCCAAATATTTATTTCTTTGCCAAGGAGAACATGGTTTTCTGTTGCCACTTACATTTCAGGTACTAATCTGTACTGTGTATGGCCTATTTCTTCCTGTGTCATTTCAAAAGCTAATTTACTCCATTTCCTGGTTCCCTCTTCACTTTTTCTCTACTTTATTTTCCAAGGACATTTACTTCTGTCCAGGACAAAAAGTACAAATGAGTCAGTGCTTGTTGAAGAGGAAAAATATTTGACAAATTCAGTGGTTTTCTCTCTCTCCCTTCTCCCCTCTCTCTCTTTAATTCTCTCTCTCTCTTTCTTCTCTTTCCTATTTCTCAAATTCTCATCAGTTATGAGTAGCAAACTTGTTCATAGGAGAAAAAAGTCACTCAACATGGCCCAAAGCAAAGTAATCATAATAGATTATTGAACAGTTATTTTGCAGAGATAATCCAATTATTCAATAAATGGCTGCCTGCTATAAACATCAGTAGATTGATACATGAATAAAGAAAATATAATAATTGACCTTCCTGAAGCTTAGATACCAGAAGGGGAAAGGGGCACTTAAAAAGTACTTGGGGCAGCTGAGTACGGTGCCTCATGTATATGATCTCAGCCACAGTGGCAAGTTAGGTGGGTGGAACATGGTCTGAGGCCAGTCCTGGCAAACAGTGCGCGACTCTATGTGAGAACAATAAGTAAAAACAAAAAAAACTGGAAGCATAGTATAAGTGATAGAGTCCTTGCTGATTAAGCAGGAGGCCTGGGTTTAATTTCCAGTAGTAGAAAAAGAAAAAGGACGTAAGCAATAGATTTAGATTTCACACTAAGAGCAACATCTAAGGGCTTTAGGCAGAGAAGAATAACACAAGTACACTTGTAGTTTTATTTTATTTTTTAATTAAACAATTATAGTTTTAAAAAGCTCAGTTGGCGATTTTTTAGTTAAACTTGTAACTTTAAAAAAGTGCCATTTGATACAGGTGGACCTGTTGCAACAATGAGAAGTACAAGTTTTCATGTCCAAAACGAGCTTTACAACGTCGGTGCGGGGGGCGGGGGGAATGGATGGGAAGGAGAAGGATTGGGATTGGGGGGGAGGGGGGAGGCTGGGAAGGGACGTGAAGGGTAAACAAAAGGAGGAGGCTGCAATGCTTGGTAAGAAATGTACGCATTATCCTGCCCATGTAATTGTAACCCCTCTGTACAGTATGTTCACAAATAAAAAAAAATAAAAAAAATAAAAAAGTGCCATTTGTGCACAGTAAATGGTATGAGATCCAAGCATAGATTTTGATGGCAATGCAGTCCAAAGATGAATGTCACCAAGATAAGATTAGAGGAGGGAAGGACAGAAAGCCTTTGTAGAACTGAGACACACTTAAGAGGCAGAATAAAGAAAATTTGTTATTTCAGTGGATGAGTGTATGGGAAGGTGATTGATAAAAGGAATGAAATAGCTAGAAAATAAGTAGTAGGTGGACAGACATGATGTGTACATGGTATCTAGGTGACCTAAAAGGAAAAATGCATCACTGAGACCCAGAATTGGCTTCCATTGCCAATATTTTTGAGCAAGACAATAATGTTCATAAATCAATGGAACCAATAAATCACAACTGTATTCCTTTTCCTATGTTCCTCCCTCATCCCACGAGAAATCTTACAAAGACCCTTTAGTGTCCCCAGAAAGTGACAAGTACTGAGAAAGATTGTTAATTGAGATGAAACAGACATATTTCAGAGCTCTACAATCAAAAGTCTTCTTTGACCCATTGCAACAATGATACTTGCTAGACACTATGTTGGAAAAGATCTTTACAACATCAGTGCTGGGCATGGGGTGGGGAAGGGATAGTAGGAAAAAAAAAACAAAGGAGGGGGTAACAATGTTCAACAAGAAATGTACTCTTTGCCTTACTCATGTAACTGTAACTCCTCTGTTAAGCATCTTTACAATAAAATAAAATTTAAAAAAGTCTTCTCTGGGCTTGGTTTTTCTTATAGAGGGATTTGGTAATTAGCAGGAGATCCTAACACTTCAATGGAAGGAGGAGAAGAGGATGGGTAGAGGTAAATAATCTTGCATCTATTAGTTTGCTGGTAATTATTTTTTAATGTACTTATTGTTATTGTAAAGGTAATGTACAGAGGGGTTACAGTTACAGTCAGATAAAGAATATAGTTCTTTTTTTAAAAAAAGTTTTCTACTGTGAGAATACTGTACAGAGGAGGGGTTACAGTTACATGAACAAGGTAATGAATACATTTCTTATGAAGCATTGTTGTCTCCTCTGCTTTTCCCCTTTTGGACAGTGTCACCTCCTTTCTTCATTCTCTCCCTGCTTTTCCCTCCCGTCTCAACTCACTATTTGTATAGTTCATTTTCAACATAGTGTCCAGTGAGTACCACTGCTGTATGTGTTCACACTTGGTCCCTCCATTTCTGTGTCTCCCCATGCCCTCACCCAAACAGATACATGAACAAACAAGACAAAAGGAAAAGAAAACAAAAATAGTTTGCTGGTAATTATTTGGGATCAAACCTGTTGACCTTTGTTCCTTATTCTATCTTTATCTAATCCAAATGTGTCTTCTTTGAATTTCATTTGTCATTTCTGGGCTTCATTATGGTGGCAGATTTCTTTGTATGGACAATGTACTCAAGATTGAAAGTGAGGCAGAGGCCTGAGCTTTAGTTGAAGAAACACTTATTAATTCACCTTTGTGCAAAGTTAGTGTCTCATATAGTTTATAATTTCCAAGTTTCTTACACTGTTCTCAAGTTGTTTATTATTGGATAAACTGCAAATACATAACTTATCAATGAATTATTGGTTAAATATAATTAGTGTTCTTACAGTATACAAGCAATATGGCATTTACTTTAGGTGATGTTTTTGTAAATTGGTTTGAATTGATAATAGGAAAACATGGGTATTATCTGATAAACAGCTACCCTTTGACTTTCCTGACCAATTTAGCTTGGTTCGTAAGTGGCAGAGCATCTAGCCAGAATGACAGAAAGCTGCTATAAATCCTACCTTAATAGCTTAGAAAATGACTCAGACTCAAGACAGTGGCACTAGTAGAATTTTAATATATGGAGATGGGAATACAGTTGTTATGTCAAGTGATACAAGTTAAAAAGACATATTATTCTTCAGGGAAGATTAAACAATGTACTTACCTCCAAGAGGAGGAGAAATTCTGGGTTCTGATCTAATTCGCTCTGAGGTAAAGTCAAAAGTTTGACTTTCTTCACTGCTGTTTCCATCTTCGATTCCATCAACAATTCTGTATAAGAGAAAGGAAACTACTGGTTGTGCATTGTGCATTTATATTCATGAACTCTAGTATTTCAAGAAGATTTTAAGAAGTTTGACGTTAACTTTTTACATTCTGGATATTTCAGTGCTATGCCAGCCACTTGTTTTGCATGACTACTAAGATCCTAGTATGCAGAGTCTGTTAATTGAGATGTTATGGACATATACCATATATTATGGATTTTGGAGAATAAATGACAAAATAAGTATAAATTATGTACATTTTTTTGTTGGTTGTGGGACTGGAACTCTGGGCTTAGGCGCTGTCTCTCAGCTCTTCAGTTCAAGGCAAATACTCTTTCGCTTGAGCTACAGTGCCACTTTCAGTTTTCTAGTGACTTATTGGAGATAAGAGTCTTACAGACTTTCCTGCCTGGGCTGGCTTTGAACTGTGATCCTCAGATCTCAGCCTCCTGAGTAGCTAGGATTACAGGTGTGAGCCACCAGTGCTCATCCCTATGTAATTATTTTTTATAGTCTTCACATTTAAAATATTTGAGACATACAGTGTCCAATAATATATGATATACAAAATATAAAACAAAATTCACCTTTTTCCTACTAGACAATTTAAAATTGCATATCTAAACTGAAGTTGGAGAATTCAGATTCTTACATATTATCAAATTCAAAACTCAGATTCAGATTCAAATCCAAGGTTAAAGTGCACATATATGTGCATACACAGAAGTTGTTTTACTTGAGCAGATATTAAATAAATGCTTTGAGTAAAACTTGGTAGCTTAATGACTCCAGAATAACAGAAAAATAAATCTGTGGCCAATTCACTCTAGATTTGGACAAATGTATAGAAGTACTAACTAATTCTATTTAATTTAGTATCAGAATTTTTCTCATCTTCCTTGATAAATCATATAAAATTCACTAACTAAAAATAGGAATCTATGATAGAAAAATTATATATAAACATAACAAAACCAGAAAATAAAAATCATCTATGCTAGCATATATCCTCAGAATCTTTTTCCATACATAAAAGAACACACATTCTTTTTGTAAGTATAAGATCATATTCTTCATAAGTCTTTTTTTTCCCCAAATACTAGAGCTGGCTGGACTCAGGGCTTGGACACTATCCCTTAGTTTTTATGCTCAAGGTTGGTTCTCTACCACTTGAGCCACAACTCCACTTCCAGTCTTTTGCTGGATAGTTGGAAATAAGTGTCTCATGAACTTCCCTGCTAGGAATGACTTTGAAGTGGGATCATTAGATCTCAGCATCCTAGGATTACAGCTAGGATTACAGGCATGAGCCACCAATGCCCAGCCATAAATCTTTCTTTTTGGCCACTGATTGATTCTTCTCTTATTTAAAATTTATTTTGTTATCCTTTTAATAAATAATTAAGATGAAGAGAAGCAGTTGTCAAATTACTATCTCCAAACGAATGCCTGCCAACTTAATGTCACATACTTTTTGCTAAATCTTCTTAGCTTACTTTTTTCCTAATTGGCTTAATGGGTAAATTGTGCCCATTAAGAGGTTAAATATGTAGTATATCAGAAAGGGCACCTGATTACAAGTAAAAGAGTGATTTGAATCTAATATTCAGTTCTTAACATCTAAGATTTTGGACAGAATATTTAAAATCTGATTTTTTGTTCTTACAAATTTATAGTAGAAATAACATACATTACTTTCTGGGATTTCAAAAAGAATAAATAAAGTAAGAAGAATGACATTACCTAGCAAAGTACATGAACATATAAAGCACTCAATATTAATTTTTGCTTCTCTTAATTATTCAGCTGGTATGAGACTTTGATAATTGCTATTGATTTTATGCATGATAGCCTGCCCTTTCACATTTTCCAAGTGAATAATTTTACATTCTCTGTAACTTTTGTTGCTACTAAATTGAATTTTAACTAAAAAGTAAAGCTGTGTGACCTACTCAAGAGATCAGCAATGAAATAGCTTCAGCTATCCACAATCATAATAATGGAAAATGAAAATCAACATTTTATTTTCTTAACAATTTGCAGTCTTTGCTCTATGAAGAGATCAAATGTAAAGACAATAACAATAATAGACTTTGTACCATGTCTTTTACTTTTCATAATGAATTTATAAATTATAGTCAGAATGTAGTAGTATATGAAACGTAGAAAGAAGTCAATAGCTTCTTTTTGCATTTGTATTTTACATTTACAGTGATTATACATTTAACATAAAAGATAGCTAAATGAATGTAAAGGGAGGTTTTAAGAGATGCTGAACATTTCATGGATCCTTTTGAGAATGTTGATAGAATTGTTTGTTATCATGCCACACATATGCATACCTGTGCATGTACTAAAAGTTCTACACACAATTCAGGAAGGAGGAAAAATCTAGTCTATGATCCTATGTGGTGGATAGGCTGAGAAATCTGCTAAGCACCCCCTAATCTCTACAAAAGGGAATCATATTCACCTGGGAAAGACTTATATGACATGCATTTGTACCTTGGACTGAGATCTGGAGGTCCAGTACTATTCAAAGTGGAAAGTTGCAATTTCAAGTTCTTTTCTTTCTTTTTACCATGGTTAGGGAGCTCGACTTCCTGCTTGGTTTGTGGGGAATTTGAACTGGAGACTCGGATAGGTGAATGAAATGGCACTGTCCCTGAGGCCAGTTGCTTTAAGCTTAATCCTAGGTAGCTTTTATTGCCTCCAATTTTCTTGCTGAGTGAAGAGGAGGATCTCCTTGTATAGATGGGAGAGAGGGAGGCTGTTTCCTCTTCCTCTCCCTCCTCCTCTTCTTCATCTTCCACGATGGATGGTAGTCTTTTGTTGATGCTGCCATTTCCCTTCGGCTCTGACTAAATCAAGGGATAACACAGATTAGCACAAACTGAACAGACTTCTTACGTGGTGGTGCATCATTCATGCTGCAGGCCCATTGGAATTACTTAAAATTACTTAAAAGATTTACTACTCCCTAAAAAACAGAAGTCTGTGTATAGTTTTTGAATGTTTTTTTTTCTCAGTTCTGATCTCCAAGTGAATCCTCTCTTCTTGCTTGGTTTTACCCCCTTCCCCAACTCTTCTTCTTTGGTCTTTTAGACTGTTGGTGGACAACACTATGAAAGGTGCTGCATTCATATAGGCTTCTGATTAGAGTTCACTCAGCTGCTCACTTGTAATAGTATATGGAATACTATCTTAAGAATGAACGTATTTTCAGTTTTAGTGAAACTCTTAAGCTTTGTCATTTAAAATGATAAGGTCTTTACTGCAACTTTCCATGAAGGTCAGCTGGCAAAACTGTATTATCCTCAACAGCAAAAATCTTGCTGCTGGGTGCTGGTGGCTCACACCTGTAATCTGAGCTACACAGAGGTTGAGATCTGAGGGTCATGGTTTGAAGCCAGTGCAGACTCTAAGGTCTAATTGTCCAATAAACCACTCAGAAAAAGCCAGAAGTGGGGTTCAAGTGGTACAGTGCTAGCCTTGAGCAAAAGAAGCTCAAGGACAGTGCCCCAGGCCCTGAAACATTCCTATTTTAGAACCCTTGGACAGGGAAAAAAAAGAAGCATCCTTAAGCTACTCTGCTTCCTATTCTGGATTCTCACAATTTATTAACAAGAATGAACTAGGTGACTCTCTTTGACAAGTTTTGGAAGAAGAAGGAAAAGTAATCTTGCCAACTCTCCTCTTCCCCAGGACTGCTGGACTCTTGACTGGAGTCATTGAATCCTGGAGGCTTAGAAGATGAGAGGAGATAGGAGAAGATAGCTGACATGAGGGTGAACCAGGACAGAAAAGCCAGAAAGAGGTAAAATAGTGGACCTGACGAGTCACTGGAAAAGTATGTTTTTTGCTTTGTTTCTGATGTGGCTTCTTTGGGGGCCTATCCAGAGTTCAATTCACCTCAAAAGGCCAATTTGCTTTTCTGTGCTTCCGTTTTATTTAAAGATAAAATCACTTAAACACTGATTATCAAAATTGCTAATAAAAATATGATTGAGAACTGAAAATCACTAAGATGATTATGTAAAGTCTCACAGGTTGACTTCAATGCACAGTTAATTCATTGGTTTATTTGGGCTTTGTCATGATTATAGCAGTTGTCATAACTGACACAACTAAAAACTTGGGGTGAATTCAAGCAATTGCCCATTCATTTTAGATGATAGCTGCTAAGTAGGGCTATTGATTTACCTATGAAAGCTGTTTGGTATAGCAGTCTTGATGGCTCAACATTTCTGACCAAAATGGTGTTCCTAAACTCTTCATCCCAGCTAGCTGTGATTATTTTAATTAATGGAGAAGCCAGAAGTTCTTTATTGGAAAAGTCATGGTGTTGCTTTTATTTATTTTGCAGAGCATTTACAACTCTCTGCTTTAACAAAAATTGGACCCACATGGATTGCAGGGGAACATTTGCAAACTAGCAGTGTATAATAGAAAATTTCGCTCACCCAGCTAAACACACAACAGGGCAAACTTATCAAAGAAATGAAAAACACTGAGTACATTCTCTAATTAGATTTCTGTTTACACTTCCATTGATGATTTATTCATTCTTTTGTTTCAAGAACTCTCTACTGACTTTAATAGAATTTCCTGATTAATAACTGTTCAGTGTTTGTGCTTCTATAATTTTGTTCAAATTCCATATTTGTTTTTTATGGCAAGGAGTCTTAGTGTCTTGGACTAGTTTCTTAGAAACTGACTCTTGTAATTAAGGCAGAAGACAGTGTTCATAACAACAATTAGTTATTCTACCTGTACCTGCCATCATTGCTGACAAGACTTAAATAATAGTTATTATATTATATGCTATCATATATTATAAAGGTTTTATTATATACAATTATATAATAATTGTTATTAGTAGTATCTCTGAGGTTTGAACTCAGGACCTTGTGATTAGTCAGCTTGCTTGTTTGCTTACCCCTCTATCATTAGAACTACACATTCAACCTGGCTTTTGGTTAGTTATTTTAGAGGTGAAGTCTCTTGGATTTTTCTGCTCAGACTAGCTTTGAGCCACGATCAGGTAGATCTCAACCTTCTAAGTGGCTAAGAGTGCAGTCATAAGCCACCAGCATCTGACTACATTTTTAAAAACATCCAGCCCCATACTAGCCTCTGTGCAGGAGGCCCAGTTTCTTTCTTCAGGCCACCTATATAGAATGATCTCTTTCCTTGTAAAGCAGGATTCACCTGTGCTACACTTTCAAGAAGTTCAGTTACAGAGCTCTCCCTTCTCATCTGACCCATCCCTGGATGGTCTTCCTAGCTGATGCCTTCAGGACTGCAATGGAGTTTATACAGTCAGAGCTAAAGGAACCTTACATTTGATTTATAATGTTTTGCTGGAAAAACCACTGCAAACTGACACATGACTAGTCAAATCTGCTTCACCAGAGAGGATGCAGGACCAGGTCTTAGGGTCAGCCTGGGATTCTGGTCCCACAGTCCTACAGCTCCTGTCCTTTACTAGCTGAAACTTTCATAGGTGTACAATTATTTAAAAAAAATCTTCTCTTGTTAGCTATGTTCTTTGCCATGCAGAAACTTTTAAGGAGAGGAACACAAAGATGCAATACCTACCTGATCATATAAAGTAATATGGAAACCAAAATGAGGAAATGGAAACAAAGTTTATTTCTTTGCTGCTGTTTTTCTTTTTCTTTTGTTTGTTCATTGATCTGTCTTTTGGATGTCAAGGATGGCACGAAAGTGGAGGGGCCAAGGGTGAACCAATGCAGCAGTTGCAATTCCCTAGACACTATGTTGAAAATCAACTATACAACTTGTAAGTGAGGATGAGAGGGAAAAACTGAGAGAGAGTGAGCGGAGGGATGACATTGTCTGAAAAAACATGTACTCTGGGGCTGGGAAGGTGGCTCAGTGGTAGAGTGCTTGCCTTGCAAGCCTGAGGCCCTGGGTTCGATTCTCCAGCACCACATAAGCAAAAAGAAAAAAAGCCGGAGTGGCTCTGTGGCTCAAGTGGTAGAGTGCTAGCCTTGAACTGAAGAGCTGAGGGACAGCGCCCAGGCCCAGAGTTCAGGCCCCATGACCGGACCCCCCCACCAAAATGTACTCTTTACCTGACATATTTAATTATAATCTCTATGTATATCACCTTTATTATAACAATAAAAAATTAAAAAGATCTTAATTTCCTCATCTGTAAATTAGGAATTGTGTGAGCGTGATATGGGGTGTTAGATAATGGAAATGAAGTACTTAGACATGTGCAAAGAAACAGCAGAATAAGTGCTTGCATTTGCAAAGATTATCAGGAAAAAGATTCTGAAAACACACATTTATGTCAGAATAAGTTGATTACTTTCTCTTTTTTAAACACAATCGTTCCTTCTTCTGCAATTAACAAAACATTAGCAATGCACTCAATCAAAAATCACCTTTCCAGTTTCCTTTGCCAGTTGGTTTGGCCATGCGGCTAAGTTCTAGGATGACAGCATGTAAGTGGATATGATTTGAAGACCCTTAGAGAGGCTACTAGAAACAAGGGAGCATCTAACTTACTCTTTCTCATTTCTTGGGTATCCACACTGGAATATGGATGAAATGAATGGAGTTTTGTTCAACAACTACTTTGGAGAATGAAGAGGTCTCAAAGAAAGGTATATTGAGGATAATGAAGCAGAAAGAAGAAATTCAGGTACTTTAGTGATATACTAGGAGTATTTCCTTGCCTAGACTTTTCAACAAGAGAGAAATAAGCATTTTTTTAAACTATTGTAATTCTGGTGGTTTTTAGGAATGTAAAGGAACTTCAGTCTCAATTCTAGAGGAGATTATTTTTAAGTCAAGGATGTTATATCATTAGGAGAGATCTTCACCTTCACAGGTCTATGAAAGGGTGAGAAATTGAAATTGGGGAAAACAGGTACCATAAAAATCCTATTTTCTCTTCATGAATGAGAGAATAAAGAAAGGTATGAGGGAGAGTAGGGGCTGCTTTGAGAAGAGCTATCTGCCCAGAGAGGTGAAATGTAAGGAACCCTTTTCCTTTTGATGAGGAGGAATTTATAGAGATGAGAGAGAAAAGGCAGCTAGTTCTGGAGAGAAGCCTGGTTGAAAGAAGTGGCTTGTGTTAGGACCTTCTAAGAAGTTCCTTGGTGTGAACCTAAAATGTTTGCCTTACTTGCACTATTGTCAATAAATTATCAATGTGCAATGGGATCTATTTTGCGTGTTTGTGTGTGTGTGTGTGTGTGTGTGTGTGTGTGTGTGTGTGTGTGTGTGAACATGCGTGTGCTTGTGCAGCTAAGGTGTTGAGTTCTAGGGCACAAAGCAATAAAAAGAGCTCTTCCTAGGCTTATAGGATTCTCATTAATGAAAGTCAAGTTAGCAAAAATGATGAATCAAAAGTTTTCTTTAGAAAACTGGGAGAGAGGAAAGGAAGAGTGACAGTGTACTCTTTTTATGATGTATATAACCATGACCTCTCTGTACATCACCTTTACAATAACAGTAAGTAAAAATTTAAAAAGTTTCCTATAGAAGTAGAGGGTCCTTGGGCTGGGAGGTTGGCTCAGTGGTAGAGCACTTGCCTTGCATGCCTGAGGTCCTGGGTTTGATTCCTCAGCACCACATAAGCAAAAAAAAAAAAAAAAAAAGCCAGAAGTGGCTCTGTGGCTCAAGTGGTAGAGCGCTAGCCTTGAGCTGAAGAGCTGAGGGACAACGCCCAGACCCAGAGTTCAGGCCCCATGACTGGACCCCCCCGATCCCCCCCAAAAAGAAGTAGAGGGTTCTTAAAAGTGGGCATTGTCTTAAGCATTTAAATAAAACTACATCTAAAATATCTCAGATCCATATATATATAATCTATCTATCTAAACATTGTTGATATATGACAGTGAATAAAGAATGAAAGGCTTCTTAAGATCAGCACTTCAGAACTTCAATACTTTCTTGCAGGTTTTGGTATCCTTCAGCTCAAGAAAATCAGTGCATCTCATATGGAGAAGAAAATTGGAGAAAGTAAAAAATAAATGTGTAAAGTTTCAAGGGGAAGACAGATACTTTGGAAATCCTCCAGATTTCTGATAACTATTTCACTGTCTAGAAAAAGCCATACCTGTGAGACTGTTGATTTGTTCGATAATCTTGATATCACCTGAAACAACAAACAAAAGTTTTAGCAATCATTGAAGCCTCTTTGGTCCAAGTGAAATGAAGGGAGCAATGGAAAGAGAAAAATCATCATGAAGCATTTGTTGGTGAAGGTGACATAGGCTAAAAAAGAGAAAGAGAATAAAAAAACCTCTGAAAGACATTGAAAACATCTCCCTGACCCTGCCTTCTAGAACAATGATTAACCAGTATGTGTAATAAAAAGAAAAGGTTGAATGTTTACCACAGAAGGTCATATTACAGCATTATCATATTTTCCATCTTGATGCTTCTTTTTCTCTCTTTTAGTTTTATTCTTCTATACACTTATCACTAAATTCTCTCATCCTCCCTAATCTTTCCCTTTGGCTCTGTGAAATCAACATTCATGGAATCTTATTTAATGTTGTTACTTTTTATTTACCTAACTCTACCTCTTGCTTGAATGCTGTGTAGGTATCTCGTTCTTCTTTTGTTTTATTCACTATGATGTTTCTTGTGGACTATGATAAGTATACTTGAGATCCTAATTCCCTCTTTAATTGGATCCAAGACCCCAGTTGATTGCAAAAAATAAAAATGTTGTCAGTCAAATAGAGATATATGTTCAACTCTAAGATAGGTTTTAATTTCAGAGTTACTAAAATGTGTGTGGTGGGGAGATGGGTCTTAAGATCCTTTAAACTTGGATTGCAGGGCACATATTACATAACACCAAATTATAGGAGTATAGAAGAATATATTTAAAACATGTACTTCCCATGATATGCAAAGCAGCTCTAGAAATTGTGACATATCCAGAAACATACCTCTGGGATTATCAACATTGCTTTGTTTCTTTTTGCCTAATTATACTTCTTTCAATTTAATGCGGTAATAGATGCTATAAATTAACATAATTTTATTCACATGTAAAAAATGTACTTGCAAATGATCTGCCTAGTGAGCCAGACATACTTGGCAATTCTGTCACCCTCTCGTCATTTTTTTCTCCCCAAGATGATCAGGGAATCTATCTGATATTATTTATATGAATGCCAGCATCATTATTGCTGTGCAAATATATGTTTCATGAATGTTTAATCTTATCAGCACAGTCAACCCATTCCACATCTGCTTAGTTGCCTGAACATGCATTAAGCAGAAGCCTTGTAGACATAAGTTTTGTAATAAGTCCCTAAACAGTGACAAATGAGACAGCTGAATAATTAAAAACGTGAAAAAAGAACAAGCAAAGTGATGGTGCTCTTGCTACCTTGGTAGACACAAAAATATGTTTTCAAAAGAGTTTTGGTTGCTGCTTGGAGCTTAGTTGTAGAGAAGGAACAATGGGTTTCAGACAACCTGACAACTCGGGGTCGGGGGTGGGGGTATAGAGAGAGGGTGCACTGACAGTTATCGGATTTGGATCTGCTCCCTGCTCTCTGCCTTACTACTGGTCTGTCAAGTTGCTGAGTCTCCATTGTTTTAGTATAGCAGTATTCCGCAATCGTCCACATGCATGTGAATCACTGAGGGATCTCCTTAAACCCCAGGTTATGATGTAGGAAGTCTGGGATGGGACTTGAGGTTGTCTATTTCCAGTGAGCTCCCAGGTAATATTGGTACTGCTGACAAGCTCTCACAAGGAATACATAGTTATTATCACCCTATTTCCCATTAATTAGTTAGGCATTTATTGTGTGATAAGTAAATGATATCAAGTACAATGCCTGGTAAATGCTTTTCAGTAATTCTCATTGTGGTGAGAAAGGTTTAGTAAGCTCTTTTTCTTTTTCTTTTTGGAGGAAATAAAAGCCTAGACAGAGTTAAGTGACTTGCTGAAGATTGCAAGGGAGTAACTGACTAGGAGTAGGAAAATAGTTGGCTGTTATCAGGGTTAAAGGTAACTGCAGATTTAAAAATGACTGGTAAGATGGTCAAAGCAAATTAAATCTATGTCATACATACATCCATGCACATATGCACATACAAGAACATACACAGACCACAGTAAAAAATATATATAGTATCCACATGTATTTATATGATTGGTAATTTTCCAGCTCTGAGTTCTCTGAATACTTTCATTTATATATAATATGAATCACTCATGTTTAAAATCTGTATCTTTATTCTAATAGATAATCTTTAAGGCCAATCAAAATTCAACAAAATGTAAGGAATATTTGTTTAATAGAATCCTAGTATTTTAAAATTAGCTGTGACCCAAGAATATGTACAGTGTTCTACACCTCGCTGATGAGAAAATGTTTTAAGGAGCTTTCTTAAAAAAATAAAACCATATTCCAACTTGCTAACTCTAGTGAGTGAGTCAGGTCTTATTATCTGGTAGAGTATGGGGTCTAGTGATCCAGAGGGTTTTTTTAATTTAAAAAATTTTGCCAGTCCTGGGGCTTGAACTCTGGGACTGAGTGCTATCTTTTCCTTTAACTTCTTTTGCACAAGGCTAGTGCTCTCCACTTGAGCCACAGCTGCACTTCTGGCTTTTTTTGGGTAGAAAATTGGAGATAAATGTCTCATGGCTTTTTTTGCCTGGGCTGGCTTCAAATTGTGATCCTCAGATCTCACCTCCTGAGTAGCTAGGATTGCAGGTGTGAGCCACCAGCACCTGAAGATCCAGAGCCTTAAAAAAAAACTTTCCTACACCAGTTGGTCCAGAGTTTTTAAAGGTCTCCAGGTCCAGGATTGAAGTCAAAGTTTATCCAATTCCCTAACTTCAGAGAGAAGGAAGCAGTAGCTGAAGGAGATGAGTCACCCTTCCCACATCATCCATCAAGTTTAAATAGTAGAAGTTCCAGCAGAAGCTTTGTGTCCTGACTCCTCCTAGGATTCTTCACACTGAACTAAAGGTTTGTTGGACACTGCTATTAAGATGGAAAGACTAAATGCCTTGTCCACTACGAAACTGAAGCCTGGAATAAGGTTTGATGATTTCCAATCAAATAGACCCCAAATATTACAAATTAGGTTACTTGAGCACTGCTTTAAATGTTTCCGGGGTTATACACCTTCTGGAAACCTGAAAATGCATAGGATTTCTCTTCTCAGAGAAACACTTAGGTACAATCTTTGGATGAAAAATGCTGATTGAATCCTCTTGTTGGAAAGTTTTGGGAAGACATTCTTAGCCAATTTGAGTGCCTCTTACAGGAAATTTTTTTAAAAAATTAATTTTATTTGATTGCAAGGTGATGTACACAGGGGTTAGAGTTACATAAGTAAGGTACTGAGTATATTTCTTGTTGAACATTGTTACTCCCTCCCTTGTTTTCTCCCACTTTCCCTCCCCCAGGAGGTTTTGAAAAATTTCTTTTAGACACAGGAAGACCATCTAGATATCACTAATGGAGGTTATTTTTATTAGTCGTAGTATTTTTAATTTTTAACAAACTAGATCTAGATCTATAGAGGTTAAAAAACAGAAAGAAGATTAGGCATTAGGAATGGAAGTTGTTGCAGTAGCTTAAGAAGGATAAATGTGCCCATAGACTCCACTCCCAAATTACTCAAGCTGATTCAAAACTTTGGCAAAGTAGCAGGGGATAAAATTAACCCTCAAAAATCAATGGCTTTTCTGTATGCCAACAATGAGAAAAGTATGGCTGAAATTAGGACAGCAACTCCATTCGTAATAGCCCCACAAAAAATAAAATACCTACGAATTAACTTAACCAAAGAAGTGAAGGACCTCTAAGATGAAAACTTTAAAAACGTGAAAAAGGAAATCAAAACAGAACTTAGAAAGTGGCAAAAACTCCCATGCTCCTGTATTGGAAAGATCAACATTGTGAAAATGGCAATACTTCCCAAGGCTATCTACAAATTCAATGCAATACCTATCAAAATTCCAACCTCATTCTTCAAGGAAATAGAAGAGGCAATCCAAAAATGCATATGGAAGAATAAAAGACCCCGAATAGCAAAAACGCTCCTCAATGGAAAGAACAGTGCTAGAGGAATATCAATACCAAATTTCAAACTCTACTATAAAGCCATAGTAATCAAAACAGCTTGGTATTGGCACAAGAACAGACCTCAGGACCAATGGAATAGAATTGAAAACCCAGAAATAAACCTACAGACCTATAGCCATCTAATCTTCGATAAGGGAGCTAAAAAAATAGAATGGAAGAAAGACAACCTCTTCAGTAAATGGTGCTGGCAAAATTGGTTAACTACATGTAGAAAACTAAAGCTAGATCCTTATATATCACCCTGTACCAGAATCAACTCCAAATGGATCAAAGACCTCAAAGTCAAAGCAGACACTCTGAAAACATTACAGGATGGAATAGGAGAAACCCTAGGTCTCCTTGGCACAGGCCAAAATTTTCTTAATAGAGACCCAGAAACACAACAAATCAAAGAAAGGTTGGACAAATGGGACTGCATGAAGTTGCAGAGCTTCTGCGTGGCAAAGGACATAGCTAGCAAGATCAATAGAAAGCCCACGGATTGGGAGAAGATCTTCACTAGCCATACAACCGACAAGGGTCTCATATCTAAAATATACTTGGAACTCAAAAAATTAAATCCCCCAACAACAAATCCTCAAAGAAACAACTGCCCAATAAATAAGTGGGCTAAAGACTTAAAGAGAAACTTCTCTGAAGAGGAAAGATGGATGGCCAATAGACACATAAAGAAATGCTCAACCTCCCTAGCCATAAAAGAAATACAAATCAAAACAACATTGAGATACCACCTCACCCCAGTTAGAATGGCTAAAATCAAGAACTCTAAAAACAAAAGATGCTGGAGGGGATGTGGACAGAAGGGAACCTTACTGCATTGTTGGTGGGAATGTAAACTTGTTCAACCACTTTGGAAGGTAGTATGGAGGTTCCTCAAAAGACTCCACATGGAGCTCCCCTATGACCCAGCAATCCCACTTTTGGGCATTTACCCAAATGTTTACAAAGAAGACCACACTAAAGCTACCAGCACAACTATGTTTATTGCAGCATTATTTACCATAGCTAAGATATGGAACCAACCCAGATGTCCCATCAGTAGATGAATGGATCAAGAAAATGTGGTATATATACACAATAGAATTCTATGCCTCCATCAGAAAGAATGTCATTGCCCCATTTGTTAGGAAATGGAAAGACTTGGAAAAAATTATATTAAGTGAAGTAAGCCAGGCCCAAAGAAACATAGGTCCCATGGTTTCCCTTATTTGCAATATCTAGTATATGTCTGAGTCAAGCAGAAAAGGTCAGATAAGGTGATGTTAGGGAAATGAACCCTAAGATATGTTTTTTTTCTTTCATGCGATTGTTTCTAACACATTTATAAGATTATTCCTTTGTTGTTTTGTATGTCCCTCCCCCACAGTATAACCCGTGCTTTCACTGTATTTGATGTTGTTAGAATTTGTGGAGGGGAGGGAAAAAACAAATCGTTTGAATAGGGATACAGGCGGACCCATTGCAACAATGAGATGTACAAGTTGTTATGTCGAAAACGAACTTTACAACTTTGGTGCGGGCTGCAGGGGGGGGGGTGTATGTGTGTGGGGGAGTGGGAGGATTGGGTGGGGGGGGTGGGGGAGGATGGCAATGGATGGGAAGGGGAAACAAAGGAGGCTACAATGCTTGATAAGAAATGTACTCATTATCTTGCCCATATAATTGTAACCCCTCTGTACAGTATTTTCAAAAAAAAAAAAAAAAAAAGAAGTCTTGAAAGCCAAAAAAAAAAAAAAAAAAAGAACGATAAAGGTGGATAAATTTGGCCAGCCCACTTGGACCTGTGACTTGAGCCCTTCAATCTGTCAGGACAGAAGAAGCCAGGAGTACATCATGCAAACACACCTTTGTTCAAGATTGTCCGACAGAACTGAGACCCTTGTTTATAGACCCTTGTTTATCCTATAGAACCACATTTTCAGCTGCAGAAAGTTGGAAAGTTTGTACATAATGTTTTTAAATTTTTCCTTTCCCACCTTCAATCCTAACCACCTAAATTGCTGTTACCCTGTGAATCCAGTGGGAACTAACTGCCAGGGAGGTTTCTTAAATCTACACGGAGAATCAGACAGAGGAGCAAACATTTTCTAATTACTCATGCTATGTGCAACAAAAATCCAAAACAAATTTCTAAGGTTTTTCTTTCACACTGTTCAGAGAAATCATCAATATCGTATTTCTGACTTTTATTTCCAAATAGAAATTGAACATGCTAGGCACATGAATAGTAATTTAAGTGGGAAAAGTATGATTATGCTGTCTAATGTTGTCCTTATTTTATTGAATTTTATTTCTCAAAGAACATTCATAGGGTCATATCTGATTTTCTTTCTTTCTTTTTTTTGGGGGGGGGGGTTTGGTCGTGGGACCTGAACTCTGGGCCTGGGCGCTGTCCCTCAGCTCTTCAGCTCAAGGCTAGCACTCTACCACTTGAGCCACAGCACCACTTCTGGCTTTTTCCTTTATGTGGTGCTGAGGAATCGAACCCAGGGCCTCAAGCATGCAAGGCAAGCGCTCTACCACTGAGCCACCTTCCCAGCCCCTCACATCACATCTGATTTTCTATTTAGCTCATGCTTTCCTAAAATTCTTAAATTCCCCCAATAGCAAGTTTTCTTGCTCTTGGCATTTTTATCAACCAGTTCTTTTTAGTTGGGAAGGGAATTCTTTGTGTTCTATTAATTTATTCCTTTATGTAATACCTCTGGATTTTGGCAGTAGGTGGTATGGCAGCAAAGTTTGGACCTTGATCTTTCATGGGATGTCAATTCTCCATCTTTAGAGTTTAAGCATTTTTTAAATTAGTGGTGAGGTATTATTAGTAACCTTTCTTAACTTACAAGTTCCTTTATTGACTCTGAGCCAACAAAAATTGGAAAACAGCAAAGCAAGAAAAAAAGCAAATCTTATTGGAATCTATAGCATGGACCTATAAATTCTAAACTACAACTTGGCTAATGGCCAATGAAGGCAGAATGCTATTTTAATTTTTTCCATCCATAAGTCAGAATTATAAATTGTTTTCTGTATTTTCAATTCTAGAATTCCATACAATATTCTGGCAGGAATGTTATCTACAGATGAATGATCAATTGAGAAATGTTATGTGCATTACAAGGCACTTCTTTCTGATGGATTCAGGAAATATACTTCATTCATAATGACACATTGATTAGTCACACAGCAGATTGAAGGAGCATGGGTTCTTATTAAGAAACAAAGGACTTGTTCCACATTTTATCTTGTTCATTGGATATGTGTAATCAGTGTTGGAGGCTATTTGGAATAAAATGAATATGAAGTATATTCACAAGTTGTCTTATAACTCACATAGTTAAACTGTCCACTAATACTGTAAATAACTCTTACACAATGGAGTCAAGTAGCAAATAGAGAGATCTTGTTTCCATCTCTGCTCTACTTTTTCCTCCTAGAGACTGAAGCAGAGGTGTCAGTAAGTAGGAAATGACACCGATGGTAGGTTGAGGATGGTAAGAGGAAATGAAACTTTCAGGAGAAAAGATAGGCTTTGAATAAAGGAGCATTAATTCTCAAGGAAAATGCTCTGTTATTTCACAACATCAAATCTGAAGAAGACCTTTTAAACCTCATGTGAGTAACTCAGTTTTTATTACAATTCCTTAGCTTGTTGCATAAGTTAGGAACAAAAGAACTGATGTTTTCAAAATTTCCAAATTTTATTCTGAGCTTCAAGGTCAAGACAAAGTCCTAAGACTTCCAGTGAGCTTCCAGATCCAGGCAACAGGTATACTAATACCATCCAGCCTCCATCATTCTCTTTCCCTCTCCTTATTCCTTTTCCCCCCGCTGAATATTGGACGAAAAAGAAAAGATAGAGAGAGAACAATATTTTAGGTTAATCTGGTTAATTTATAACATACACTGGTGAAATACTGTGGTGAAACTCCTCTGTATGATTACCATATGGAAAACTTGGGGAATAAAAGAATCACAGGAAAGTAAAATAAAATTATGGCTGGGCAAGAGTAGTAAAGGGAATGGAGAGGGCCAATATAGTTAGAATACATTATATGCGTGTATGAAAATAAGACTACAGGAGCTGGGAAGGTGGCTCAGTGGTAGAGCGCTTGCCTTGCATGCATGAGGCCCTGGGTTCGATTCCTCAGCACCACATAAGAAAAAAGAAAAAAGCTGGAGGTGGCGCTGTGGCTCAAGTGGTAGAGTGCTAGCCTTGAGCTGAAGAGCTGAGGGACAGCGCCCAGGCCCAGAGTTCAGCCCCCACGACCGGACCCCCCCAAAAAAAAGAAAAAAGAAAAGAAAAGAAGACTACAAAACCTGTTGAAATTGTTTTAAGAAAGGAGGAAGGATGGCAAGGGAGAAATAGCAAGGAAGGATTTTGATCAGGGTATATTGTGTGGATGAATGGAAATATCACCATGAAACCATTTACATACAATTAATATATGCTCATCAGAAAGGGTAAAATCTAGTAAGATTTTTTTTTTTTTGTCAGTCATGGGGCCTGAACTCTCGGCCTGGGCGCTGTCCCTCAACTCTTCAGCTCAAGGCTAGCGCTCTACCACTTGAGCCATAGCACCACTTGCGGCTTTTTCTGCTTATGTGGTGCTGAGGAATGGAACCCAGGGCCTCATGCATGCAAGGCAAGAGCTCTACCACTGAGCCACCTTCCTAGCCCCCTACTAAGATTTTCTAAATCTTGCTAAGTACTATCACTTTTACTGTGGAATCTGGAGTTAAGTAATAGAGTCTTGACTAGGGTTTATTGAAGGCTACAACTGGAGGGTCACATGCTGATGAGCCCTTAGGGTAGGGACTATCACAGAAACTCTCATTGCTCTATGCTACAGTGAAACATTTGTGTCCCGGAAGTGGGACCCCTTCAGCAGGTAAGACACCATGCCAGATGAGAGCTGGGACTTCCTGGTCCTCTCAATTATTAGCTGTGTAGCCTTAGGAAGCCTATTCATTAGGACAGAGCAGATAATACTGAGGTGACAATAATGCTTTCAATTTCAATGACTTCTTGCAGAAGAGCTTTCTCAGTCATTTGTAATTTCATGTCTGTGGAGCACTTCTCTTCCAAGAGGTATCTGGGGCCTAGAATTTTCCTCTACTGTATAATTCTGTACTATGAGACCTCAGGATCTCCTGGGATCATGCAGCAGCTAGAAGCTCCTGGGACATGAAAATGGCAGCCTAGTGTGACACATCACTTGAATTTACACTACGGTTGCCAGGGTTGCAAATCAACTCAAAGGTGATTATCTCTGAACTTAAGTGTATAAAACAGAAGGATTTTGGATGAAAAGAAACCTCACAAACATTCCTTGGTACTTATTTAGATACTTGAAAAATGAAGGATGATTTTTTTTGAGAGAAAAGGGTATTTACTACTATTAATATACTAGTATAGGTAGAAAATTAACTGAAAATCTCCCATACAAGGACTTCAAAGACTCTGAAGCTTAAAGACAGTGTTTCTGAAGCCAATGATTTGGGAGTTCAGCAGGGTAATCTGAGCTGAAAGAATTTACGTGGTTTAATCATTGTGTGAAGGTGAATCCCAGGCCCTTCTGTAAAGTCAGCTGCTGTGTAGTTGTAACTAAGTACAACAGCTGAGTTTTCAGGGTAACTCCTGGGTATGTTGGTTCCAAACCAGGTCCATTAAGAAAGATGCTCAGTGTGATGTCAGAGACTTGTCCTTGCTAAGTTCTGATGGTACTTTTTAAAAGTAAAGTGAAATGCCTAATTTACTGCCTAGGAATTCCATTGTTAATTATATTCTGTTAAAAAAAAAAGGAAACCACACCCCATATGCTAAAGATTGTGTCTGAGCCAGCAAAGTAAAACAAGCTATTTTCTTTATTTGAACTACAGTGCCTGGGGTAAGCTCACTGAGCCAGAGCAAATAAGAAGAGGGGCTAAGAAAGACATGATAGGGAGTTTACAGGCATCCACTACATGGCCAAATGAATACAGTTTTGCCTTAAGGAAATCTTTGAAATTGAAGCATAAGAACTATTGGTTCATCACAGCATTAACATACTCAATTGTTTCCACATGAGAAAGGGATCTTCATGACTAGTCAATATGAGACAAGGCTTCCAATATTTTGTTCTTTTTTTGCCAGTCCTGGGGCTTGAACTCAGGGCTTGGGCCCTGTCTCTGAGCATCTTTTTGCTCAAGGCTAGCACTCTACCACTCTATCACAGCACCACTTCTGGCTCTTTCTGTTTATGTGGTACTGAGGAATCAAAACCAGGGCTTCATGCATGCTAGGAAAGCACTCTACCACTAAGCCACATTCCCAGCCCAGCCAATATTTTGTGCTATTCAAAGTTAATACATCAAGCCTAATACCAGTGGTCCATGCACTCAGGAGGCTAACCTCTGAGCATCTTAGTTCTAAGTCACCTTGGGCAGGAAAGTCTGTGATAATGGTATCTCTAATTAACCAGCAAAAAGTTGGAAGTGGAACTGTGGCTCAAGTGGTAAAGCACCAGCCTTCACTGACAAAGCTAAGGGATAGTGTCCAAGCTCTGAGTTCAAGCCTGAGTGTGCATACACATGTGCACACACACACACACACACACACACACACACACACATGTCAATACATCAAGCATCATGAAGAAGATACTATATTAATTATATGTTGACTAAAAACAAGTCTTTATTATGAGAATTCACAGTTGGATTTTAAGAACACTAATTCAGGAAGGAACATATCTGGTTTAATTTTTTTGCTCACCCAATGGAGTTTCCCAGAAAGGAAATTCCAGAAGTAAAAATTATATCATAAATAAAATATACTTGATAGTATTCTCTGAATAATATTTCCACCTAGAGTATTTTTCCTATGGGAAGAAAAATCATTCTCCTTTTATTTACACAGTGATAGTGGTATATATTTTTGATTTCTTTTCTCATGCAAATGTGTATGTGTCTGAGCCTTCATCATAGGATAGACATTTCCTTAACCTATTAAAATAAGCAGTGAAGATTATTTTGTTTTTATTTTTGTTTTTGGTGATTGTGGGGCTTGAACTCTGTGCCTGGGTGCTGTCCCTATGCTCTTCAGCTCAAGGGGAGTGTTCTACCACTTGAGCCACAGAATTCAGGGAAAAAGTTTATGGGGCCAAAGGATAATACAAAACAGACAAGCTTTTAGAGGTAGCACATGGTGATCTAGTCATATAATCCCCATTTCCAAGTTTGGAGAAAATGAGAGTGATTGTCTACTGAGGAGTTTACCTTCATAAAAATGTGGGCAAGGAACAGGCCTACCCATTCTGAGCAAGTATAATGTTTCACAGTAGAGTCATGCTCGAATTTAACTAACTCAGTTATAGATTCCTAAAAAGGAATAATTTGTTTAGCTATATATACAAAATATATTCACATAGTTATCTTCAGAACAATTTTTTTCTCTCCAAAAATGTTTTTATGTGTTTGTGGCAGTACTGGGCTTGAACTCAGGGCCTCACATTCTTGCTTAGTTTTTTCCCTTAAGGATGGCTCTCTACCATTTGAGCAACACCTCCACCTCCACTCACTTCCTCTCTCCAATTTAATTAATTAATTAATTGCCTATCCCAAGGCTTGAACTGAAGGCCTGGGTGCTGTGCTTGAACTTTTGTTCAAGGCTGGTACCCTACTACTTGAGCCACAGCTCCATTTCCAGCTTTTTTTTTTTTTTTTTTTGGTGGCTAATTGGAGATAAGATTCTCACAAACTTTTCTCACCAGACTGCTTTGAACCTTGACCCTCAGATCTCAGCTTCCTGAGTAGCAATTACAGGCTTGAGTCACCATGTTCTGTCCTCTCTCCAATTTCAAAGCTATTTCCATAGGAGGAAAGCATAGACAAGTAACACAAAGATGTGTCCATGATTATCTATACAGATTTCTGCAAACCAACTGCAGCCTGCTAGACCAAACTCTGCTTGTCTAGTTGTTTCTTTGAGAGTTGTAGGAAACCTGTAACACTGAAGTATTTGGAGGAATGAATGATTCTGGCTTTCGTTCTGGGTTTATTGGGTCCAGTGCTTGAGGTGATGGATTCTCATCCATTGTTTTGTTGACAAAAGCCTAAAGTTTGTTTTCTCCATTTATGGCATGAGTGTTTGTACTATTAAGACAGAAGAGCCTTAAAGAAACATGTAAACCATATGATCTAGAATGTAAATATACTTCAAGAGCATTAGTCAGACTCGGGACTGTATATGAATACTGGCAAAATGTAGTGGCACAGATCAGCTACCATATGCTCTGTTTTGAGAGAACCTAATCTTAACAGTAGAAAATATAAGTGGGATTACCACATCACTAAAAGCTTAGCATCTTGCAGATGTTCATGTCAGAGTTTTCTTTAATCATTTTCCTCAATGACATGGAAACCAAATCCTTTAAATCCCAGTTCATTTGGCAGAAATGCATGTTTCTGTGTCCCTCCACCCTTGTTAGATATGTCGTCACCACCTGCTGGCCTTGCAATTCATAATTTTGAGGCACTCCAGCTTTTCCTCCTAACTCAGCATCTTGTGTGCTTCATGTTTCTGAGGACTTGGCTGCTGTTTCCTCCTCTCAAAGCTGCCGCTCTTTTGGTGTCCCAGAATGCTGGGTTTAAACGGTAAGCAAATAGATGCCGCAAATCTGATCAAGCTGAAGGCCTCAAGATCTGCCTGCTGAGCTCAGTCTGTGTGGCGCTGCAAGCAGACCATCTCCGCCATATGTCATCCTTCTGCTGTCTACATCCTTCTGGAGAGCTTCCTGGGAAACGCGCTATTAAAGATTTTCATCCTGGGATTTTGTAATTTGATTTTAATTTTAATCTAATTTCCACTAACTTAGCAAATTTATAACGTACCACCCACCGACTTTATGCTTCCCAGTGTTTGATCTGGGTTTGGGAATAGAGAATTAATTGTGGAAATGTCCCACAAAAGCAGCGATGACGTGTGAAACATTAGTAGAACTTGCACAGTTCCAAGAGGTGAACTATTTATTGCAATAAAACCTTCAGAATTACTATTAAAAACATCTCATATTCTACATGACTCTAGACATTCACACACAGTGAGACCAAAGGAAAATATTCTTAGAAGAACACAAAGACATGATGCCTATGTGCATCTGATCATATAAAATAATATTTAATGAAACGATCGCCAAGAAATGGAAACAAAAGGTTTTTTCTTGGATGCTATTTTTGTTTTGTTTTGTTTGACTTGTTTGTAAAAAAAAAAAAAAGTCCCACCAGGCTCCGGTGGTTCATGCCTGTAATCCTAGCTACTCAGGAGGCTGAGATCTGAGGACTGCAGTTCAAAGCCAGCCCGGGCAGGAAAGACAGTGAGACTCCTATCTCCAATAAACCACTAGAAAACCGGAAGTGGTGCTGTAGCTCAAGTGGTAGAGCACTTAGCCTTGAGCTGAAGAGCTGAGGGACAGCGTCCAGGCCCAGAGTTCAAGCCCCACACAAAAAAAATCATAATGATGTTATTTTTATAAAAGTTCCAAAGTATCTGTCGGTAAAGTATTCAAAAGAGAAATGTGAACACAAATCTCAAGGAAAAATATGGCTTCTTTCATTTATATTCTTAATTCCTCTATACAAATGTGTGTGTTCAAGAGGTTCTGAGAATGTGTCATATCTTGACAAATGTGATATATTCACAGTCCAAAGAGATTTTTGTTTAATTCAAATGATAAGACCTAAAACTTCTCACAAGAATGGACTTGAGATGGAAAGAAATCGAAGTACTGTTTTGTATTATTTCTTGACTAATAACATTAGTCATTTGAAATTGTACATTTGAGATGACAATGAAGTGGAAAATTCACAATTATACTCTTGAAAATGGAGCCAGAGAGGGATGAGGAACTTTGATGTATGCAGAGGATTGAAAGGCACATACTTGATGGAAAGAAATTCTTTCAGAGCTACTCCAAGACCTCATGATCTTTTAATGAATCAATGGATTGATGAATGCACAGAAAGTCAAATATTAGTGGAAAGAATACGTCAAAGGGACAAAGTATTGTCATTTTGCCATCTTGTCCTCTTGTGACTGAGATGCTTCCTAAAATATTCAGTTACAGTGGATTTTTGATGAGCTCTGCCCAGTAATAAAATTAATGTTAAAAAGACTGAAGTGAAAGCTACTCTTGAGATTCAGTATACCCTCTGCCTGAAGCATGTCTGAAGAAGACAAGTCCCTCTTTCCCTGATTGTGGCAGTGTGTCAGTGGACAAATCTATTATATTAGAATCCAGCCTGATTTCATACTGGTTGACTCTATAATCTCAGACACCCAATTCTCTTCCCATGAAGTATAAATGTAATCCAAATTTCTGTGAATGATGTACATATTAAAATTAAGTCAAAGCAGGAAATGTAAACAAATGACTTTGCTCATAATATAAGCTTAATAAATACTGGCATCTGTATATATGGTACAATCCAGCTGACAAAAGAAACATAAAATGGGATAAAATTCACTTTGATCTTTTGACAGGCTCTGATTTCAAACAGAAGCTTGGCGTGGTTGTTGTGAGATTTTATTCAAATGAAAGAGTTCTCTCTGTGCAACAAATCTACTCCAACAAGTGACTGGACTTTGAGTTCTGTGAATGAACAAATTGTTTCTCTACTTTTAAGCTACTTTGAACTGGGCATATGCCACCTATAATCAAATGAAAAGACACTTTTACTGGATGGTACCTAAGAATCCTTCCAGTAACAAACTTCTATAGTTCTGTGGGCATGGAAATCTATCATGTATATATGTGTGTATGTATGTGTGTATAAAATATACGTATATATGTGTGTGTGCATATATATACTGAGTTATGCATGAGTTAAATTCAAATAAGTGTTCATCAAGCATATAGTGCTGTGAACCAAAATGCCACTAGAAACAGGCATGCCAAAATAAATAAAATATGATTTATTCTCAAGGAATTTGCCGTAGTTCAAGAAGCTTTTAATGAGGTTCCTGTATATATGTGTATATATGTGTATATACACATACATCTGAATTCTCTACTAATAACATGGCTGAATTCTCATGATTTTTTCCTGTTCAGGCACTAGTGGTTCACACATAATCCTAGCTACCCAGGAGACTGAGATCTGAGGTTTGCAATTCAAAACCTTGCCGGGCACAAAAATTCTCAAGACTCCTTATCTCCAATTAGTCAGCAAAATGCCGGAAGTTCCAGCTGGAGATGAACAAACTGTGTGAGAGCAAAAGGCCGTGAGTTTAACTTTCTTAAAGTATAACATGTAGAAAAATAAAAGCACAGAAATCAAGTATGTAGCTGACGGATTATCAAAAATTTTTTCATCTCATTTGTGTACATGTTTGGCTTATGAAGCTTCTTTTTATCTATGGAAACCTTTTTTTTTTTTGGTCTGGTCGTGGGGCTTGAACTCTGGGCATGGGCTCTGACCCTCAGCTCTTCAGCTCAAGGCTAGCCTCTACCACTTGAGCCACAGCGCCACTTCCAGCCTTTTCTGCTTATGTGGTGCTGAGGAATGGAACCCAGGGCCTCATGCATGCAAGGCAAGCACTCTACCACGGAGCCACCTTCCTAGCCCTGAAAATTCTTTTTTAATGAATACTTCATTAATCTTTTCTATAGCTGGTACTCGAACCTTTTAGGATTCTAGTACAGAATAAGAATTTGTATCAGTGTACCAGTGGCTCATGCCTGTAATCCCTGCTACTTAGGAAGCCCAGGCAGAAAAATAAGTCAGACTCTTTATTTCTAATTAGCCACCAAAAAATAATGCCCAAATATGGAAATGGAGTTGTAGCTCAAGGAGTAGAGCACTATCATTGAGTGAAAAAGGTAAGGGGCAATGCCCAGGCCCTGAGTTTGTGCCTTAGTACCAGCACACATGTACATGTACACTTTTGGTTTCTAACTTGGTTTTAATGGATTATATGTATACTAAATCCCAATTGGGTTTCAGAGTCAGAAGGTTTGGGACTAAAATTCTAGCTCCTCTTCTCCCTTAATTACTTGCTGAAGGACTCTGGACTGTTTTTGTTCTTGTTTTTTTTTACTTCTATCATTTGTATATTCTCTAGAACATAACACAGACAACTTGTTTGCCAAGTTATAGGATAAAATGAGCTAGTATTAGTAAAGTGCTTACAGCATGTAAAGAACATTTGGCTCTTAGGAGCTACAGTACTCCATTAGTAGCAGGGTAAGGATCATCTTCTCACCCTTTGTGATGAGGGTGAGGCTCTGTGATGCCAGGCTACAGAAGAACTCTAGAGGGTGAACACTGGACAGCCTAAACCATCATCTAGAATGTAAATGTGGAATGGAGAACTCTCCTGCCCACACTCCAAGTCACAGTGGGGCAGGTGTGAGGATTCCTGGCGGATGAAGCAGTAGGGAGCTGTTCATTCTCAAGTACATATACACGTAGCCATTCCTATTGGTGGGCATGTGTATGAATATGCAAATGTGACACTTCTTATTTAGACCGAACATCTGCTGTTCCCCGTAGGATGGAGACAACCAGGGAAGGGAAGAAAGACTTTTTTTTGTCATGTGTATGGGGTAGCACGTGGCCTTTTATTCCTCTGCCTTTCCCAGCCCAACTCACTAAACCTTCCATTCCAGGAGCTTAAAAAAAATCGAACTGCTCACTCACCAACTTTAAGACACAAGAAGGAGTACTGAGATGTTGTCAGAATGTGCCTGGTCTCTCTGTAGAGTTTGTGTTGTACTCTTTGATTGACAAAGGGCTGCCCATAAAAATATCTGGAGAAGAACTATGAGTGTTAGTTATTGTTTGAATCATCAATGTCCTCCAATGGCTCAAGTGTTAAAATCTGGGTACCGGTGTTGACATCAGTATTCAGAGGTGGGGTTTTAGGAATGAAATGGCTTATGAGGCCTCTAAACTTACCAAAATGGATTAATCCAATGGTGTGCTCAAAACTTAATGGGATATTGAGAAGTGGTGGAAATTTTAGGAGATATGAGAAAGTATGTTTTGTCCCTGCACTCTGGCCCTCTCTCTGTGTCTCATTTGCCCTCTCTCCTTCCCAGATGCCATGGTGTGAGCGATGGGCTTCACCATGACCTTCAACTCTGATGTTCTGCCTTACCACAGGCCTAGAGACAAGACAACCAGCTGACTGTGGACCAAAACTATGAGGCAAAAGTCATCTTTCCCCCATCAAGTTGATATTTTCTCAGATACTTGTCACAGTTGTGGGAAAGTAACATAGTGAGTGACAGTGGTTTAGATTTTTTTATGATTTAATTTTTTTTAACATTTATTTGACATTTGGGCTCTATGGATATGTTGCTGGAATGATTGTGTGGGGATCTGTTACAGTGATTCAATTACACAAAGGAAACCCACAAGTCATACAATCATCTGCTTTGCTTCCTCTGTCCAGCAACAATCTCTGTCCACTCATCCCCTCCCTGGAGCCTGTCTCTTCTCTTAACTCCTTAGTCTGGTGGTTGCTATGGAAACCACCAAGGTAGTAGAGTGTGATCCATCCTTAATTCTCTCTAAATGCATACACACACTTACATTCATCCCCCTCCCCACACACATACACATACATTGATAAAAACCTTCTCTTTGAAGCAGATGTCTACAAGCAGGAGAAGCAAGATTAGAAGGCACACAAATTTAGAGGCCAGTGGAGTCTAGTAAAGTCAGATTTCACTGAGATTTTCTTTTTGTCTAAGGAGGAAGGCAAAGGGGTAAGACTGAAAATAAGACAGAGGATGAAGCAATAAATCTAGGCTGTCACAAAGAAGGAAAAGCACTAGAAACTATTTTGCTGTAGTCAGAGGAAGTGCTCATTGTGAACATGTACAATCAGTCCATCCATAATCTTCATTTATTGAAAATTACGAATATGGACACACTACTTGGTTTTTGAAATACTGAGGTGTAATCTCTTCCCTCAAGGTGCTGTTTGCCAGTCACTTCAGAATTTACCAAAAGGCACCAGCAGGTGTGAAGTTTCCGAACATAAAACCGACCAAATACCAGCACTATTTCTAGCCTAGTATCGACTGAGCTTTTCTGATAAAAAAATCTACATTAGGGAAAACAGTTTACTCCAGACATTTTAGGAAGTGAATTTTGCTTCCTAAAGGCAAGAAAGCTAGAAAACAAAATCATTACATATATACATATATAAATTGCATATTGAAGGGCTTATATATCAATCTTATATATCAATCTATCATATCAGCTTTCCTTGTCTTCTGGGGCCATATGTATATATGTATATGTGTGTGTGTGTGTGTGTGTGTGTGTGTGTGTGTGTATGTATGTATTATAAGCCCTTTAGTATGCAATTTTCCAAGGTGCATTATTAATTATGTTCTCTAATTACACTAGACTGGGCTAGCAAGCACACACATACAGGTGACCGATGAGAAACTAAGACACTGGATGGTCAGATAGGATTTTTAAAATTTGGTATTTTTTTTGTCTGTCCTAAGGCTTGAACTTAGGTGCTGTCCCTGAGTTCTTTTGCTCAAGCTAGTGTTCTACCACTGTGAGCCACAGCACTACTGGCTTTCTGGTGATTAATTGGATATAAGAGTCTCATAGACTATCCTGCCGGGGCTGGTTTGCAACTATGAACCTCAGATTTCAGCTCCCCAAGTAGCTAGGATTATAGGTATGAGCCGCAAATGCCCTACATTGGTAAATCATTTTTAAGAAAACTGCTTCCCAGTTTTATTTTAGATTGAAACAGGGACTAAAAGTAAATCATTTCTTTGGAAGAGACCCTTTTTCAATACATTCTGAATTGAGTTAAATTGTAGTATAGCCACACAGCTAGCATGAGCTGTTGGGAAACCAAAGATTTTTACTTACACAATCTAGTCAGTTAGTCTTGTTTTTGGCTAAGGAAAAAAGCATGGAGTTGGAACTCATAGGCTCAGCACAATTTAATTATCCAATAAATTGTCCAGTGTCAGGCAGTGCAACCCAACTCAATAGTGCATGGGAATTAGATGCTTTCTCCAATGATAAGTGCATTTGAGTAAGGGGCCACCTTCTTAAAATATAAAATTAGAGCTCAAGATTCACCTCAGTATATTAAAGACTCAAGATCTAGATCAAGATAGAAATAGGCATTTCTGTTGAGAAGCTACTAAGGCTGATGAGTGAAAATGAGAAATTCCATCCTGTCCTCACAGTTTACCGTAAGAGGAACTTACTTGGTCCTCGTAGCTTACCCTAAGAGGAACAGATCAATGTGCTAGACTTCAATGAAGTATTCTATAACCATCCATGGACTGCCTTACTTGACCTTAGACTTCTCCACATTTAAATTTATTTCACCCCCTCCAAATTTGTAGTTTCATGCCAGTCAATAAAAGTAGTAGAAAAAAAGACCAGAATGAGTGAATGGTTAATGGTACTGCTTCTATCCTTTCCTGGGGATATTAGTGTTATAATAATATATTTCTATAGAAAATGAGGTATTTGCTTAGAGTTGAAGACAGATCTTTTTTTTTTTTTTTTTTTTTTTTTTTTTTACCACATTTTACTATACCAGACCACCCAGAGAAGTTACATTATCCATATTGTAAGCCATGTTTCTTTAATACAGTTTAAATTTCTTACAGAGTAGTTGAAAAACTTTTGTCCTGAACTTAGACATGAAAAATAACTGTTATTCAATTTATCAGCTTTTCCTCTCCCCCCCCCCCCCCCACTTTTCAAACACTACTTATTGATCGATACTCTTTGGCTTTGTTATTTCTGAGGGATATAATTTTAAATTCTCTTTTCATTTTATACTTTACTATTCAAGTAAGCTGAAGTTTTCAGGTTTTTCTTTATTTTATTAAAATCTTATATAGTTTTTAGGTTTTGAAGAAACCTTTCGTCATTAAGTTATTCACATATTAAGTGTATAGTATATATTCACAATGTAGTAGGCTCTGACCCCACGCACTGGAGTTAGTAATACAGAATATTACTAAAGAAAATATTCTATTAGGAAAAACTTACTCTGAGTAAGAAATAATTAAATTAATTTCAGATGCTGTGACAATACTATGAAAAGGTAAATAAAATGCATTAGCAGAGGATAACTCCCAAACAGATGGTAAGGTAAAGTTGGAGAAGCTGGATTGCAGAAGGATAAGCAAAGACAAAAGCTCTGAAATAGGGAAGATGGCAGGAGGCTGACATAGGAAAAGAAAAGAAAAGAAAACAGCCTGAAGTCTATATGGCCCCAAATGGCATAAGTCAGGTAGGGGTAGGAAAAGAAATGATTTTGGAAGTTTTGTAAGAAGTCTGGAATTATTATCAGCCTATGGAAATATTTTAGGTAACAGTATCACATAAATCAATTTATATTTTACAAAGAACACTCCTGGAAATCAGAGGGCTATAAAAGGAGAAGAAGAGTAGAATCATGGAGAATTATTCCACTTATTTGCCAAAATCAGATTGGCAGGTGTTCAGCACAGACACACACCTGGTTGTATGCTCATGGTCCCTCTTCCATTGGTGATAATGCAAACTGATTCGTCCCATGGAGATTGGCTTACGTCTGATGAAGGTTAAGCATATATAGAACAGCTGGTATCTAAGTTATATGACTGTTATAAAACGTGCACAGGACGATGCCTTTATAGCATCCATTACAGAGTAGTCAGAAGTGGCAAGTATTATTGATGATTATCAGTTTCTTTCTTTGCTTCCTGTGTGTGTGTGTGTGTGTGTGTGTGTGTGTGTGTGTGTGTGTGTGTGTGCATGCATTGTGTATTTGGATCTGTGAAAATAGCATAGAATTTCCACTACCATTATGTTAAGTGTGTACTATTTTTTTTTGTCAGTCGTGGGGCCTGAACTCTAGGTCTGGGCGCTGTCTCTCAGCTCTTCAGCTCAAGGCTAGCACCCTACCACTTGAGCCACAGCACCACTTTTGGCTTTTTTCTGCTTATATGGTGCTGAAGAATTGAACCCAGGGCCTCATGCATGCAAGACAATCATTCTACCACTGAGTCAACTTCCGAGCCCAACTGTGTACTCTTAAACTGAGTTTCTTGTGGCCTGTTGTCTGATTTTGAACTGAACAGTGATACCTTTGTAAGTGTGCTACTATAAATAATTTGTCATCAGGGAACAGGTCCTTAGGTTTTTCTTTGATCAGAAAAGGGGATTTGCATATATATAATTGAGTAAAGTAGTATCAAACAAGTTGACTAACAAGACAGAAATAGACATATCTGAAATGTACTTAGAACTCAAAAAATTAAATCCCCCAACAACAAATCCTCAAAGAAACAATTGCCCAATTAATAAGTAGGCTAAAGGCTTAAAGAGAGACAGACTTCTCTGAAGAGGAAATAAGAATGGTCAATAGACACGTGAAGAAACGCTCAACATTTCTGGCCATAAAAGAAATGCAAATCAAAACAACATTGAGATTCCACCTCACCCTAGTTAGAATGGCTATAATCAAGAACTCTAATAACAACAGATTCTGGAGGGGATGTGGCCAGAAGGGAACCTTACTGCATTGTTGATGGGAGTGTAAACTTGTTCAGTCACTCTGGAAAGTAGTATGGAGATTCCTCAAAAGACTCCACATAGAGCTCCCCTATGACCCAGCAATCCCACGTTTGGGCATTTACCCAAACGATCACAAACAAGGCCCTACTAAAGCTACCAGCACAGCTATGTTTATTGCAGCATTATTTACCATAGCTCAGATATGGAACCAACCCAAAAGCCCCATGGAATATCTATATATCTATATAGATATATGAATTCTATGCTTCCATCAGAAAGAATGACACTACCCCCCATTTTTTAGGAAATGGAAAGACTTGGAAAAAATTATATTAAGTGAAGTAAGCCAGGCCCAAAGAAACATAGGTCCCATGGTTTCCCTTATTTGCAATAACTTGTCTTACCAGACAAGCAGAAATGGTCAAAAACTATGTACATATAACCATATAAAATGATGCTAAGTGAAATGAACTCCAAGATATGGACAGAAGAGGTTTTAACTTTGTTGCTATGTTTTTTAATGTACTATGTGATTTTTTTTGTTTCTTTTGTATGCTCTTCCCCCATGGTATAACCCCTTTGTCACTGTATTTGATTCTGGTGCCCTGCATCTTGAATATATATTCTTTCTAATTTGAGGAAGGGAAGGGAAATAATCAAATGCTGAAACAAGGATACAGATTGACCCATTGTAACAATGAGATGTACAAGAAATTATGTTGAAAACGAACTTTACAACTTGTGTGTGGGGGAGGGATGAGTTGGGGAGGTGGGAGGGAAGGTAGGGGGGAAACAAAGGAAAGGGTAACAATGCTCTATAGAAAATATACTCATTACTCATATACTATAACCTCTCTGTGCAGTATCTTTACAATAAAAAATATTTAAAAGACAGAGATAGAGATGGAGAAACATATGGATAGTGTGGGAGTCAGATAACCAAAGAAAATGAGAGAGAGGGAAAGAAAGATATGGGCATCTTATAGTGAACACTAAAAACAAAAGATACTAAAAGTAGCCAGAGAGCCAGAGAAAAGTGATGACAGATCATTTACAAAGAAATAACAAGTAGAACAACTAAATAAAATATTTCTCAATATGACAATAAAATCCAGAGTAAGTTCATAAAATTAGAAAATAAAAACAAAAACAAAAAAGCCTACAACAACAGGCACTAGACAAGTCGTTCCTTCCTTCCTTCCTTCCTTCCTTCCTTCCTTCCTTCCTTCCTTCCTTCCTTCCTTCCTTCCATCAGTTGTAGGGCTTGAACTCAGGACCTGGGCATTGTTCCTGAGCCTCTCTCTGCTCAAGGCTAATGCTTTTCCACTTGAGCCACAGGGCCACTTTAAGTTTTTGAGTGGTTAATTGAAGATAAGAGTTTCTTGGGTACTTTCCTGACCTGGCTAGCTTTGAACTGTGATTCTTAGATCTCAGCCCCCTGAGTAGCTAGGATTATAGGCATGAGCCACTAACACCCAAATCATCAGCTAAGTTTTTAGTGATTATAATTATGAGATCAAAATGGAGCTCCTTTTTGAAGGTAAAACTTATTTGAAGGTCAAACTTACTACATATGTAAACTAATATATGCAGTGTGCTATTGTGTAAAAAATGGATGAAAAACAGTAAAAAATGGGAGATCAGAGGAATGTTGAGAAATACTTAACAACATTTAAAAACTGTAACATAACAAACATACTGTAACATTGTAGATCAGTGGGAACAACAATGCATCATGTAGTAAATAACCTTGAGAAACGTTAAAAGGGGTGACATTGATCAAGATGCATTGTATTAATAAGCAGTTTTGTTAAATGACAACTTCTTAAAGGTAATAAAAATAAGTTAAAAAGTTGTTATTTTTAATGGACATGTGATTTCTTTTTTTTATATATATTTTTCCCCTTATGGTTAGTCCTCCGTTGTCACTATATTTGATTTTGGTACCCTGTGTATTATATATATGTTTATCTGAATTAGGGAAGGGAAGGGGAACAATAAAATGGTGAGACAAAGGACAAAGTGGAAACCAATGCAACAGTGACACTTACAAGACGATATGTTAGAAATGATCTGTACAACTCAGGGGACTGGGGAGGGGAGTGGGAGAAAAATGAGGGAGGGGGTAACAAGTTTGAAAAGAAATGTACTAACTACCTTATTTATGCAACTGTAACCCCTCTGTGAAAGAGCAAGGAAAAGATTGACCTTATCTAAAAAGAAATGTACTCTTTACTTGATTCTTGCATCTGTAACTCCCTCTGTACATCACCTTTATAATAATAATAAAAAATGTAAAAGAGTTGCTACCAAAGACAAAAATAACCTAGATTTTCTCCTCTATTACCTTTCAATAATATTATTGTTTTGTATTTTGCATTAAAAAACAGGATTCCTACTTCACATCGTTAACAAAACAATTACAAATAGATTCAAAATTTTAATGGCTAAAGGAAAGACTTAGAAACCTTTAGAAAAAAATAAGTTCACATATCTTTATGGCCCTAGGCTATGGAATCATTTCTTAAATAAAACAAAAAAATAGCTTTAAAATATTTATATATCAAATTACCAAAATTAAATTATCTGTGTATCCTATGGACACCTTAAAGAAGGAGATCAGGCAAACTATAGCTGAGAGATGTGTTTGCTATGTATGGGAAATACAGGATTATTAAGAAAATATATACACCATTTACAAGTTACCACATGAAAACCAAACCTATTAAATAGGGGCATAAGACAAAAATAGATACAATTTAAGTGTGCAAGAGGAATGACTAACCTGTTTCATTTTAACACAATGGAATATTAGGTAGCAATAAAAATGAGTAAGTGATCGTGATTAATGACATGGAGCAATTTTAGAAGCAATATTAAATCCAGTAGAGGGTGGTTTACACACCTAAAGGTGGCACCATTAAAAGAAATCACAGAACCTATAAATGTAAACAGTGCATTACTTGAAGACATTCACACACAAAACGTAACTATTTCTCTGTTGAAAGAAGAAAAACACATTACTATTTTTTTCTTGTGCCTGTCCCGGGGTTTTAACTCAGTTCCTGAGCCTCTTTGCTCAAGGTTAGTGCTTTAACACCTGAGCCACAGCTCCACTTCCCAGCTTTCTGGGAGTTTATGGAGTCTCCTACCCAGGCTGTCTTTGAGCATTAATCCTCAGAGCTCAACCCACTGAGTAGCTAGGATTATAGGTCTGAGCTCCTGGCACTGGAAACATTACTCTTGAATCTGCACTTTCTACTGACATGTCTCCTTTGTGGCTTCTCCCTTACATATCCAAAATGGTAAGGGCATGCTTTCCTCCCTAACATCTCATGCTTTAAGCTTAATGTATTCAAAAAGCAGCTCACTATTTTCTCTCACCAACTTTATTCCCCTCTTTTCCTCTCCAGAATCAAGACTGCCATCACACACATCTCTTTTCATTGTGTGTCTTGTTCCCTTACTCTTCTATTAACTAACCCACCTGTCAACTCCATCAATTTTGCTTTCTTAATATAGCTGAAAATTGCCCATGCCCTGTTCTTCACTATTTTCTTATCTTAATAAAGAAACTTAAAATGGAATTGTATTCATCCATCAGGAAGAGTAATATTATGTCATTTGCAGGGAAACAGATGGACCTGGAAAAAACATATTGAGTGAAATAAGTCAGGCTCAGAGAGACAAAGGAAAAAGGTGCATGTTTTCTCTTGTGTGGAAGTTCGATCCAAATTATAAACATATATAAAATCCACATTCCTGGCCATATGCATATATTCACAATCAAACTAACTAAAGTGTGGTATACGCAGGGTTTGATTCCCATGGTGTCAACCCCATTGAATTATTTACAGTTTAACAAAATGAATACCAGAAAACCAAAACATGTCTTGCAGTGGGGGGGGGGGTGTGAAGGGGAAGAAGGGAGGGAAAATGAGTGGAGAGAGGAACAGTAGGTAAATATATTCATAATATTCAATGTACATATGTAAAAATGGAACTAGGTGACTGGAGGGGATAGGTAGGGCTGGCGTAGATAGGGGTGGACAGAATGATAGACTCTGATCAAGATGCATTGTATTCATAAATTGACTTGTTCAATTGAAACTCCTTTTTTTTTAACCTCTACTATTGTCTCTACTACTGGTCTTGCTGTCTCTAAACAGTTTAATGTACTGCATTATATGCATATGTGCAGTCTTGCTCCTTTGCTCACAGCCCCTTGGTAGGACTCTACGGCTTATATTTCAGAATATATTAATAGGTGAATTTCTGAATAAAGTTTATAAGGTTCAAACTTCATGGCATGACATGCAAGTCTTTCAAGACTTCCTACAACCTCATAAATCCTTACTTACTTTCACACCTTCCTTTCTTGTCACCAGATCTGCTTCATATATACTTGTGTCTTAGATTGTTGTGCCTACAATTTCCCTCTAGTTAGTGAGCTCTCTCTCTCTGTGTTACACACACACTCTTTCTTTGTGCCCATCCTGGGGCTTGACCCCAAGGCCTGGACAATGTCCCTGAGCTTTTGTGTTCAAGACTAGCACTCTATCAGTAGAGCCACAGCTCCACTTCTGGCTTGTTGATGGTTAACTGGAGATAAGAGTCTTATGGACTTTCCTGCCTGAGTTGGTTTTGAACCAGAGTCCTCAGATCTCAGCCTCCTGAGTAACCAGGATTATAGGCATGAGTCACCAGAGCCTGACTCCTATTTGTTTTCCAGGGCAGTACTTCTACAGAAACTCCTCCCTGATCCTTGTTGCTTCCTAGCCTTGGCCAGGAGCACCTTAAATGGAGGTGCTGATGGTGTTACTAATATCAAGCCACTCATCGCTTGGTTTGAAATGGACTGTCAACTGGGCCATCCTCTGCACTTGCCTTTGAACTTGGAGAGCTGAGTCAGCATTCCATTTATATTTTCATTTTACATGCACAATACATGGCCTGTAACTCTGAATTAAGTAAATTAAAATATATGATTGATGTTGATTTCTCCAGCACTATTAACATAAAAAAACAAGCAAAAAGATAATGAAATATAGTAGGTAATCCCTTAAAAGCTTTTCCAAATGACCTTTTTCATATTTGCTTTTAATGACTGCATTCTACCTGCTGTATCTGCCAATCTCAATCTGAGCTGACAGAATTATGTCATTCTTGCTATAATGATATCCTTTCCCTTTTTCTCTACTGACTTTGATAAGAGTAGGGAAGGAGAGGTGCCCAGGATGCTAAAGATCAAACTTCATTAGTTACCTTGAAATATTTTGCTATAGAGGACTTTTTAAGGTGTTTTTCCCTTTAAAAAATATGTCTTTTCTCAACCTCAGACCTGAAACGTTGAAATTACTGCAGAGGGAGTAGGATAAACACTAGAACTCATAGGCTTAGGTAGAAACTCTTTGAAAAGCACCCCAGGGGGCATCAGATGGGAGAGAGACTTGACACATGGAATTACTTCAAATTGAGAAGTTTCTGCACAGCAAAAGCCATAGTTACTACACCAGAAAGACAACAAACAGACTGGGAGATCCTTATCATCAATACAGCAGAAAAGGTGTAATATCTAAATTATATGAGGAACTCAAGAAACACCTCCCTAAGCTAATAAATCAATTGCTGAATGTCCAAAGGTGCTAAGGAGTAACTTCTCAAGAAGAGGTAAGAATGGCAAAGAAACACATGAGGAAATGCTCATCACCCCTGGCTATAAAGAAGTGCAAGTCAACACAACTCTGAAGCTGGACATCACAGTGGCTCACGCCTGTAATCTTAGCTATCAGGAGGCTGAGATATGAGGAACATGATTCAAAACCAGTCCATGCAGAAAAGTCTGTGAGACTCTTATCTCCAATAAACCACCAAAAAGCCGGAAGTTGCACTGTGGCTCACACGGTAGAGCATTTGCTTGCCTTGAGCTGAAGAGTGCAGGGACAGCACCCAAGCCCAGAGTTCAAGCTCCACAATTCACACACACACACACACACACACACACACACACACACACACACACACGCAAAAAAAAAAACCCTGAGATTTCATCTCACCCCAGTTAGATTGGCCAACCTTGTGACTTCGAACAACAACAAATATTGGCAAGGATGAGGGGAAAAAAGAAACCTCTTGCATTGTTGGTGGGAATGTAAACTAGTACAACCACTCTGAATAGCAGTCTACAGCTTCCTCAAAAAACTGAACATAGATCTTCCTTATGATCCAGCCATAACACTCCTGGACATCTATCCAGAACATCAGAAGCCAGGATAAAATAAAGACACTTGCACACCCATATGCATTGCTGCACTGTTCACAATAGTCAAGTTATGGAAACATACCAGATGCCCTCCAACAGATGAGTAGATCCGAGAAGACAATTGTACCTATACACAATAAAAATTTACACAGCCATTAGAAAGAATAATATGTCATTTACAGGGGAATGGATGGACCTAGAACAAATCATGTTAAATGATTAAGCCAAACTCAGAGACACAACTGGTACATGTTTTCTCTCATATGGGGAAGTAGATCTAAAATACCAGGGCATAATAAATTATACAGATCTGTTGGCAGTTATACACAGTGAGACCAAAGGAGGATACCCTTAAGAGAGGAAGAGAAAGGCACAGTGCTTATGCATATTGATCATAGAAAATAATATTTATCAAAATGAACTGTAGAAAATGAAAACAAGAAGTTTTGTTGTTGTTTTTATTTCTGTTTTGTTCTGTATGTTCACTTATATGACTATGGGAGGGTAAAGGGAGGCACAGAAATAGAAGGACAAAGATTGAACAAATGCAGCAATGGTACTCACTGGACACTATCTTGAAAATGAATTATGCAACTTGTGGAAAGGATGGAAGGAAAAAACTGGGAGAGAGAGAGGGAAGGGGTAATATTGGTCAAAAAGAAATGTATTCTTTAACTGACTTATGTAACTGTAAACCCTTTGTATATCACCTTCATAATAACAATAAAAATTAAGAATGTCTTTTTCCCTACCTGTTTTTGGAAGTTTGGAGTACATATTACATTTCAGATGTATGACACATCTTTTCTCACTTTGTAGCTTTCCCTTTTATTGTCTTAACAAAGTCATGATGAGTTTATCTTAATTTATCAGTTCTTAATTTATCAGTTCATCAATCCTTTTCTCTATTGTTATTGTGTTCATGTCCTGTTCAAGAAATTTCAGCTTGTTCCAAAGACATGAGGGTATTTTGCAAGATATTCTGAAATGTTTGCTTCTAGAAAATTGGCTTTATTTAGGTCTACAGTTCATCTGGAATTGAGTTTTATGTATGATATGAAGTAGAGACCAATATTTACTTTTTCATATGGATTAAAATGGATTCATCATTTATTAATGAATCATCATTTATAGATTAAATAATCACATATTGATGAATCATCATTCACTGATTAAATCAGATTCATTCATTTATTGATAGTGTAGCTTATCTTTTTTCCACTATAGTAGCATCTTGGTCTATAAACTGTGAGTTAGTCCATAAACCCTCACCATTGGCTAATTGTATAGTATTTCTCTAATAATTTATTGATTCAGTTATTGTAAGTTGATAATATTTTGGTTTATGGTAGCATATGTCCTCCTCCTCCTTCTCCTTCTCCTCCTCCTCCTCCTCCTCTTCTTCTTCCTCCTTCTACTCCTTTTTATTGCCATAGTTACTCTCTGACCATGTGGTTCAATTTATAATTAGTTTGGGAAAAATGTATACTAGTTTATGTGAGTACATTTTAATTGATGTAAATGTTTCATATTTTATTCTTTTTTCCAATAAATTCAATACTTGTACATCTATCTGTATTGCTATGAGTTGATCAACTCCGTTTGAACTCCCTGCTGCATAGAATTCTAGGGTATGGATGGACTCTGGTTTACTGAATCCACTCTTCCAGTAATGGACACCTAGATTTCAGTTTCCAGTTATAACAAATAGAGCTACCATGAAAGTCTCCATGAAATTACCTGTATGGACTTATGTGAAAAACTTGAATACATATTTAATAGTGCAATTAACAAATCATAGATTATAAATACTTGTACTTAAGTAGACTAAATAGTCTCACATGCTTTTCTACAAAACAGATACCCTAGACTGAGGAGGTATACAAATAATTGCATTAGGGTTCCTAACCACATATATTAAGTTCTCTCTTAATCTAAACATTTAATGAAGTGCCTCATGGCAACTTTGGTTCTGATTACTAATTTCTGATTAAATGGTTGCTCTACCCAGTGGATTTAGATATTAGAGATATAGTCTTCCATTCTTTCTTCTATTAACTTTTTTTTTTTTTTTGGTTCCCGTCGTGGGGCCTGGACTCTGGGCCTGGGCGCTGTCCCTCAGCTCTTCAGCTCAAGGCTAGCGCTCTACCACTTGAGTCACAGCGCCACTTCCGGCTTTTTTCTTTTTGCTTATGTGGTGCTGAGGAATTGAACCCAGGGCCTCAGGCATGCAAGACAAGCGCATTACCACTGAGCCACCTTCCCAGCCCTCTTCTATTAACTTTATACATACTATTAAGATGAACTTTTCTATTCAATAGTTGATTTGTATTTGTTTAAACTTGGTGCATATGACAACTCTAAAACTTTTGTAATGTATTATCATTGTATATGTATTAGTTTCACTAGTGTCAGCCTTCTGAACCATACCATTTTGTGATCACACTCCATTAACATGGTGCTTGGGATAGGGAAAGTAAGAGGACTTGAATATCATGATAAATGATCAAGTTTTAAGCTGCTAGGGGTCAATATCTTGACTCACCCAAGAGACCTCATATATCTCAAAAGTGAAGAGAAGCTGGTGACACAGGCTGGTGACCCTTAAGGTCTCCTTTATCTCTGCTTCAGGGGATCTGTCTAATCTTTAGTGGAATCTTTTGTACTTATTAGCGATAAGAGGTCAAAGACCTTCAGTGGCGACCATCAAATCTCAGGACAAAGTGGGGATTTCCTTTATCCCTTCCTTTATTGAAGAGGTATACAGACAGAGGAGGAAGCTGTATTTTTCTTGCTTTGTCTAATTATATAGAATGGACAAAAGAAGAGATAAAGCAGTCAACACATTTAAAATTTAATAATTTCTTATACATTCTCCTCATAAGTAATTTATTATCTTGTTTCAAGTATCATTGACATTTATTACTCTACCATCATATACCATAAATAACAAATTAAGTCCTATACTGTATAAATAGCACATAAGCTGTGCACCAGTGGCTCACACTTGGAATCCTGGCTACTTAGGAGGCTGAGATCTAAGGGTCCTAATTTGAAGCTAGCCCAAAGAAGAAAAGTCCATGAGCCTCAAATATTCAATTAACCAGCAAAAAGCTAGAAGTGGAGCTGTGGCTCAAGTGGTTGAATTCCAGTTTTAAGCAAAAAAAATCTAGTGCCAAAGCTCTGAATTCAAATCCCAGTACTGGCACAAAAAAATTACATAAGATATTCACATGTAGTCACAGAATATCTGCTTTTTGCTCTATTAACTTTATTCATTTTTGAAAGTGGCCATTTTGGGTATTCTCTGATTATTTTATTTATTTTTTTATCACAAATTCATATTTCTTATCTTTAGGCAAACTAGACTCCAAATTAACAACAGAAAAGTATGCACTAAAAATCAGGTTTAGAATTTATCTTAAGAAGCAGTGAAACAGCAAGATGTGATTCAGCATAAACTTAAATGAAAGCAGATTTTAAAATGAAGTTTAGGAAAGATACGTACTCATTTGGTAACCTTCTGCACAATACCTAAATAATAGTAAAAGATTTTTTTTTAATGAAAAAAAGAAGCAGTGAAACAAATTTCTCATAAACTGCATAGACAGAAATAGCTAAATTAATTTGTCATTATTGGGCCATCCAGGGGTTATAAATAAAGGCAAATATAGAAAACACACTAATTATATGAAATGTATAATTAGGATGAGGTCAAAACAAGTGGTAGTTAGCCTTTTCAACAACGATACAAAACATTTTATATATTTTAATTAACTTCATATGCGTATTAGATAAGCTTTCATTCTAAAATTATGCAATTTATCAAAGTGCTAGAAGACATAGTCTTACTGCTACATGCATGTCCCTTCTTACTGTTGACTTTTGCCTCAACTGGTTTTGGCCTTGATTTTGTTTCAAATGGGTTTACTGTCAGTAACCTTCTTAACCAAATATTCTGCTACCTATCTATGTCACTCAATAATTTATGAGCTAATTGGGATGCGAGGTGTCCTCCAGAGGACAAAATTGGAGAGATTACCAGACAAAGAGAAAATCAGGCTAATATGTATCAGAAATGATGGGGAATTTAGGGATGAAGGGGAAGCCTGGAGGGGACAAGAAAAAAAAATGAGAGCAATAATGATCAGCTTAATAACAGGGAAGAATGCCATGTAATCTTTTAAAGAATAAATGTATGAAGATAAATTATGTTGGTTGCATTTGGTGGTGCAAATATTTCAAGTACCAAAACCACTGCTAAACTTTCAATTTTATGCTATTAGTGAGCTTTAATCCACTTAGAAACCTTGTATGATTAAATAGTTTTGTGTGGGTGCATGGAAAATAAGGCAAGGGGCTTGGTTGCATATTTGGACTGACACCAGAACAGAGTGGCAAATACAAAGAGTAAGAATTTAATCCATTTGGAGTTGATTCTGGTGCAGGTTAATACATAAGGATCTAGCGTTAGTTTTCTACAAGTAGTTAACCAATTTTTCCAACATCATTTACTGAAGAAGCTGTCTTTCTTCCATTCTATTTTTTTAGCTCCCTTATCGAAGATTTAGATGGCTATATGTCTGTAGGTTAATTTCTGGGTTTTCAATTCTATTCCATTGGTCCTGAAGTCTGTTCTTGTGCCAGTACCAAGCTGTTTTGATTACTATGGCTTTGTAGTAGAGTTTGAAATTTGGTATTGATATTCCTCCAGCACTGTTCTTTCTGTTAAGGATCGTTTTTGCTATTTGGGGTCTTTTATTCTTCCATATGAATTTTTGGATTGCCTCTTCTATACTTTATCTACCTATCTATCATCTATATATTACCTATCTGTCTGTCTGTCTAGCTATCTACCTACCTATCCATCTATCACCTATTATCTACTTTCCTACCCATCCACATAATTACATACTATGGTGGTTAATCTTGATTGTCAACTGAATTGGATTGAGAAAGGCCTAGGAGATTTATAAAGCATATTTCTAGGTGTGTTTGTGAGAATGTTTCCAGAAGTGGTTACATCATGAGGATTCTGATCTAATAATGCATTAATCCCTTTCTGCATTCATAATTTAATAGCATTATTGGGAGGTAGTAAAAAATAGGATACGGGCCTAGTTAGAGGAAGTAGGTCACTGGGCATGCTTCAAAAACAGTATCTTGCTCTGGACACTTCCTGTTGCTGTCCATCATGGGGTGGTCAGTATCTTTCTCCACATACTTCTGGTGCCTTGTTGTTGTTCTTCACAATGGTCCCAGAAACATGGAGCCAAATAACTACAGACTGACTTCTCTGAAACTGTGACCTAAAGGAAATCCTTTAGGTTCTTCTGTCACATGGTAAGACAGTAAGACTCTATCTATCTATCTATCTATCTATCTATCTATCTATCTATCTATCTATCTATCTATAATCTACCTACCTATCTATCTATCTATAATCTATCTATCTATCTATCTATCTATCTATCTATCTATCTATCTATCTATCTATCTATCTATCTATCTATCTATTTATCTATCTATCTTCTATCATCTTTCTCAGATATATAAGTAGCCATCTTTATTTATGCTAAATGGATAGGCTAACTTTAGTTAGTCTTAAAAATTTTTTGTATGTCTCTCTCCCTTTACAACATCATCAGGAAGCCAGGCGCTGGCAGTGTCTCACACCTGTAATCCTAGGGACTCAGGAGGCTGAGATCTGAGGATCGAGGTTCAAAGCCAGCATGGGCAGAAAAGTCCATGAGACTCTTATCTCCAATTAACCACCAGAAAACCGGAAGTGGCGCTGTGGCTCAAGTGGTAGAGCGCTCGCCTTGAGCTGAAGAGCACAGGGATAGCGCCCAAGCCCAGAGTTCAAGCCCCAAGACCAACAACACACACACACACACACACACACACACACACACACACAACAAAAAACAAACAAAAAAAACCCTGCATCACCATTAGGGGTTTTTTGAAAATACCATCTCTTGTTCTGTTTCCATAGCTAGTCATCCAATGACTATGTTCCTGTCAGCAAGTTACAGCCTGGCCTTCCCAGAAAACTGCTAATATTAGCTGAGGGAGGGATGGCTGCTCACCGAGGCCGGGGAAGTTTCCTAGTATGCCACTCCTTTGCACCTGTCCCTGTTTTTCCAATATTTTCCAGGGTTCCTTTTCTGACCTTTCAGAAGCCCTGATTTTTTTTTAAGAAATACTAGATGAGCATGATGACTTATGCCTATAATTCCTACTCAGGAGATGGAACCAGGAGGATGTCAGTTCAAGGCAAGTTGGGGCAAAGTTACCAATATCCTATCTGAAAAACAAAATGGTTGAGGGTTTAGCTCAGGGAATAGAGTATTTGCCTCACATGGGTGAGGCCCTAAGCCCAATGTCCAACCCATCACCCGGGGAAAAAAGGAAGCAATACTCAGTAGCTTACATTGATTTGCCCTCCAGTCAAAAGTAATTACAAAGTTTTGGATGAAATACTTAAACTGCTTGCTGCCTGCAGGCGCTGAGAACAATCTACTTGAATAGCTCAGAGGGCTGAGTATAAAGAATCACACCAGCTTGGGTGTCTCACTGAGCTAGTCATTATTCTGAGGACATTTGTATTACATTGCAAAGGAGAACAGGGGAAAATAGAAAGGCAGTATATTGACTGAAGACAGAGCCTGATGTTCACACTAGCCAGACCACCTGGAATTCAACAAATATAATCCCAGAGAAGAAATAACTTCATCAACGCTCCCATTTAAACATTAGCCAACACCTCACGCTAAGTACATCTACATAGGTTAGGTTAAAGTAGCAAGAACTTGAGGAAGTGGCTTAAGTGGTAGAGTGCCAGCCATGAGTAAACAAACAAGCAAGAGCATAAGGCTCTGAATATTCATGCCCCAGTACCACACACACACACACACACACACACACACACACACACACACACAATTTTTGATGGATGGAAGAGGTGACATTAATCAAGATGCATTGTGTACATAAACTGGCATGTTGAATGGAAACTCTTTTGTAGAAGTATTTAAGGAAAATAAAATAAATAAAAAAATAAAGAAATCAGCAGCTGGGAGGCTGAACTGCAGAATAAAGATGTCAGCAGCTCCAGGGTTCTGAAAAGATGGAGCTTGGAACCTAAGTCCATCCAAACAGGAGAAGATGTGGTAAACATGTGAGGGCTTCAGCAGAGACTCTAGAAAAGTTGTTTTTTAAGCGTCAAGGCTACAGTTCAAGGCTAAGAAAACATCTGAAGGAGGCCACTCTCACAAGCTTTAGATAATCTATGAATAAAATTCAAGGGGTCTGCTGATGTTCTATTTGCCTGCTGAAAGAAAATGATTCAACAGAGGAAATGAGATGAATAATCTTTCATAGGCAACAGCTATATTTAAATGAAATTATAGCTACTGCTATAAAAAGACCAAATGATAGGAAAACAAGGGGAAAAAAGAGAAGACAAGAGAAGGGGGAGGAGAGAATATAAATATTTGTACACAATGATTCAAATATTGAGGTTAAACCTATAAGGATTTTATTACTGCTATTATCAATATTCCAGCAAACAGAAACAAGGTTAAAATTTTAACACTGGTTCATTTTCCACATGCAGATAAAAAAGTTAGATCCTTATGTCACACCATACAAAGATGTCCATTCAAAATGCATAAAAGACTCTAATGTAAGCCCTAAAACTTTAAATGAAAACATAGGAGAAAACAAACTTTACAACTTTGGTGGGGGTGGGGGCAGGGAGGATTGGGTGGGGGGGGGCAGGGGAGGATGGGAAGGGATGGGAAGGGGAAACAAAGGAGGAGGCTACAATACTTGATAAGAAATGTACTCATTATCTTGCCCATGTAATTGTAACCCCTCTGTACAGTATTTTCACAATAAAAAATAAAAATAAAAAAAATTCAAGACACTGACCATCTATACTATATCTATATCTATTTCTATATATCTATATCTATATCTATATCTATATATATCAGGGAAGCAGGGATGTCGTTGGGATCCATGACTCCAAAAGCAGAGGTAACAAAAAAAGGTAAATTAAAACAATTTGATAAATTGAATTAAAAAAGGATAAATTATATGCAAGACCCAAAATAAAAAACAGTGACAACAGGAGATAAAACAAAGGAAAATAAAACAAAAGAAAAAAGAAATAACTTCACACAGTACATTAAAAACACACACAAACTCTTGATTCCGTATCTTAGAGTTCATTTTAATCAGCATCATTTGTATTGTCATATGTACATAGCTACTGAGCTATTCTGATTCTCTGCTAGGACTATTCTAGATGTATACTAATTATTATAAATGAGGGAAACCATGGAGCCTATGTTTCTTTGGGTCTGGCTTACATCACTTAAGGGAATAAAAAATGATAAGACAAAGGACAAAGAGTAAACCAATGCAACAGCGACGCTCACAAGACACCATGTTGGAAATGAACTTTATAACTTGGGGAGGAGTAGAGCTGAGACAGGGAGAGAATGTGAGAGAAAACGAGGGAGGGGGTAATACTGTTCAATGAGAAGTGCACTCAGTACCTTACTCATGTAACTATAACCCCTCTGACATACAATAAAATAAAATATTACTTAAAAAGAAAAGAAAAGATAAATGATAACAAAAGATAAATTAGATAAATTGAAAATCTCTGCATAGTAAGAGGGACAACAAAGGGTAGATTCAACCTTATAGGATATTTGCAAAGCATACTTCTGACAGAGATTCCTACTCAAAACAGGTAAGGAACTCAGAAAATTCAATGGCAAAGAAACAACCTGATTTTAAAATGTATAAAAGATCATATGGATATTCTTTTTTAAAAAACAAAGATAGAAAAAGGAGTTTAACGTTGTGAATAGTCAGGGTAACTCAGAATAAAACTACAGTGGCATACCAGCACACATCTTTTAGAATGGCTGTTATAAAAAGAAGAAAAGAATTGACAGCTGAGGATGTGGAGTGAAGCGACTGTAGATCAGTATTGTTGCCAATACTGCATGGTAGTTACTCACAAAACTAAAAATAGAATTGTCACATGATCCAGCAATTTCCCCACTGACTATAGATCCAACAGAATTGAAACCAGAATCAGTCTTAGATATTTACACTTCCATATCCATGGCAGCTTGATTCATAGTAGCTAAGATAGGCAATCAATTTATGTAACTATCAGCATATCCATGGATAGATAAAGAAAACAGTATATACATACATTGGAATAGTATTCATTTTCCTAAGGGAGAAAACTCCTGTCATTTGTGACAATCTGTGTAAACCAGGAGGATATTAGGCCCAGTAAAAACAAACAAACAAACAAAAAACTAGCACACAAAAAACAAACCCTGTTGGAGCTGTTGGCTAAAGGGTAGAAAATTTCAGTTAGGAGAAATATGTTTAAGAGATCTTGTATATCTATCATTAATAGGTAGCTACTATAACTATAGTATTGTGCACTTGACAGTTGCTAGAAAAGTAGATGTTAAGTATTCTCATCTTCAGTAAATAATAACTAAGTGAGAAAACACAGATATTAATTAGCTTAACTTACTCATTTCACAATATGTGCATATGGAACATTACTTTTGCATTGCTGTGACAAGATGCCTGATATAAGCAAGTTAAAGGATTTACTGTGCTTCACAGTTTCAGCATATTTAGCCCATAGTTATTTGGTCCCCTGCACTGGGGCACAACATGGTGACAGGAGTGTGTGACAGAAGCTGTTCTGCCCTACTCACTAGACAGGTGGCAGAGAAAATAGAGAGGACTGAGATTTACTACAATCTTCATGAGCATGCCCCGAGAAACCTACTTCTTGTACTGACCCGTGTTTCCATCACCTCCCCAAATAGCACCCCTATCTGAGGACCAAGTGTAAATGAGGCTGTGTGGGGCATTTCATATCCAAACCATGACATTCCAGCCCTTACTCCCAAAGGCCCCTGTGTAGCTCATAATGCACAATGTATTCACCATCTCCAAGACTCCCCGCAGCCTTAGCAGTCGTTCCAAAGTCTGAGTTTAAAATCTCTTCTAAGACTCAAAGCCAATTCTAAGCTGTGTCAGATAAAGATCAGGTTACATACTCCCAAATCACAATGGCTCAGAGAAATCATACTATTCCAGGGGGGTAGATGTGGAGGTGGGAGGGAAGGGATGGTAGGGGAAAAACAAAGGAGGAGGCAACAATGTTGGATAGGAAATACATGACCTTGCTTATGTAACTGTAACATCTCTGTGCAGTATTTTTACAATAAAAAAAACTTACAAAAAAAAAGAGAAATCATACTATTCCAAAAGGGAGGAATGGAGACACATGACGGTGGATCATGTCTGTAATCCTATTTACTCAGGAGACTGAGATCTGAACATCATAGTTCAAAGTCAGCCAGGGCAGAAAAGTCAATGAGACTCTTACTTCCATTTAAGCTCAAAAAAGCTGGAAGTGGAGCTTTGGTGCAAGTGGTAGAGCACCAGCTGAAAAAGAATAGGTTGGACCTGAAGGCAAGCCCTAGTATTGGCAACTTTCACCTGACTCAAAAAAAGGTAGGAAACCAAATCAAGACTGAAATTCATAACTTCAGCCCCACATTTGACTACTGGGACTCATAGTGCTGCAACATGAGTTTCAGTGCACAACCCTGAACCGAAGACCTTGGTCATGAGCATCTACCTACTCCATTCTCTCATTTTTTTCAAATGATAATGGGCTTTGAACTGGGGGCCTTGCATGCTTGTTAAGCAGAAGCTCTTACTGCTAAGTCAGTAAGTCTAGCCCTGACTTTTTCTTCATTATTTTGGAGACAGAGTCTTGCTTTCTGCTCTGGCATGCATCTGGGTGAAAATACATCTATGTTAGATTGTTTGTAGTTAGGAGAACTGGCATGTTATCAAGCTCTTCATTGAGAAGTAGCTTCACAAAATATTCTTCTGCTCAGGCAGGTCCCAAACTGCAGTCCTTCCAGTTTCAACCCCCCCAAGTACCTAGGATTTACAGGATTTATGATGCATCCTGCCTGGTGTATTACTCATTGCCTGTGATTGTCCTGAGAATACATGTTATATTTCTGGAATCTCTAATATCCTAGAGTCTCCATTTTAGCATGGGCTTCATAGCCTTAAAGTATTACATACTGTACACCAAGGGACTCCTTGCGAAGAATCTAATTCTGCTACACATTACTCAAGCTTTCCATTGATACCTCCATGACCCCACAACTCTTGTAACAAAGCTAGTATTGCATGACCAATGACAAGGTTGGTCATCAGCAATAGCTGGATCCCTCTGGACCATGATTATGGTGGACTGTTAGTGCCTAGCATCTGAACATAGGAAAACACTTCCCTGGGTTGCTCGACACAGGCAGAGTGTAGCAGGAGCCCCCCGCCCCTTCACAGGGGAATGTCTTTTATAGGATCTCACACAATTTTATAGCCAGAAGTCCTCAGTGGCTGGAGTTTGGCCATGTCCTGTGATGCCTTCTAGGCATTGTCCCTGTTGTTGTAGTGCTTAGCATCTTTGAAGCTTAAAGACACTCCATTCTTGGCCACCTGCATGCTTTTATAAATCTTTCTGTTCTGCTTTGGGCTCCAGATTTTCACTATATGCCTGTCTAAAAGTAGTCAGCAATAACCATACCATAGCCCGACTGCTTGCTTGTTTTAATTTCCTAAACAAATGAATCAGTCCACTATTGTGAATTGCAATTCATTCAAAATATCCAGAACATAGACAAAATGAAGATGAATTCTTCGTCAGAATGTAACAAAAAAATTATATTAAGCAAAGCATGCCAGATCCAAAGAAACACAGACTGCGTGGTTTTCCTTATTTGTAACAACTAGAGTATGTCTATGATATTCTTAGCAGAGGATCACAATACCTCAATAGAAATGTGCAAATGACCATATAAAATGAAGCTTATCAAAATTAACTCCAAGAAATGGAAACAAGAGGTTTTTTTAATGTACTGTTTGCAGTTCTGTCTTTCTTCTTTCTTTTTCTTTTGTTGTCACTGTTTTTGATTTCCATATCCTTTGTCTTGTATATTAGTTTATCCAATTTGTAGAAGGGAAGGCGAACCAATGCAAGGATGATACTAGACACTATGTTGGAAGTGGACTTTACAACTTGTGGGGGAAGGGGGAGTGTGTGAGGGAAGTGGGAGACCTTAAGGGAGGGGTAACATGGTTCAAAAAGAAATGTACTCATGACCTTATTATGTAACTGTAACCCCTCTGTACATCCCCTTTACAATAATAACAACAACAACAATAATAATAAAGAGTGCAATAGTCTCTAGTCCAATTTTCAGCCAATCCATCCTTCCTTTCTGATACAGCACAGGTCTGGCTGTTCCATGTGTGTGGACACAACAGCATGTCAGTGAGTTTGTCTGGTGGACAAACTAGAGATTGGTCAGATCACTTACACAGGTGTGGCCTTCCTTCCTTCCTTCCTTCCTCCAGCTAGGCCCTACCTCCCAAAGCTGCCACAGCCTTCCCCAGGGAACAAAAAGCTGAAGACCACGAGTTGAAGACATGAGCCTGGTGGCTATGGGGGAATATTTCAAACCATAGTCAAACATCATGTGGTACCCCATAAATAATATAGAAGATGTAAAGATCCTTAAAATCCAAGCATCAAATGTGAAAAATTACAAGTTTTATCTCGTATTTTCTATTTTTCCACTGATATTGTTTCTCATTTCGTCTTCATTTTTTGATTATTTCCTCATCCCCAGCTCACCTTTAAGTCTTCAAATAAGTGGTTACTTTATGTTTTCATGGAGAGCACAAAGGACACTCTAGCTTTAAGTTTTAATCTATTTAAGTAATTATATGAACTGGCTTCAAAAAGAGGCAATATATTTCATAGAAATTGTGTAGGTTTTAAGTCTGATACCTATGCTCAAACTCTGTCTCAGCCACCTACAAATTTGTATGATCACGCAGTACTCTGAACTTGGCTCTTTCTTTTAGTGGAAGTAGATTGATATTTAACCTTAAAGATTGTTTTAAGCAATAAATAAGACACTTTTTATAGATAGAGGGCTTTATCCATAATAGCCAATTCATTTTTATACCTTCTCTGTTGTTTACTACCAAATGGAAAGATGTCCCCACACATAACTGATCGTCATGAATGGCATATCACCTAGGTATCTAACATTATTTTATATCTCCATCCAAAATGGAGCCATTTGAATTTTCTTCAATGTTAATTGCTACAATTGTCTACTCGGTTGGTCAAAACCACAATTTCTTAAACCCCTTAAATATTGACTGTTGCAAGTATCAGGGACAAGCATTTGTTACCCAGTGCTGTGCATGATTTTGCTCAACTTTCAACAATCATTCCTATTAAATTATTTGTCTCTGACATATTTAATGAAGTCATATTCATGATCAGCATAATCATAGAGCTGCACAGTAGCACATATTTTGACAGGAAATGTGTTTGTATAAACCAAAGCATGAAGCAAATATATAATTGCATAAAGTGTTCATTATGATTTCAGTGTGACAATTTTGGCTTTGAATATTTTGGTGCCTATTTAGTCAGTTTAAGCTAGATAATTTTGGAAACAGTTTATCTAAAAATCATTAGTTTTAAGGAAATCCATGTCAAACAAGTTGAGTATTGAACAATTACAAATATGGCATACAGAACTATGCACTTTACCTTGAAATCTTTAACTCTTGGAGAAATCATACATCTCTAGGAAAATATTATACGTTATTGAAATTTGAATTAATTTTAAGCACATTAAATAAAGCAAGAAAGAAGCTGAGTCAAGAGAAGCCATGTACAAATAATATTTTCCTAGAATGTTAGTGACAAACTCCCAATTTGGCTTCTAGCTAATTCATCAGAGCCAGAGGCTGAATAATCACACCTTATATTAAAGGACTTTTAAAAGTGAGGTTATGGCATCTTTCTCTACCGTTGTCAATGATCTCCAGATTTCATGTTAACAGAGCTCAGCACTAATTAGAAATGAGACTTACATCACTCTCGTGACCTTCTCGAAGGTTATATGTGAGGTCGTGCTGAATGTCTTCCACGAATTTGTGAGCATATTCTGGGTAAAGGTCTAGCACTTCAAAGAGTCCTTTGAGGATGATGCACTGGAGATCGCAGTAGGTTAAAGCCTTCACATCTGCATTGGTCTTGATCACTTGGTCCTTAATTGATAGGTTTGCTCCAATTAAATCTCCTTTCCCTAGAAATAATGGAAAAAAGACACCATTTTAAAGAAAACCAGGGTTAGGACCATTAATTTCTATTGACTTAAGGACTTCGTTTCTCTCAAATTACCCTGAAAAGAGAACAATCTTTATCTCAGGCAGAATACTGAGATTGGGATTCAATAATCCTTTGTTGTGAATGAGAAGTACAAGTTGTCATGTTGAAAATGAACTTTACAACTTTGGTGGTGGGTGGGGGAGGATTAGGTGGGGGAGAGGGGGGAGGCTGCTAAGGGATGGGAAGGGGAAACAAAGGAGGAGGCTACAATGCTTGATAAGAAATGTACTCATTATCTTGCCCATGTAATTGTAACCCCTCTGTTCAGTATTTTCACAATAAAAAATAAATAAAAATTTAAAAAAATAATCCTTTGTTGTGAAACAGAGCAACACTCTCCTCCTAATCGTCAACAGTATCTTATAACATTGCCAAAAGCCTTGAGTGGGTAAATCCATCCCTGGTTATGAATACTGGTCCAGGGCTGGAGGACTTAGCGGGAAGGGACTGCAGGAATGTCTCTGGCAGGATTTGGTGAATGGTTTTGGCCGTTAATGTCACCTATCAATTGACATTGGTCAAGGGGAGTAATGACGACTTAGATTTTTCTTACTAGAATGTGGCTCTGTGTTACTGAATTATGACTGTTGAAAAGTGTGTTTATTATTTTGATTATAGTGTTTTAGATAACAGTGTAAGAGTGAACTTCAGCTTCTGAACATCCTCAGGTTTTTTTTTGCCTTTGATCATGTCTTTAAGACCAAAGAGTGATATGAAAAGAAAAACTCTCCATCCTTCTTCTCAGAGTCAAGAGAAGGGAAAACTCTTAGACATTACTGACTGTGAATCTTCTACATTAACATGCAAAATTAGCATGCAAAATACAGCTCATAGTCCTAATGCTCTGTGACAATAAAATGCCCCCTTTTTCCATCTAAATAAATAAGTAAAATAGTAAATAAGTAAAATAATAAAAGCTATGGGCTCTTAACGTGGGCCACCACAGAAACTGAGATCTGACTCTATTGTTTAGAACATGATCCATGCCTCATCCAACACCCAGCATGCTTGATTGCTTTTGGTTTGCAATCCATCTGCCTACCAGCCTAAGGCTAAAATTCACCTGCCAAGGAATGATCTTGCTTGAGATTGTTGCCTGAATAATATTAGACAATCTGTTTCAATCTTTAAGATCATTAAATTGATTTACTCAGTTTAACAGGAAACTGAGCATCATCAGATGTGCTAAGAAAAGGCTCATTTCAACCTTGGGCTTAATTTAGACAAAGTCATTGCTTCATTCAGCAGCCATGTGAAAAAAATATATAAAAATAAACACCCATTTAATTTTTATATAAACTCAGGTTACAAGCTGAAATCATGTGACTAAGTTCACAGAGGGCTCTGTGATTTCCCTTATGTCAACAAATTAGGAGTTTCTTTTGCCTGTCCACCCATAGCATCACATCTAGGCCCTTACTTTTTATGATTGCTATTGTTATTATTATGAATTATTTTGGTAGTATTGGGGGTTGAACTCAGGGCCTCACACTTGCTAAGTAAATGCTCAGCCACTTGAGTGATGCCTCTAATCCCTTTTTAGGGTGGTTAGTTTTGAGATAGAGTGGTTATATCCTGTCTGGCCTGGGATGAGTGTGTGTGTGTGTGTGTGTGTGTGTGTGTGTGTGTGTGTGTGTGTGTGTGTGTGTGTTTTGAATACTATACATTTTCACATCTGTACATTTGTAAAGAAATTAGTGGAATGAAGTATCCTATACAATGAACATGTACATTGTCTATTAGACAAGTGTGTCTAGAAGAACCTCAACTTCATTATACTTCCATATTTTTGGATTGCCAGGGAATGGCTCTTTCAGGCACAATGATCATAACCAACACATTTTGGTACCTTAGAAAGAATTTCAGTGTATTTATTCATTCAGTGAATCTTTATGTAACATGACTTTTGTGTCCTGGACATTAGGTTGAATCTTGGCAATCAAGTACTAGGAAATACCAGCATGGTCCTCACCTGTAGCTATTTTATAGTCTTGCTGATTTTTCACTGTCAAGAATTAGAATCATTTTTTTAAATTGTGAAAATACTGTATAGACGGATTACAATTACATGGGCAAGATAATGAGTACATTTCTTATCAAGCATTGTAGCCTCCTCCTTTGTTTACCCTTCCCATCCCTTCCCATCTAGAACCCCCTTCTACCCATCCCTACCCCTGGCCAAAGTTGTAAAGTTTGTTTTTTTGACATAATGACTTGTATATCTCATTGTTGCAATGGGTCCACCTGTATCCCTATTTAAACAATTTGTTTTTTCCCTTCCCCTCCACAAATTATAACAACATCAAATACAGTGAAAGCAGGGGTTATACCATGGGGGAGGGACATACAAAGCAACAAAAATCATCTTATAAATATGTTAGAAACAATCATATGAAAGAAAAATATTTGAATACTTATCTTGGGGTTCATTTCACTTAACATCAACTTATCTGACCTTTTCTGCTTGTCACAGACATATACTAGTGATTGCAAATAAGGGAAAGCATGGGACCTATGTTTCTTTGGGCCTGGCTTACTTCACTTAATATAATTTTTTCCAAGTCTTTCCATTTCCTAACAAATGGGGAAATGTCATTCTTTCTGATAGAGGCATAGAATTCCATTGTGTATATATACCACATTTTCTTGATCCATTCATCTACTGAGGGGCATCTGGGTTGGTTCCATATCTTAGCTATGGTAAATAATGCTGCAATAAACATAGTCGTGCTGGTAGCTTTAGTATGGTCTTGTTTGTGATCATTTGTGTAAATGCCCAAAAGTGGGATTGCTGGGTCACAGGAGAGCTCTATGTGGAGTCTTTTGAGGAACCTCCATACTGCTTTTCAAAGTGGTTGAACAAGTTTACACTCCCACCAGAAGGTTCCCTTCTGTCCAGATCCTCTCCAGCATCTGTTGTTATTAGATTTCTTGATTATAGCCATTCTAACTGGGGTGAGGTGGTATCTCAATGTTGTTTTGATTTGCATTTCTTTTATGGCTAGAGAGGTTTAGCATTTATTCATGTGTCTATTGGCCATCCTAAGAATTAGAATCTTGAGCTAAGTTACTTCATTACTCTGGCTCTCAGTGTCCTTATTTCTCTAAGAAGTGATAGGTTTCTACCACCTCTTAAGGTCACAGTTTTTACAACTATTGTGCCATTGAGAAATAAAAAGATAGTGGGATGTTTCTGTAGACCATCAGGTTAGAGTTAGAACCAAACTTAGTCAATGTGCATCATCTGTGAGGACTCCATTTAGCAATTGTCATTTAAATGACAAAATGACAACTGAGAATTCGGTAGAAAACCATAATCATTCAGACATGAAATGAAGGTACATAAAGCAAATTATATACTTATAATTAAGTCTTACCCCTGTGGCAACTATTTCTCCAGATATCAATATTCATGTGTTGACTGAAAATAGAGTTGCTTGAGGAAGTTCATGGTTTGACAGCTTTTCATTGATGCTTCTCCCTTATAATATTTTTCTATGTTAATTCATTTCATTGGCAGAGTGAACATGTGGATCAAATGTTAAGCTGTGCTTATATTGATCAAAGTCAGGTTGGATTAAAATTTCCTTCTCATATTACCATAGAGACGTAGAATACACAATTTTATTGAAACAATGTTAAACACAGAAAGAAAATATCAATGCTTTATCTTTATTAGAGTTTAGCTTCAATACCACACACCAGTGTTTAAAATGGCCATGTGGTAATTCTGCACTTTGATCACTTGAATATATACATGTTTAAGGCAGGGAAGTGAAAATATTAATCGTGAAAATCACAATTCATGGAAGAACTTTAAGCCACAAACAAAATGGAGTATACCTTTCAGCTATAAGTGATTTTTTTTCAGTGAAAAGAAATCTAAATTTAGATATCTTTTACAGTCACAATGAAGTCTCTGAATGCACCTTTTTGCTTTGATGTCACGGAGATGCCTTCATATACCATTGCTTAAATCATTACTGGTTACCACATTTTATTGGGTGTTTGTTTTGGTTTTGGTTTTGGTTTTTGGCCAGTCCTGGGGTTTGAACTCAGGGCCTGGACACTGTTCCTGAGTCTCTTTGTGCTCAGGGCTAGTGCTCTACCACTTGAGCCACAGTGCCACTTCCAGCCTTTTCCAAGTGGTTTATTGGAAATAAGAGACTCACAGACTTTTCTGCCTGGGCTGGCTTTGAACCACACTCCTCAAATCTTAGCCTCCTGAGTAGCTAGGATTACAGGCGTGACCACTGGCACCTGGCTGTTAACCACATTTAAAATGAACTATGAAACTGGGTGCTAGTGGCTTACACTTGTAATCCTAGCCACTCACAAGGTTTAGGCCTGCCTGGATAGACAAATAGGAGCAACTCTTATCCCCCATTAAGTGGAGGAATGGTTCAATTGCTAGAGCAGCAACCATGAATGAAAAAGCTAGGGGACCAGTGGCCAGGTCTTGAGTGCAAGTCCCAATACTGGCATGGAAAAAAAAAAGGCACTGTGATTAGGATAAGGTCCACATTAATCTATTTTTAAGTAGTTCACTATTTTTAATTACATGTATCAACCCATAGGTTATGAAAAATGGCCGGAAGCCTCTCAAAAGCAGGCAATGTCAATAGGCAGGCTATAAAAGTTACATTCATCCTAAGGAAATGCACAGGAAAATATAATCAAAAGTTAAGCTTCCAAAACAAATCAGAAATAATGGTTAATTCTAACTTAGAGTCACAGAATGATGGCATAAGTGGCCTTTAACTTTGCCAACTTGAGAGAAGGTTGGGCGAGTATTGAATTTCCTCTTTTGACACTCTGTATATACTATACTTGAGTCAATGAAAACATGTATTTAAACATATGCCTGTATGTATGTTTATATAGGAGGTTATATTTTGGGTCTCAGATCCACATGTGAGAAGAAATATATGTCACAAAGGTAGAGATTTTAGTACCTGTTTTACCCACCAGCTTTCAATAGGAATTATTTGAATATATCAGCATATGAGTAGATTTTTTTTCTTAAAGAAGTGGTTAGAAGTTTTCCTACATTAGCCTTACTGACCATCTTTTGTCAGGTGCCCTTTAAATTCTAATGAAAAATAATTATGTCTTAATATTTATGGGACCAAATTTTCACCAGTATGAGTTTTCTTTCAGGAACTACAAAGAGCCCATAGTTACCTTGACAATGTTAGTTAATGACTATAATGAGAGTCTGCTCTTAAAGTACAGCCATTCTTGTTCTATTTTTAGTGCAGATAAAACTTAATTTGGGTTCTGTGTACTGATTCTTCGCAAAAATACAAAAGTGCTATCTTAAGATTTTACCAGGAGGCAATATAAATGATAAATGATTTGACTTTAAGGATTGAAGAGAACTGAATTCTTTTTCTTACTATCTGATTTGGGCAAGTCAACTAATGTACTATTTATTCATTTGTAAGATACGGGTACTATTAATACTACTGGTTATTTTCTAAAAGCCCATACTAATAGGTTGTATGTACCATTTAGGGGAATTAAACCTGTCTGAACAATAGTCTTGGTTTATAGGGTCATGTGTAATTTTCCTACTCTTGCTGGCTGGTCCCAATCCACCCCAATTGACCTCCTCACATTCATACTCCAGAGTAAAATTTCAGAGATGTTTTTCGGTGGAGACCTACCAAGAATGGCCAGCACCATGCTGTCCTTAAGAACTTCCATGGAGCCCGAGCATACGAAGTAGATGGCCTGCAAAGCATCCCCTTGACGCAACAGATATTCGCCCGGAGCACAGAATGAGGTCTTGATGTGCAGAGACAGAGACCGGAGGCAGCCTCGGCTGGCACATTCAAACAGGGACAACTGTAATATCTCCTTGTTCAAATGCATGGTGATGTCAGAACGGAGCTCATCAGGAAAGTCTTTCAACAGCTGCCAGAGAGGAAGGAGGAAGGAAGAAACCAAGTTGGAGTTAAGTATGATCATTTTTACAAGACAACAAGGAATTCTTCTTAGTGTGTGGTCAAGCAGGTCACAGAAGAAAAAATCTATCCATCCATGTATAATCCTGAAGAGATTTTCTTTTTCAGTGACTGTGACTCTAATTTTGTGCCACGAAATAATCATCTGATAATAAATCTGCAGAAGTAAAAAAAAATTAAAGTTTCCTGGGAGGATCACCTTGGTTTGTCTCTGTCAAGGACTCATATTCAGGATAGAAGCTATGGGATTTGGACCTACTGGTGTTTCCTCTGGCACCATGAATATGAAGAGAGGAGAAACGAAATCACCATTCTTAAAACATGGGATATTGGTTTGTGGGTAGGTTGCAGAAAGGCTGGATGTTTTACATCTTACCTGTATCACAGTGATGGCCTGGGGTGTTATTGTTAGGTGTCAGAAAACACTTTTCTAGAATTTTATTTTATTTTTACTTTTTGTCAGTCGTGGGGCTTAAACTCTGGGCCTGGACGCTGTCCCTGGGTGGTAGGCTAGCGCTCTACCACTTGAGCCACAGAGCCACTTCTGGTTTGCTGGTGGTTTATTAGTGATGAGAGTTTCACAGACTTTCCTGCCCTGGCTGGCTTTGAACCGTAATCTTCAGATCCCAGCTTTCTGAGTAGCTAGAATTACAGGCATGAGCCACTGACACCCAGCTCTAGAATTTTTATTTTTTAAACTTTATTGGTTCTAATAGGAACTTTATGTTGATTAATATAATTATCCAAAATCCACCATTAAACTATTATAAGAAGTACTTGCTTCAAAAAGGGATAATGAGAATGAAAAGAGATCTGACCGACCACAGTAGTAAATTAATACAAAATTCTGGTCAATTTATCTAAAGTGGCATTGTGAAAATGGAGACTCAAGAAAATGGATTGTGTTTCATGCTGGATTAAAGATTAGGAAATTAAAGAAGTTAGCAAGGTGCAGGTGGCTCATGCCTGTAATCCTAGCTACTCAAGAGACTGAGATCTGAGGATCATGGTTTAAAGCCAGCCTAGGCATAGATTCTTAGCTCCAATGAGACTCTAAACACCTATTAATCACCAAAAAGGTGAGACTCAAATGGTAGAGTACTAGCTTTGAGCACAAAAGCTTCAGGGACAGCCCCCAGGCCCTGCGTTCAAGTCCCAGGACTGATAGACAAAAAAGAAAGAAAGAAAGATATTGGCAGGGTTTTTTTTCTTTACCTGGTTCCTACATTAGAGTATTTGGCTTTTACCTTAGAATATGTGCTTTCTGTCTGTAAATGGCGATGTAAGAAACAGACATTACCTCATTGGAATCTATTCCATTGTTGACTGACCAGGTTGTTTGAAAATACTCGAGCATCCGCTGCTTGAGCTGCTGGGGCAGGTGATGGACACGGATAAAGTCTTTCAGATCCTTGGTTCTGGTATGATAGAGTGACCACCGGGAGTACATCCTCTGTATGATTGCTGTCACATTTCCAAACACCAAGGCATGCATCAAGGCTAGAGGGAACATCACCACATATAACATGTGAGAAATAACACGGATGCCGCTCTTTACCCACACCCCACACATGTATATTCTATGTATATTAGAGCACAGCAGAATGGGCTTAGGTGACCAGTTGGTATGTTATTTGAGTATGAGCACTTAGTCTACAGAGTACATCATAAAGCAGTCATTTTGCTCTCACCTGACTTGAAAGATTCTAAATACAATTTAAAAGCAATACTATATGTTGGGCACTGGTGGCTTAAACCTGTAATCCTAAACTCAGGAGGCTGAGATTTGAGGGTTGCTGTTTGAAGCCTGCCTGGGCAGGTAACGCTGTGAGACTCTTATTTCCAATGAACGAATAAAAACCTAGATGTGGAGCAGTGGCTCAAGTGATAGAATCCTAACCTTGAGCAAAAGAGCTCAGGGACAGCACCCAGACCCCCTGAATTCAAGCCCCAGGACACACACACACACACACACACACACACACACACACACACACACACACACACACACACACACACACACACACACAGAGTAATAATATTCAAAATTGAGTACATTGTCTCACATTTGCTGGCAGCTGCTGGCTGTCATTCTGGAAGGAAAAATTTCATTCATTTGTTTATTTATTTACTACTGAGACTTGAACTCAGGATCCACTTGGCTTTTAGCTCAAGTCTAAAATATGTGGAGCTACATAGTTGAACTTGTTTTTTTGAGGGGGGAGGAGGTGGTTTATTGGAGATAACAAGTCTCATGGATTTTCTTGCCTGGGCTAGCTTGGAACTGAGATACTCAAATCTCTATCTCTTGAGTAGCGAGTATTAGAGGTGTGAGCCACTAGTGCCCAGCTAACAAGATTTTATTTTGATCTCCATTCATACCAGTATTGTTTTAAAATTGTATATAATCTAACAGTTGTACAATAGTTATACAATTGCTTCAACGGTTCTGTCGAATAAGCTATGAATTTATAGTTTTATAATTATTTTATGGTACTAACAGATAGGTTATTTTAAGATGGTAATTACAGATAGGTTTATTTTTAAAATGTAAACCTATCATAATTAATAGACTTTTGCAGAGGTTTTTAGTTTCACCTCCCACATGTCATCTTTTTAAGTTTGATTTTAGGACTGGGATCTAGCTAAGTGCTAGAGCATTTGCCTAGCATGTACAGGAGCATGGGTTCCATCCCTACGGCTGCAAAAGTAAATAAGTTTTAGACTATTCCTAGTAATTATTGTAATTATTTTACTCCAAATATGGATGGAATTGTTAGAAATTAGTCTGAAGGTAAAATGAATACAGCTTCAATCTTTAATCCTACCCCAGCTATGCAGTCCCTTTAAAGGAGACGATAGAAAATTCTAGGCCATTCAAGGCCTGGAATACACAGAGAAACCAGATATTCTGTGTCATCATTGTTGAAATCTGTGGAATAGCCAGCATAGGGCATATATTTGCAATTTGTGAGTCAGATGGTATTGATAAATATCCTACCATTCCACTGAGGCTTGTCATTCTTAAACACATCACCAGAGTGTTATGAGCGAAGAGACTGTTTACCAGAATTTGGGAGTGGATGGGTAGTATGCATAGGTATTTCTTCTGGAGAAAAGTAGAGCTAAAGGATGGATCTCACTTTCAGGAAGGAACTACTCTGGGGAAGAGCTGTAACCTAAAGCCTGGAAGACCAGGCAAGATTTTGCCCTCCATAATCACTAGCAGAATGAGCTGGAATAGTGTATGCAGATGCTGGAAAATGACCCAAATAGTCATGGACTTGGCTAGGGCTGAAACAGAAAGAAGTAGAGAGCCAGGGGTTACTTATATTTATTACTCTAAGTGATAACCAGATTTTAGGCCCTCTCTTGATCCTGGGGCAGGATTGGCCAAGAGATAAGAAGCTCAAGGATTACCTGTTCCAGTAGTTTTTGGCTAAAGAACTTTTATTGTTGAGGTGTTGAGGTTTGAACTCAGGGCCTTGCTCTAACCAGGAAGGTGCTCTAACACTTGAGACATGATCCCAGTAATAGTTTTTGCTTTAAGAAGAGACTGAATGTTTAATGGTTACATCTGCTATGATCTATCAACTGTGTTAAAACGTACTTGGCATTAAAATGGACATATTAGTGCAAATGTGTCAACAGGTTAATTCATTTACCTTCTGGATATTTCAGGGAAGCTCAATTCAATTCTGTTTTGCTTTGTTTTATCGTATTTTACTGGAAATGATCAAACACCACTTATACAAATTCCATTTTAATCCAATACTGGAATTAAAATTATCTAACATATTGTATATCATCATTTCTCTTCGAAATAATGGCTATTGTGCCTATAAAGTCAGGCTTTACAAGGGACATCAATATTCTGAAAATTTTACTAGCATGAAATGCATTTAAGGGTCTATACACAAGAGGTCGTATAATGTTGCCAAGAGGATCAGATATGACTAGATTTGAATTCTTGTTGTGTGAATTTATCAAGTTATATACAATAGGCTGGCCTTATTTGTGGATTTTTGATCAAGTGCTGTCAACAATACTAACAGATAAAAAAGAAATTTCAGTCAGCGCCGGTGGTTCATGTCTGTAATCCTAGCTACTCAGGAGACTGAGATCTGAGGATTTCCCTTTGAAGCCAGCCAAGGCTGGAAAGTCCGTGAGACTCTTATCTCCAATTAACTACCAGAAAACCGGAAGTGGTCCTGTGGCTCAAGTGGTAGAACACTTGCCTTGAGATGAAGAGCTGAGGGACAGGGCCCAGGCCCAGAGTTCAAGCCCCACGACTGACCAAATAACTCAATCAATAAATCTCAAAAACAAAAATTTTAATTCCTGCCTGCATTACACGGCTTGGTGGGAAGCCGCTCTTGGCAGTTCTGTGTCATCTTCAGTATGTCAGTATGTTTAAATCTTGACATGATCTTCTGAATGTTTTCCCTAGCCTCAATTTTGTGAAGCTCTGCTTCTCAAATACTCTGTCTTGCAAGGTAAAACCTGAATGTGCTTCATTCAAGCAATGGAGTGAAAATTTGAGTTTTGTTGAAAGGAAGCATGTTTTTAGTGGAAGTTGAGTGATGTTATGAGGGAAAATGAATCAAGCATCCACATCCTCAGTACAACATGAAACTGCATCCTGAGTATGCATGATTTTCCTCAATGGTAGCATTCTGGGAACCACACACCTACAGATGCCAAGGTAGCAAGGTTCTGCTGCAATCTCATCACATGGACTAATTTTACTTATATATCTTAAAGGGACATGTTAGTATCTTACTCATATGACTGTTTTGATATTCAAACTCTGTGTATGTGTGTGTGTATGAGTGTTTGAAATGTTTGACACAATCCATGGAGTAACACTTGGGAAAAAGACTATGATTTAATTTTTTCTTTTTCATATTTCAACTAGTTAAGATCTCAGTGGAAATAAATTCTTGGTAAAAAGAACTGAAGATATATTCAATTAGTACATGCTACATACAAGTACATGTACAAATACATTGCTACCTGGTGTTCAAGTATAGTTTCCCAGACAGTCAAAAGTAGCCCAAGGAAAGAAAAAAATACATATATACACACACACACACACACACACACACACACACACACACACACACACACATATATACATATATATATACACACACAGACACACTCACTTATCTTTTATATATATATATATATACATATATATATATATATATATATATCTTAGTAATTTAAAGTTGCCTGGTTCTTTGTGGATTCTAACTATAGTATCATTCTTCTGTATGGTTTTACAAGCACAATCCTGATGCTACTTCAATATTTTTATTTGGAAGAGGAAACCTCTTTTTATGAAAAACACTCACCAAAGAATTGATTTGACTCCAAGTCAAAGAAATTAAATACCAATTTCAGACTGTGTTAATGTGCTTTTGGAAGCCCTACCATCTTTAACAGTATGTAATAGTCTTTTCATGGAGATTAAAATGAGTACTGAGAACAATTTTATTTCATTTATTTGAACACTGGTTTCCTTAATTATTTGTATGATTTTCACTTTGCTTTGCTTAATTATAATGTGTAAAGCACTTAAAGTAAGAGAAGTAATATGTTCAGATCATTTAGCACCTTAATTGTACATTATCAATAAAATGAATTACTGGATTAATTGTAGCATTCATAAGTGGTGTTGTAAAGTACCAGTCTATGTCTGAGTCACCATAATTTCAAAGTCTCATTTCAGCATAAGAATCTACTTCTAATTTAAGGAGTTATTTTTATAAACTGACTCTCATAGGATTTCTTTTATTTTTCGAAGTTATTATGTCCTTTCTGTCACTGATTTTCATTTTTTCCTTGGCAAAGAGTATATGTAACTGTCAGGCCCAATCATTCTATCTGCTGTGAAAGTTTGACTTGAGAACTTCTGTATCCAGGTCACTTTAGAAATTATCACTCACTTTCCCTTCATTCCTGGCAAAATTGATGTATCTAATTCCCAAGTGCTAGACCTGCTGAGTATGTGGGAGGCGCTTTTCCTTCGTGTGGGAGTTTTGCATAAAATGCTTTTTTTGGTGAAATCTCATCTCAGTATCAGGTCTTTGAAGGAAACTTAACCATTGAGAGCTCTAAGAAAGAAGGCAGATATCACATGAAAAAGAGCATCTCTGTAAGATTTCCTGGATTGTATCTTCCCTTTCCCTTCTCCTTTCCATCTCTGTTTTCTTTTCTGGATGTGGGTATAACATTATTGCTGACTTCTTTAACCAACTATTTTGCTATGACTTCAGACTCTCTGCATAGGCTAGTTTCTCCTGATATAAATGGACACCAGAGCTCAGGTGTGGGGTAATCTTAGAAGCCTTTCTCCCTCCTCCCACTGGAAACTTCCATTTTTGTTATATCAGGTGGTAGAATACAAATGGCAGAGGAAACAAAGTAAGAATGCTTTCTCAAGGATGAATTTAAATATCAAAGCAAAGGCATCTTAAAGAGGGTATGAATTTATAGACAGTGTAGCTCATATGAGTCCAATAATATTATGTCAGCTGGTATGTGTAAGGTCGGTAGACCCAAGGCAGGATTTGACTGTTTCATGACAATATTCATTTAAACTGGATATGTCGCAAGTGATCAGCCATCTACAGCAGGAAGCTTGATCTAATCTCTAAGGTTGGGTTATGTTCCTGTCAATTCTGTCAGTTGGGGCAAACTCCTTAGAGGACTATATGCAGTCTCTACTAAATACAATAGAAGACCACTTCAGTTAGGAGAAAAAGTTCTCAATATATTTTGCTTGATAGCATAAAGGATGTCTGTCTGTCTGTCATCTAAAAAGCTTGTATGTGTAAGAACACTGAAAATGTTATCTTCTACTGATGGAATTATGTGTAATTTTTGCATACTTAAGTATTTTCTCAATATGTATTACAAGAGGAAAAGTGTATAAAGAGAAACCATTATCTGGTTAAATGTCTTCTCTATTACTCAGATGTGAATTCCCAGAAGGGTTGAATTTTATTCATTTGTTTCCCAAGTGTCTATCACAGTTGATATATGTGTCATAACTATTTATGGAACTAAAATGAACCCTTAGTAGCTTGACATTGTCTTTTAAAAGTTTTATAATAGTAAGCCAGTAGTATAGAAAATTTAAAACGAACAGTTCAGCTTCAAACACATTGGTCCACCTCCAGCCCTCTTCCCAGTCTTCAAAATGATGTATTTCAGATCCTCTTGTGGTTATTGCCAACATTTTAGATAACATGATTTTCCTCTAGTTGCTTGACTCATTATTATTAACACACACCTAAATCAACCTGGTATGATAGGCAAAAATCTGTCTATTACTTTGTTTCTCATTGTTCATATAATGTTATTTGTTATGAATTTGCAAGGTCAAATCAGTGTCAAAGAGCCACCTAGAGAAAGCTATGCAAATACTAAGTGAGATTTCTCATAGAAAACACAGATAGGGCATCACCTCCCAAAGGAATAACCAGATCACAAATAGCATCCCAGAAGGCTCCCCCATTTTCCAGTCAAGAAAGTCCAGACAAGAAAGTCCATGAGACTCTTATCTTCAATAAACCACTAGAAAACCTGAAGTGGCACTGTGGCTCAAGTGGTAGAGATCTGCCCTTGAGCTGAAGAGCTGAGGTACAGTGCCCAGGCCCAGAGTTCAAGCCCCACAACTGACAAAAAAAAAAAAAAGGGAGAGAGAGAGAGATTGTTCACTTATTCACATACTGTACACTTCTCTCTTGAGTAATTGTCTTACAGATTACAGCTTATTTATTACCCTATCAATGAGCTTCTTTATTTATTTTTTGGTGCCAGTCCTGGGGCTTGAACTCAGGGCCTGCACATTGTCCTTGAGCTTCTTTGCTTGCTCAAAGCTAGCACTCTACCACTTGAGCCACAGCTCCACTTCTGTCTTTTTTTATGTGTGGGGGGGTAGTTTAGTGTAAATAAGAGTTTCACAGACTTCCTGTCTGGGCTGACTTAGAACCATGATCCTCAGATCTCAGCCTCCTGAGTAACTAGATTACAGGCGTGAGCCACCAGTGTCCAGCTTGATGGGCATTCTTTAACTGATTACATTCTTCTATTAACTGGACATTTCCTGTTGGTATTCTTAAAATAATTCTTCTATAGGCATCTATATATACACTTTTTAATATATATAAATTTGCATTTCCATTGATTATAAACTCAGAAGTGGAACTGTTGGGTCAGAAATAGAGGTATACCAATTGCTTATTGCATAGGACTATAATGAAGCCTATCAACATGAATTCCAAGATATGGAATAAGGGGTTCTTATTATGTCCTGTATGTAGTTTTTTGTTTTCTTTTTCATTTCTCTTAGTTTTATGTACCTTGTGTCTTGTATATAACATTAATTGATATGTGGAAGGGAAATGGAATCACAGAAACAGCAGGACAAAGAATGGACCAATGAAATATTGGTACTCATTTGATACTATGTGGGATAAGAACCTTACAACTTGTTGGGGAGGGGACTAAAGAGTGGTAAGCGGGAGAAAATGAAGGATGGTGTAACCATGATTAAAAAGAAATGTACTATTACTTATGTAAGTGTAACCCCTTTGCTCATCACCTTTTCAATAAAAATTTTTTTAAAAAGAAATAGACATACGTTCAGATTTGGTAGATGTTGGCAAAAATCACTGCATCAATTTAATTGATACAGCCATTAACAATACAGGAGAAATCAAAGGTTTTAATAGCCTCACAAACATAGAGGGTTTCCAGTGTTTTTAAATATATCGTTCTGCTAAGCATATAATGGTACCTAATATCATCTTCTTCTATGTTTATTCATGTATTAAAAGATTCATTTTTTGAAGTGCTTTTGCAAGGTTTTATCCTTTTTTTGGCGGGGGGGAGGTGGAATTCCCTATGAGTAATTCCCCTTTTCCTCTCCCCTTCCTTCTCCTTCTCTTTCTCCTCCTCCCCCTCTTCTTCCTCCTCTTCCTGTCATTCCTTTTCTTCTTCCTCATCTTCCTCCTCTTCCTGTCATTCCTTTTCTTCTTCCTCCTCCACTTCTCTCTCTTCCTCCTCCTCTTTCTCTTTCTCTTCTCCCTCCTCCCTCTTCCAGGGCTATGTGCTTGCTAGTCAGGTGCTCTACTACCTAAGCATGTCTCCAGTAACTTCTTGAAATACACTAGATAAGTTAAACAAATGTTTGTGAACATAACTGCCTATCCTGTGGTTAGACTTCCCTTGCTTTTAATATTGTCTTTGATAAAGGGAACTTCTACAATTCAACTGCTCATTCGTTTACTTTATGGCTAGGGCATTTGGGCTGTGCTTCTGTAACCTTTGCTTATCCCAAGGTTAAGAAGATATTTTTTGGAAAGAATCTCAATTGCTGTTGTCTAGTTTTAGATCTCTTTCTCCCATTTCAGTACTCTTCATATTTCATAATTACAGGCATTTATATGGAAGCGCTATAGCATCCTAAAATGGATTTTTAATAAATAAAAAACAAATCCCGTATAATCTCTAAGGAAACTTGGAGGGAGAGTATGTTCTAGAGTACTCCCAGATTGGTCCACTCAGTGTGTTTCTACATATTTATCTTCACAGACTTCTTTGTGCCTTTGCCCTAGGTAATTATCTAGGGTTTAAGCAGTCGCGTTCTCTTTTAATACTGATGTCCACTACTGCATCTCTACCAATGGAACCTTCATCATCCCTATGTGAGAATTTCTAATAAGATTCCCTAGACTTAAAAATGTCCCTTTAGGGCTTGGATGTGGCTTAGTGGTAGAGTGCTTGTCTTGCATGCATGAAGACCTGGGTTCGATTCCCCAGTACCACATAAACAGAAAAGGCTGGAAGTGATGCTATGGCTCAAGTGGTAGAGTGCTAGCCTTGTGCAAAAGAAGCCCAGGAACAGTGCCCAGGCCTTGAGTTCAAGCCCCAAGACTGGCAAAAAAAAAAAGAACCAAAAGTGTTCCTTTATAGCCAGGCTCTGGTGGCTCATGCCTATAATCTTAGCTACTCAGGAGGCTGACATCTCTGGATCCTGGTTTGAAGCCACCCCAAGCAGGAAAGTCTGTGAGACTCTTATCTCCCTCCAACTAACCACTCAAAAACTGAAAGTGGTGCTGTGGCTCAAGTAGTAGAGCACTAGCCTTTACCACAAAGAGGCTCAGGAACAGCACCTAGGCCCTGAATTCAAGCCCCACAATGGACACACACACACACACACACACACACACACACACACACACACACACACACAAACACACACACAAGTCCCTTTATAAACAAAATTGTGAGGTAGGCACTGGTAGCTCATGTTTGTAATCCTGGCTCAGGATCTAGCTTATTTAGAAGTGATGTCAGCTCAGAAGGCTGAGATCAGAAGAGTACAGTTGAAAGCCAGCCTGGACAGAACAGACTGTGAGACTCTGATTTCCAATTTATCAGAAGAAAACTGGAAGTGGATGGGTAGCTGAAGTGAATGCCAACCTTGAGCAAAAATGCCAAGCAAGAGTAGGAGGTCCCAGTATTGGCCACACACATACAGACACAGACACAGATACACATACACATATCGCTAACATATAACAAATTGGATTTGCAAGAACTTTGCCAGGTCTTAGGGAGACTTTTTTTTTTTCTTTTATCAGTTGTGGGGCTTGAACTCTGGGCCTGAACACTGTCCCTGAACTCTTCAGCTCAAGGCAAGCACTCTACTACTTGTGTCACAGCACCACTTACTTCTGGTTTTCTGGTGGTTAACTGAAGATAGAAGTCTCATGGATTTTTCTGTCCGGGTTGTCTTTGAACTGTGATCCTCAGCTCTCAGCCTCCTGAATAGCTATGATTACAGGTGTGAGCCACTGATGCTCAACAAGTCTTAATCTTTTAAACTCAGTCTTCCTCTGCTTCTCGACACATTTACCTTGGTATATTAGTATCTCTGTCTTATAGTGTTATTAAAATTAAATAAGCAAAGTGCTCAATATTGTGAGTTTTTATAATTACTTCTCAGTGTTATTAATATTAAGTTGTAGGCAGCATTTCTCCTGGCCTTGGTTAATGTTTCACAATAATACAGAATTAATTCCCTTATAAACACAAATTTTAGAAAGCCTTAATAAATTCAAGTTACTAAGATGCCATTTGGCCTTCAAAAGCAAGTATTTTCTAAGCACTGCTCAAACCACCTAAAGAGTCCATGCCATCAACAAATGAACACTTACATTGCACCAGGAAATTTGCTCCATAAATACTGAACAAAGAACTGGCAAAGAGACATTACCAGATCATGTCTCACTTCTTTTGGCCTTGTGACCAGAATAGCCCTTCCCATCATGATCGTCAGGAAACAGTCTGCCTTAACACTTCCTGATCAAGGTCCACTCACCACTCACTAGGGTAGCTGGATCAATAGAGAAAAAAATCTCAATTATCTAACAGATTGCTCAAATACCAAATTGCTGGGCTTATGCCTATTTGAAGCAATTTGAGCATTTCGCCAAATTTCTATCAGGAGTAGGAAAAAAAAACCATGGGCAAATATTAAATGAGTATAGATTGCATTTATTTGCAAAATACAGGCCCTTCAGGAGAGTGGAAATTATGTAAGTCATAATATTGGATATGAAACAGCCATCACAGGGTCTGGCACATTGTAGCTCTTCAGAAAACAAGAGTTCCTGTTCTCAGCTCTTTGGACTCTTACTGCTAGCTCAGCATCAGCCAAGAGCCTGTTAAAATTGCTACAATCCCAGCTTGCTACTTTAGCAACTGTGTTGCAGCTCTGCCTTTCCAAGAAATTGTCTGGGTCCTGGCACTCCTTTCTTTCACTACTTCTTAACGTTCATCTACCATTTATAAGCTTTTTTTTTTTTTTTTATTGTGAGAATACCGTACAGGGGGTTACAATTACATGGGCAAGATAACGAATACATTTCTTATCAAGCATTGTTGCCTCCTCTTTGTTTCCCCTTCCCATCCCTTCCCATACTCCCCCCACCCCCCACCAGATCCTCCCCCCCCCACCAAAGTTGTAAAGTTGTTTTTGGACATAATGACTTGTACATCTCATTGTTGCAATGGGTCCACCTGTATCCCTAGTTAAACGATTTGTTTTTTTCCCTTCCCATCCACAAATTATATTAACCAAATACAGTGAAATCAGGGGTTATACTGTGGGGGAGGGACATACAAAGAAACAAAGAAATCATCTTAGCATTTATAAGCTTTATGAGGGAATGTTTGTTTTTATACTTTGATCTCTCAATGGGTGCCAGAGGACACATTGCTTAAGTCCTACACGTGGCTCCCACTACACAAGCCATCCCTTATTATAGGTTCAAAACTCCAAGTAGTGTCTTGGATTTAGGCCACTAAGAGCATCTGGAGAGATAGCCTTAGGGAGTAGGAATTGTGAGGGCATAAAATACTAATAGAACTCTGGTCTATTAGAAAAATGCTTATTCAATCCAGGCAGATGTCCACATCGACTCCTACTTTAAGATAGTAGTCTTGACATTCAGTAGATGCCCTCTATACCTTAAGTTCAAATTCTGACATATTTACTTATAGGCCAAATGGTTTTGGAATCATTTCTTTCATCTCTCAAGCTTGAGATGAGTCATTAAAAAAATATATAGTTAACAACATTTTCATTTCTGTATCAGTTAGAAGGTTCAGAAAAACAAAAATATTCTAAATATTTCAACAGTGGGGATTTTTATGGAGACTGCATTTCTCTGATGTGTTGGAGGGCTGATGAGCACAAAGGGAACACAGACGTAAAATGGACACAATAAACTAAGAAAGTGCTCCCCTTAAGTGTGGACATCAGACATAGGTGCCCAGCAGAAGAGGTGTGAGAACCCTCGAGAAGCCAGTTTTGACACTGGCATTGGTACTCCCAAAGAGAGGAAAAGATCTCTCAGGATGAAGGGTGGGGCCCAGAAGCTTGCCATTTTTTCCCTTTTTTTCTTTCCTGCCAATCTCCCTCTGGTGCCACCTACTGGCAGAAGTAAGTAAAGTCAGCTAGCAAAGAAGAACGGTTTGTAGAGTCAAATACCAACATTTCAAAGCAAGTATAGAAGAGTAGGTTTAGAGCTCAGAGAAAATACCACCATACCCTGTTTGTTAAATGGGACAATAATAATGTCAGGTTCATAAACTTGCATTCAGAATTACTTATTGAACTGGGTACTGATGACTGCTGTAATCCTAGTTAGGAGGCTGAGATATGAGGATCACTGTTCAAAACAAAGCCAGCACCAGCAAAGCTCATGAAACTCTTATCTTCAGTTAACCAGCAAAAAGCTGAGAATGGAGCTGTGACTCTCTGTCTCTGTCTCTGTCTCTCTCTCACACACATACACAGAATTATTATGGTATTGGGTTAAATCACTTAGTATAGAGAATAGAGTATAAAATGAATTCATAATTATTATTTATAATTCACTGGAGTTTTTAGTCTTTAATTTTACTTTGACTTTTAACCAAATGATATACTGAATATCCTCAGCTTACTACACTACTATTAATAAAACTTGATAATGCTTACCTATTTGGGACTCTAAAATACAGTTTTAAATATATCCTTGCAATTCAGACAGAGGTAACTCACAATCACAGGAGGTAAACACTATGTTAAGGAAACAAAGGGCTTGCCCTTTGAAAATCAACCATCAGGTGTTTATTCATCTGCCCAGAAAAAGAAATGGAACTGATTAACATCCAGGGCTTTCATTGCTAATCTATACACACATTAAAATGCTTGTCACTGGTTTCCTAATTAGTGCTTTTAGAGACTTCCCGTGTCAACCAATTTGGCTCCATTGTGTTTTAAGGCAGAGCACACAGAACAGCAAGTTTGACAGCCTCCAGTTTCTTTCCTGGGTATGGAAGATGTTCCCTTACCACCAATGAGCATGGTGCATATGGAGAAGATCTTCTCGGCATCTGTGTTGGCGGAGACGTTCCCAAAGCCAACACTGGTGAGGCTGCTCAGGGTGAAGTACAGGGCAGCAATGTAGGCGCTGCGGATGGAGGGGCCACCCAGGGTGTTGTTCCCATAGTATGGAGACTCCAGTCTCTTTCCCAACTCATGGAGCCAACCTGAAATGGAGGAAAGATTGCAACATTAGAACAGTTAATGTCCAGAATTAGCACACGTGGGTAATGATAAAGGAACATTTACAGATGTCATCATTTCTTCAAGGGAAAGAAGGAAGAGAGTTCAAAGGAAATCAAAAGCCAGGGACTCTCTATTGTTGCTATGAACACAAAAGCATCACTCTTAGGCAGGCTGCCCTCAGTATTACACAGAAGAGCCAAGTAAGCCTTTGACAGTGGATTGGTGGTTAAAGCAATTTGTGATCACCCCAACATGAGGGGTCAATGGAAGACATTGAAACAGGGGATGCTTGCTGCTTTCAGTCACTGGGAGTGAAATACACACTAGGCCCATTAAACTAGTCTCCATTGACATTTTAAGAAACACAACAGTTGGGTGGTATTTTCATGTTATCTCTTGCAATGTTAGGGATAGAATCCAGGGCCTTGCTGATGTCTGGCAAGTGTCCTACCAGTAGGCTACATCCCCAGTCTAATAGGCATTTAAAAACCCTACATGATACCTGGGTACTGGTGGCTCACTCCTGTAATCCTCAGCTACTCAGGAGGCTGAGATCTGAGGATCAGGGTTTGAAGCCAGCCCAAGCAGGAAAGTCTGTAAGACTCATCTCCAATTAACCACCAGAAAATGGGAAGTGGTGCTGTCGTTCAAGTGGTAGAACGCTTGCCTTGAGCTGAAGAGCTGAGGGACAGGGCCCAGGCCCAGAGTTCAAGCCCCAAGACCAAAAACAAAAACAAAAACAAAAACAAAAACCCTCCATGTTAAATATCAATAACATCAATAGCCTTCAAATAGGTAAGACAGGCTCTATTTCCATTCTGTAAAGCCCTTCTCCATGTTGTTGATTTGGACTGACATCTAGTTATCTTATAAGTGTTACCTAATCATTCAGGAATCCTTTCTGTAACCTCATTCCTCATTTAGAGTGAATGTAAGGTGGGGGGGAGGGGCTTATAAAAGATACTGTAATAGATAGCACTAGGTACTACTATAGTAATAGATACCATGATAGATCTGGATAACGGTTAAAACAGTTGTATGATACCCATATGCAAACATGTCTAATTTTTATTTAAATAAATGTTTCAAATATGTCTAGTTTATTGTATATTAGTTATACCATCATATGTTTATTTTTAAAAATCTATATTCATAGAGATGGAAGCATAGTGGATGTATTATCAAAAACAATGGCATTACTTAGAAAAGAAACACAACACAGAGAACACTTTAAGATTCTTCAGCAGAAATGTTTACCTATTAACCTGTGATATGTTAAAATTACAGTATTTTATAGTTCTCTTCCTCTCTGCATGTAATATATATGTAAGGTTCATGCTACCTTTATAGTGGATATTATTCACAAGCCACTTTCTTATTTTTATTAGAAAGTAGTGGTTTGTGAATAATCTACACTATATATCCATATATAATATATATCCATACATTCTTTCATTTAATAGCTGCCAGGCACAGATAGCCATTTCTTTTTTTATATAATTTTTAAAAATCTTTAAGTAGTCATGCAAAGGAGTTTCAATTAAGCACATCAGTTTATTGAACAATGCAACTTGAACAGTGTCACTCTCTCATATGAACTTTAAAAAAAAGTAAAAGTAAAGATCATTCTGGTAAGTCTGTCTTGGTCAGAAAGCATGTGTGATGGTTTGTGATACTGTCCATCCTTGCCTGTCATCTTCTTATTCTTTGTTACTCCCCCCTTTAAAAATGATCTCTGAGATAGTTGTAAAACACAGGTATCATTTAACAAAGCAGTATGTGCATACGGTTCATCTTGACCTGTGTCACTCCCTTCCCAATCTCACCCCCCTTTGACCTAGACATTTCTTTTTTATTTTTATACTTTTTTATTGTAAAAATACTGTACAGAGGGGTTACAGTTACATGAGCAAGGCCATGAGTACATTTCCTGTCAAGCATTGTTACTGCCTCCTTTGTTTTTCCCCTACCATCCTTTCCCTCCCACCTCCACAACTACACTTGCCATTTCTTTTTTAAAGCAGTGATAATACTTGAAAAAGTTACAGGTTATGAAGCTGTGCTAGGTCATTAAAATGTAAATTTGAAGCATTCTAGAATCCTTGGAGACCCAGTAGAAATGCTTAGCAGTGAGTGTTATACCTGATCCATCTTCTGTCTCTACAGAAATACTTCAGTACCTTTAGCTTGCACTGGGAACCTTTAAATAGCTTGGTAAGCAGAGACTTTCTGACCACACCCTTCCACTTCCACTATGAGGGTGGAGAAGGTGAGGCCAGGACTGAGAAATTACCTGTGTAACAAGTTCCCAGGTGATACTGGTGTGATTAGACAACACTGAAGAAGCACTACTCTGTATCAAGGGCGTCTCCCAGCTGTCTGTACCTGAGCTTTAGAAAACACACTGCCCAGGTTCAGCCTCCAGAATCCAAATTTCTGCTGTCATGACCGGATGTTGATATGTTGTAAAAGTCCCCCAGAAGAATGTAATGTGATCAGAGGGCTTAGAACTACTGTATTCTAAGCATTAGCAAAGTACATTAGTTCATAAAGTGAATGTGCTAATAAATATACTAAGTAATAAATGGTCTTAGCTTTGGATTTAGATATAGGCAAATGCATTTGTAAATTTGTCTTTGATTTTTTATGTATAAGGCTTAATAAATGCATCTTTTTTAGAGTAGCATTGGATTTGAACTCAGGGCCTTGTATCTGCTAGGCAGGTACTCTACCACTTGAGCCATGCCTCCAGCCTAGTTTTTAAAATAGAGTCTAGCTTTAGTGCCTAAGCAGACCTGGATGGTTATCTTCCTATTTACACTTCCAGAGTAGCTGGGATGACAAGGTGAGTACCAACACATTTCATTTTTTTTAATTGGTTAAGATGGAATTTCCTAAATTTTTGTCCAAGCTGGCTTTGAAACACAATCTTTTGCCTCTGCAGTAGCTGAGATTATAGGCATGAGCTACCATACCCAGCATTAAAGTATTTCGGTGATAGAAAATAATAATAAAGTGTAAAAATTTTGTTATAAAATGCAATGCTATTATTAGACTATGGATACTCACCTTGCCTAGAGAGACTTCATGAGGGGGAATAAAGTCTAGATTTAAACAGATTTTAATCTGGGCTTACTACTTATATTTTGTGGTGATAACTAACTTTGTTGGGGTCCCATTTTCTTATTTTTAAAAATATGGATCCTGTCTAACTAGGAGGTTTGCAGAGGCACGAGATGCCACATACAGAATATACCAGCCAAGGTTATTGGCAGAGGTTTGTAATATTAGCCCTCCCTTTCCTTCTTGATTTCTTCTGGTAATTAAATGGAACATTGTACAAAAGGCTAAGAGAAATACAAAGTCAGCTGTAAACAGCAGTGGAAAAAAGAAGTAGATGACAAGATATATTTGGTAGACTCCAGGAGTGCCATGTAATATAATTTAATAGATATGAGAAGGGGAAGAAAAACCCTCAAGGGACAGTAGGTCTTAAGATTTGGAGAGGTGTAAGGCATTGGTGGTTCAAATACATAATCTTAGTGACTCAGGAGGCTAAGAACTGAGGATCTTGATTTGAAGACAGCTTGGGCAGAAAAGTCCATGAAACTCCTATTTCCAATTAACCAGCAAAAACACCAGAAGTGGGGCTGTGACTCAAGTGGTAGAGTACAAGCCTTGAATGAGAAAGTCAAGTGAGAGCATGATACCTGAGTTCAAGCCCTAGTACTGGCACACCATACACACAGCAAGGGGGGAGGACGGGAGAGAGGGAGATCTGGAGAATTAGAATGCTTGTTTATTAGTCTGACAAAAGACATGGGTCATTTTCTCAAAAAAAACCCCAACAAACCCCTAGACATACTGGAGATATGCAATGATCATATGTAATTTTGTGCACACTTTTTAGATGGTAACGGTTTCTCTCATCACACATGCCTGGTCTAAGGATCCAGCTTAAAACTTGTGTTCTAAATGTGGTATATATACACAATGGAATTCTATGCCTCCATCAGAAAGAATGACATTGCCCCATTTGTTAGGAAATGGAAAGGCTTGGAAAAAATTATATTAAGTGAAGTAAGCCAAGCCCAAAGAAACATAGGTCCCATGGTTTCCCTTATTTGCAATAACTAGTATATGTCTGAGTCAAGCAGAAAAGGTCAGATAAGGTGATATTAGGGAAATGAACCCTAAGATATGTATTCAAATGTTTTTTTTTTCTTTCATGCGATTGTTTCTAACACATTTATAAGATTATTTCTTTGTTGCTTTGTATGTCCCTCCCCCACAGTATAACCCCTGCTTTCACTGTATTTGATATCGATATAATTTGTGGAGGGGAAGGGGAAAAACAAATCATTTAAATAGGGATACAGGTGGACCCATTACAACAATGAGATGTACAAGTCATGTTGAAAACGAACTTTACAACTTTGGGGCGGGGGGAGGATGGGATAGGAAGGGGAAACAAAGGAGGAGGCTACAGAGGCTACAGAGCTTGCCCATGTAATTGTAACCCCTCTGTACAGTATTTTCACAATAAAAAAACAGACAGTGATCATTTAGAATGAAAACTCTGTAATAAAATCCGTGGATTGTGGATAACCATTAAAGTCATTTTGACAAAGTTAAAAAAACTTGTGTTCTATAATTTAAGTGAGGCCAAGGGACAAGAAATGATGGAAACATGATTTGGTAAAACTTCATTTATTTTATTTTTTGGGTCTGGTCGTGGGGCCTGAACTCTGGGCCTGGGTGCTGTCCCTCAGCTCTTCAGCTCAAGGATAGCGCTCTACCACTTTAGCCACAGTGTCACTTCCGGCTTTTTTCTTTTTCCTTATGTGGTGCTGAGGAATCAAACCCAGGGCCTCAGGCATGCAAGGCAAGCGCTCTACCACTGAGCCACCTTCCCAGCCCCTGGTAAAACTTTATTACTTAGAGGAAAAGGTTTAGAAAAGAAGACACCCACCTAAGAGTAAACAGATAGCACAAAAGCAAGTCAAATGTGTGGTTTTTAAAAATATATATAGTAAAAATGTTGTACAGAGGGGTTACAGTTACATGAGTAGGGTAATGAGTACATTTCGTAGCGAGCATTGTTACCTCCTCCTTTGTTTTCCCCCTACCATCGCTTCCCTCCCCACCTTCCCAATTCCTCCAGACACCCCCCCCACCTTGACATTGCAAAGTTTGTTTTCAACATAGTGTCCCGTACATATTGTCATCACAGTGGGTCAACCTGCATCCCCATTTAAGCATTCTGCTATGTCCCTTCCCCTCCCCAAAATTGCAAAAAGGTATATACAAGATGCAGAACACCGGCATCAAATCCAGTGAAAACAGGGGTTATACCATGGGGGAAGAACATACAAAAGAAACAAAACAATCACATAGAGCATTGTAAATACATTAAAGTCACTACCAAGAAAAAAAAAAAAACCACTTGTGTCCCTGTCTTGGAGTACATTTTGTTTAACATTATCTCATGTGGTCATATGTACATAGCCTGTGACTTTCTCTGCTTGTCCTAGAAATGTACTAGTCATTGCAAACAAGGGAAACCATGGGACCTATGTTTCTTTGGGCCTGGCTTACTTCACATAATATAATTTTTTCCAAGTCTTTCCATTTCCTAACAAATGAGGCATTGTCTTTTTTTCTGATGGAAGGATAGAATTCCATTGTATGTATATACCACATTTTTTTTTGATCCATTCATCTACTGAGGGGCATCGGGGTTGGTTCCATATCTTAGCTATGGCAAATAATGCTGCAATAAACATGGTTGTGCTAGTAGCTTTGGTATGACCTTGTTTGTGATCATTTGGATAAATGCCCAAAAGTGGGCTTGCTGGGTCATAAGGGAGCTCTATATGGAGTCTTGAGGAATCTCCAAAAATCTGATATCAAATAAATAGGCACTGTAGCAAGAGAGTCAAGGCCGAGTGGTAAAATGAGAAGCAGTGGGGACCTCTGTATTTGTCATCACATTCAGGATGGGAATTTCTGCAAACAAGTCTCTTAAGGGCACTGATTAGTCATTGTTGGATGCCAAGTAGGAGGTTTAAGAGTGGGAGGGCTGTTTTCCAGAACTCTTCCAAAGGGGCTAGAACATTTGTTCCTCATTGGCAATCCTCATCCTTGATAACCACAGGGATATCTGCGTAGCTGAAAAATGTCACTGTGCCTAACATGGTAATTATGGCAAGACCTAATTTTTATTTCACTTGATTTAAAGAGGAAAATAGAAATAAACCACAGCAAAAATGATACTTCCTCTCTGTTGGCTTTCTGCTATACAAAGACTATGAATACCCAACCTGACCCATCTGTTGATCTTGAAGTTTTAAAGTATTCGTTGATTTCTGGAGTGCAAAGTTTTCTCATTAACCAAGTGAATAAAGCCAGCAAATCTGTTTGCTTAGATGTTTTAATTTGAACCACAAGTGAAATATAGAAGTATTCTCTATATCAAACCACTTCTATCATTTGATGTCTCTCATAACATCAGATAAAAACGCTGTGTTTGGATACCCAGATCCTATTTTTAATCCAAGTTTATTCATTTACATACGTGTGAGCACAGGTCTCAGAAGTGGTTCCCCAAGCAACACACAGATGATCAACAGACCTACTTTTTTTGGTTGCTACTGTATCTCTTTTCTGTCTGGCCAACTGTTCTGTCTATTTTAAGCCATATCTTATTTTTAAAAGGCTGCTACTAAACTGTATTACAGCTGACAGAGCAGAAGCAATAATGATAATGAAAAAAACTGGTAACTCGAAAAGGAGGTAACACCTACAAATCTGGGAATTGGCTATATGGGCTAAATAAAACTTTTTCACAGAACAGCTCCTCCAAAATGAGAGCACATATCCCACTGTAACAAGACAACATGCCACTGTGCCACAAGAAGAAGCAATTTAACCAATTTGGAATTCAATCTTTTTTTAAAAAAAATGCCGGAGGAACTCATGTCTCTAAAGGAAAGGCTGTGCTGAAACACTCTATTTCTGCTCATTTTTTTGCACTGAAGAACACACTTCATGAAGAAGATTCTAAATATACTAAATATGATGTCCCATGATGCAAACAAAAGATAGCATGAAATAATCCCATCATTACCTAAATACAGCACATGAATAAAAGAGATTTGTTGAATAGTCATCAGTCTGAAAGACAGAGTGACTCTCAACAACTATGCCAAGCTGATAGTTTGAAAGATAATTCAGGGTACTTATTTATGCTTGCATAATAATCATGCACCCAGTATTTTGCTAAGATATGTATATTTAATTCTAAAAAGGAGTTTCTTTTCATTTTTCTCCTTAGGTTTCCTTAATGATATACTTAGTTTTACTGTTTGTATGTGTGCATTCACAACTTGTGCAAAATGTGAGCAGTCTTATACAACAGATGTGTTCCTGAAAAGTTTAGTTTGTATTTGCATTTGGCAAATTAACATATACTTTAGGCTAGGAATAAACCATGGTATTTGAGGAAAGTCGATGGCAAATTTCTTAAGTTATATACAATACTTCAAGAATATGACAAACAACCCAGTAAAACATAAGCTTATTCAATTAGATTTACATATGATCTGAATATGTATGTGTGGAAAGAGAGAGAAAAAGGAGAAAGAATTAACTACTAATTTCACCTATCACTCAAATGGTACAAAACCAACCATTGTATAAGGAGTCATCTGCAAGCAAGAACTGGACAAGATTATGACTTTTTAATAGGTTAGTACATTGGCTACTAGTCCATCAAGTGCTATGTGTGGTTCGGACACTGTGTAGTACGTCTTCCAACCCAATTATATGCATCATTCTCATGGAATAGACACAATAGCCATCATACTACCATTCATTATTTTACTATAATCCCAATTTAGGAATGATGATCTCTATTTGAAAGGTAAGAAAACTACTACCTGTTCCAAGCAATCATGTCAGAAGTTTAACCTAAATCTTTCTGCTGTTTGGTGTGGCCTACATCCGTGGGAGAGGGACTCAGAGAAGGGAAGGCAGAGAATGAAGTAAGCATAATGAAGAAAGGTACTGCTAGAGATAATTGGAGCTTGAAATCCTACCCAGTAATCTCTTAACCTCATTGAGGAAGGTGTGGATGGTAGAATGCACACCTTGTCCTAGAGTTCAAGGGTGTCCATAGAACTATTGCTCCTTATTGATCAAAAACTATTAGCTCTCCTGATCTTGAAGAGCATTCTCTCTCCCTCTGCTGGCAAGATATTTCCTCATCTTGGAAGATGACCTTTGAAAGGTCACACAGAGGTGGATCACCACCTTCTGGATAGCAGTCTCTAAGACTGATGACTGCCAAATACTTTGCTAGTCTTTCACATAACATTATTTCTCCAGCTCTTTTAATAACTATGCCTTTTGTGGGGGTGGGGGAGATGTGCCTCAACAGTTTGAAAGAGTAATTTGTAAGTCCTTAATTTTCTAAGTTCAACATCTAATTTCTTTCTACTGTACTATATAAAATAGTAATCAGCCAAGATAGGAACACACCTTGTTTTTTTCTTTCTTGCTATTGTTTTAGTGTATCTAAAATGTACTGTGTGATTTTTTTTGTTTCTCTTGTATGTTCTTCCTCCATGGTACAACTCCTGTTTTCACTGTATTTGATGTTGGTGCCCTGCATCTTGCATGTACATTTTTCTGATTTGGGGAGGGGAAGGGAAATAACAAACTGCTGAAACAAGGATACAGGATGATCCATTGTAGCAATGAGATGTACAAGACACTATGTAGAAAACAAACTTTACAACTTGGGGTGGGGGAGGGAGGAATTGGGGAGGTGGAGAGGAAAGGGATGGTAGGGGAAAAACAAAGGAGGAGGTAACAATGCTCGATAGGAAATGGACTCATTACCTTACTTATGTAACTGTAACCCCTCTATACACTATTTTTTTCAATGAAAAACATAAAAAATAAAAAAATAAAATAGTAATCAGTTCGTTTTACCTCCTCCACCCAGAGGTCTTTGGAGAATGTTTGACAAAATCTATATGTACTTACAATGTCTATGATGCCTTGATAATTTTATAAAACAATTCCCATAAACAAGCTTATTCATAAGCCCATCAACTCAGTTGTATATTTTTGTGGTGAAAAAATGTTCTCATTTGCCATTTTCATACTAGTTATATTATGTTCTTACTATTATAAACTGCATGTTTTACATTATTATTAACTAGTTACCATGCTCTTCAGATGACTTTACATTTTAATTTTAAGTTGTGTTGTTTTAAAATCATTGTTAAATAAGTTTATATTTTCAGTGCCCACTTTTACTTAAAATGAAATATGCACCCCAAGAACTTAATGTCACATCATAGAAAACAGGTGAATTAGTTGAATAGAATTCATAATACTGACATAGTATAACTTGTATTCAGAACCTGAACATCATATTTACAGTGATCAAAAGGTTAAAAATGAAAACTGCAAACTTAGAAACACAGAGTACCAGAGTCAATGTTTGCTTGTCTTCTGTCCTTGGTTCTGAAGGGCACCTAATTTGGTTGAACATCAGAATGAGAGGTGGCAAGTGCCACAATTCATAAGTGGCAGGTAGCTGGGTGAGAGAGGCAGGGAGTTGGGAGGAAATGACTATCCTAAGGTGCAACATGAGAGTTTCTCTGGTCTCTGAAGTAGTCTTGTGTATAAGGGGCTGAGTCCTGAGGCTGTCAAGGTGACAGAAATGGCAGAGTACATGTTGGAAGTTTTACTGTGTGCTTGTCACTGTGTGTGTGTGTGTGTGTGTGTGTGTGTGTGTGTGTGTGTGTGTGTGCATGTGTGTGCCAGGATTTATGGTGAGGTTGGTAGAAGATCATTGAGATCCACAACATTTGTCAAATCTTTTTTCTTTTTTTTTTTTTGTCGGTCGTGGGGCTTGAACTCTGGGCCTGGGCGCTGTCCCTCAGCTCTTCAGCTCAAGGCAAGCGCTCTACCACTTGAGCTACAGCGCCACTTCCGGTTTTCTGGTGGTTTATTGGAGATAGGAGTCTCGCGGTCTTTCCTGCCCGGGCTGGCTTTGAACCGAGATCCTCAGATCTCAGCCTCCTGAGTAGCTAGGATTACAGGCGTGAGCCACCAGCGCCCAGCTTACATTTGTCAAATCTTGTATTTACTGCTACAGCTACTTTGTAAAAGTCAATATTGATACCAAGAGAAAGCTTAGGACTTCACCTTCATTGTCCAGTAAAATGTCGATACCTCACATCACATCACTGATAGCAAGAAACAAACTTATCACCAGTCTTCAACATTTAATATTCACTAGTGTGTGTCATTATATATATATATATATATATATATATATATATATATATATATTTCTAACTGCTTTGATTAAACTTTTTGTTTTTAAATAGTCTTTAATGTACATCAAGTCATAAAGGGCACAGAAAGTCCATGTATATCTTCCTTTATCCAGTTTCTCCCAATTTTAATCATATATTACCATGCACACTTCATTTTTAAAATAAAGTTAACCCTGGTTTATTATTACTAAATTATGGGCACTTCATCTCTTAATTTAATATATAGAATTAAGAAGTTCACAGACCTAGCCATCCATCAAAATGATCTCTCATCCTCCAGCTCTTCCCCATTTTATGTGATGTGAGTAAGAGCAGTAGTAAGTGGGCACAAGGCTGTAGTGGTATTTGATATTAATGTGTTGATTGCACTAAGAAAGATTCATCAGCAAATCTGAGGTCTCACTGTGATAGTAAGTAGAGCAGTCATTACTAGCGGGGTGGGAGGGAATCCTACTAATCTAATACTTTGATTCTTTTATGCATGCATGAGTGCTGATCCTGGGGCTTGAAATCAAGGCTTGTACACTTTTCCTGTGCTTTTTTTCCCCCTCAAAGTTATCACTATACCACTTGAGCCAAAGCTTCACTGCTGGCCTTTTGGTGGTTAACTAGAGATAAGCGTTTCACAGATTTTCTTGCCCAGTGGCCTGGCTTTGAACTATGATCCTCAGAACTCAGGCTACTAAGTTACTAGTATTACAGGTATGAGCTACCAGTGCCTGACTTCACACTTTGGCTTTTATAAACCAAATGAAACCTATTATTGGGATAAACAATGGAAACCAAAACAGTTGTTCATGAAATAGTAGAGAAAACTGAGATGCTTTTTCGATCTTGACTAAAAAAGTCATGTGATTCCTTTATGCATCATCTAACTTCTCTGGTCTTCTATTTTTCATATTTAAATGTGAGATGATAGAATTGAGAAATCTAGATTCTCTTTCAGACCTGAGATTTTTGTCACCTTTTCCAATCTGAAAGCAAAATACTTGTGCAAAACCCCACAATTGTATAGTTTCATTTTTATTTGTTTTTAACTGATTGGAGACTCTTCAGCAACTAGTGATGAACTGAAGAGGGAAGCTTCTCCCATTTTTTTCTTTTTCTTGTTTTTCCATTAAAAATAGTGTTAAGGGGGGAGGCGGGGAAGGGAGGTGAAGGGTAAACAAAGGAGGAGGCTGCAATGCTTGGTAAGAAATGTATGCATTATCCTGCCCATGTAATTGTAGCCCCTCTGTACAGTATGTTCTCAAATAAAATAAAATAAAATTAAAAAAAATAGTGTTAAGGTGATGTACAGAGGGTTTAGAGTTACATAAGTAAGGTAATAAGTACATTTCTTGTCTAACTTGTTGCCCTTTCCCTCGTTTTTCTCCCACTTTCCACCCAGTCCCCCAAGTTGTACAGATCATTTCCAACATGTCTTATGAGTATCACTGTTGCATTGGCTCCCCCTTTGTCCTTTGTCTCACCATTTTGTTGTTCCACTGCCCTTCCCTAGTTCAGATAAATGTATATACAATACCCAAGTGAATACAGTAACAACAGGGGATAAATCATAGAAATAAAAATACAAAAGAAAAAAGAAATTGCATAGTACATGAGAACAACAACAACGAAAAGCCTCTTGCGTCCATGTCTTGGAGTTCATTTCGTTAGCATCATCTTATATGCTCATATGTATGAGAGTGGCCTCTCCCATTTTTAAACATGTGCCACTTGTGCTGTTTCCAATGCCAGATTATCTTTCAAAGCAAGCAAGGCTGCCTGCTACTAGGTGACAAGAAGTATCATGTGTGCTCAAGCCAATCCAGAGGTTACTAGTTCTCCAGAGTCTACTTTAAAAAGTAGAAAAAGATTGCACCATAGAAATGTCCTGGAGACTGCTTTTATACCCTGCTACTTTGCCAAAATGTAGGATCAGCTCCAGTAGTTTGGGTATGGAGGCTATAACCTACAGGATCCTGTCATCTGCAAAGAGGGAGGATTTTACTTCTTCCTTCCCTATTTGGATCCCCTTTATGTTTTTCTCTTGCCTTTTTGCTCTTGCTAGGAATTTTAGTACTATATCAAAGAGGAGTGGAGAGAAACTTGTCTCATCCTCTTTTTAGAGGAAATGGTTTGAAACTTTTCCACCATTAAGTATAATACTGGCTGCAGGTTTGTCAGATATAGCCTTTGTGATATTGAGGAGTATTCCATGGATTCCTAGTTTCTCCAGAGCTTTTATCATAAGGATTGATTCGTGGAGCATAGCATTTCATCAAGCAACAATTAATTTAGCGATCAAACTGTAAAAATAGACCATCAACACATACAAACAAACCTAAACCAAAACCAGAAAAAAAAATCCCTGGAAAGAATAAATAATGTGAAACAGTTTGAAACCTCAGTTGAGAAGATACTGTAGACTTTCTGATTGATCCCAGGAAGAAACAGAACAGACCATCTGTTTCCAGCTAACTAGGCCACTTGCAAATGCTTTTGAAATCTCAACTAAAAATAGAGGAAATTGTAACCAAGATTAGGCTCATGGTTAAGTTGGCAGAGAATACACTGTAAACTGTTCGTATTTATCCTTCTTACATAAGATATTTGCAATTGACAATGCTTTATGTTCTGTCCCCCCGCTGGAACATTTCTTCTATAGTTTAATTGTTTTAGTGTTTATCTTGGCTTCCATGGACTTCTAGGACATACATTAATGTCTGAGGTCAGAGCATCATTTGACAGATAATTTTTTACTTGATTAGAAAATCTTAATCCAAAGCACTCGTCACTTGTGACTATATTAGGACGGAAACCCTGTTTCAGGAAGACAATTTGTATCAAAATAATTGAATCTAGCCACATCATTCTATTTTATTATGGATATGCTAAAAGGTTCATTACTGGTTCCAAATTTCCTTTTTGGCTTCTTTCATTTTTCCTTTCTTCTCTCAAAGGCTCAGAATAGTACAAAGATAGAGAAGAAAAAGCAGCGATAAGTTTAAAATTTGCAAAACACCTCTCAGCTGTGCCTAGTGGTGCTATTTAGCTTAAAAATGTAGGGCTATACCAACATCAAATATAGAACTTTACAACTTTGGCTGGGGGGGGGGGATGGGAAGGGACGGGAAGGGGAAACAAAGGCGGAGGCAACAATGCTTGATAAGAAATGTACTCATTATCTTGCCCATGTAATTGTAACCCCTCTGTACAGTATTTTCACAATAAAAATTAATTAATTAATTAATTTTTAAAAAAGGAAGGCTATGTCATCTGTTGGAAGAATATCTTATATTACCTTAATCTCTAAAACTTAAAGTTAGATTTCTTCCATTATGTTAGAGGGAGGCAAATTTCCTATCATTTCCATTACAAAATATATAATAAATTATATAATAACTATATAGAACTATATAATAAGTAACTATACAATAAGTAACTATAATAAATATGTTTGAACATCACATACAATATCTTGGAAAAGAGTGCATTGGATTTTATTTATCTTTTGTTTGGTATTAATACTGCTCTAAAAAGCCTTCAGTTCAAGTTTCTAGGAAATGCTAAAATCTCAAAATAAAATGCCAACCTTGAGGTGGCAGCCTTTGTTCTTTAGGAGGGTTAGTTGTGACTAATATGTCTAGTAGTGCATCTGAAATCATATAACTAACTTTGTGTGATGGCTTAATGGTGTGTGAAGTACAATATGCAGTGGAAATTTGTATAAACATTCAAAAATAAGTTTTTAGTGATTGCCCTTGAAGTGAACACAAGACAAATAGGGACCTGTTGGAAAGCCCTAAAGGGGCTAAATTGTGGCTCACACCTGGAGAACTTGCTAGGCTAGAGGTAGAGATCAGAAAAACCACAGTTCAGGCTAGGCAAAATGTTCATATGACCATATCTCAAACAACAAAAGCTGGGCATTGTTTTCTCACATTAAAGATGAATCACTTTCAGTTTTCTGAAAGTATAACCTAATAATCTTTCTGATCACTTTCACTTAAAAAAAGATCTAAGAAAGACATAGTGGTTTATGCCAGCTGACATAAATACAACATCCTATCAGAAAAAATACTTAAAGCAAAAGAATTGTGGGTATAATTTAAGTGATAGAGTGTTGGTACAGCAAGTGTGAAGTCCTGAGTTCAATCCCCAGTACCACTGAGAGAGAGGGAAAAGTGAGAGAGAGAGAAACATACAGAGACAGAGACAGAGAACAAGATAGAGACAGGCAGAGAGAAAGACAGACAGAAAGAGAAACAGACAGGTAGAAGAGACTTAAAGGGTGATGGCTTGGAAATATCTTTTAAGTGATAAGTAGATGCAGTGCAGAGAAGCAAAATGATATAGAAACCACAGAAAGAAACATAAGGAAAGAGGCAGGTTTCAGACTTAAATAATGCTGTAAACTTTAATAATCCAGAAAGCAAGTAATGCAGCCTGTAAGAATGGATAGGGAAGCTTGTCTTAAAACTATGGAAGGGATAGTAGGGGAAAACATAGGAGGGGGTAACAATGCTTGAAAGGAAATGTACTCATTACCTCACTCACGTAACTGTAACCCCTCTGTACAGTATCTTTACAATAAAAACTATGTTGCCTGCCACTTAATAGTTGTAAAATTTCCGCTCTGTCTGTCTCTCTCTGTTAGTTTTCTCCTCTCTAAAATGGAGAACATGAGTTTCACTCACTCCTTCATCTGCTTTGAGTTTCAGTGGCATGGTTCACATAAGATGCACAGCAGAACACAGCACTGCACATAATAAACATAAAGCTATTACAGTCACTTCCTGTTATTTTAAAGGAATGAAGGTATTCTGTTTGGCAGAAAATTATGCAGACTTAAAATATCCTACATTACCCATGATAGATCATTGCAGGAGCTACAAGATACAACCAGAAAGCCTAATTTGAGACTAATAGGTATTGAGGAGGGCCTGGAGAAGGAAGCCAATAGAATAAGAAATGTATTTAGCAGAATCCCAGCAGAGAACTTCCCAAATATACAAAAGGCCCAACCAGATACAAGAAGCTTTTAGAACCCCAAATAGACCAGACCAGAATAGGACATCCCACTGTCACATTATAGTCCATACAGGATCAATAGAAACTAAGGAAAGAATTCTTAAAGCTGCCAGGAAGAGAACAATCACCTACAAAGGTAAACCAAGGGCTGGGAAAGTGGCTCAGTGGTAGAGTGCTTGATTTGCATGCATGAGGCCCTGGGTTCAATTCTTCAGCACCACATAAGCAAAAAGAAAAAAAGCCAGAAGTGGCATGTGGCTCAAGTGGTAGAGTGCTAGCTTTGAGCTGAAGAGCTGAGGGACAGAGCCCAGGCCCAGAGTTCAGGCCCCATGACCGGCCCCCCCCCCACCAAAAAAAAATAGGTAAACCAATCAGAATCACCTCAGGCTTCTCAGCAGAGATAATGAACTCAAGGAGAGCATGGAATGAGGTATGCCATGCCCGAAAGACAAATAACTACCAACCAAGAATAACTTACCCAGCTAAGCTCTCATTCATAGTGGAAAGACAAATAAAAACCTTCCCCAGCAAGGAAAAAGTGAAACAATATATTGCTACCAAACCAGCTTTACAAAAAATCCTCGAAGATGTTCTACACATAGAAAACCAACAAGAACAGGATATTGACAGTGAAATGGCCCACAGAGAACTATGTAATCACAGTAAGACAGTCAGGGCAGAGCCCTAGCCCCCCAAAAATGGATAAAAAGGCAGGGACAGACAAACAATTCTCAATCTCAACTCTCAACATCAATAGACTCAACTCCCCAATTAAATGACACAGACTGACCAGTTGGATAAAAAATCAAGATCCATCTTTTTGCTGCCTTCAAGAGACACATTTTGCCCCCCCCAAACAAAAATATACCGAAAATAAAAAGCTGGAATAAAAATCTATCAAGCAAACGGACCCATAAACATGTGGAAGCTGTTATCCTAATATGCAATAAAATACATTTCAAATTAAAATTAACAAGAAGAGATAAAGGTTATAACATTCTAATTAAGGGATCTTTCCTTCAGGAGGATGTTACAATTCTAAATATCTATTCATCAAATAATGGAACATCCAAATTTATCCAAGAAACACTACTTTCCCTCAAAACTCCAACAGATCCAAAGACATTAATTATTGGGACTTTAACACTCCACTATACTTCTGGATAGATCAACCTGGCAAAAACTCAACAGAGAAAACTTGGATCTACACAACTGCATAGACCAACTAGACTTAACAGACATCTATAGAATATTTCACCCAGCAGCATCAGACTACACATTCTTCTCAGCAGCACATGGAATATTCTCCAAAATAGCCCACATTTTAGGTCACAAAGCAAATTTGTCCAAATTCAGAAACACTGAAATTATGCCCTGCATTCTCTCAGATCAAAAGGGAATAAAATTAGAATTCAACACCAAAAGCTACCAAAGAGAATCCTGTAATGCATGGAGGCTGAACAACACACTGTTGAACCACCAATGAATCATGAAAGAGATTAGAAACAAAATTCAAATGTTCATGATAGTTAACAAAAATGAACACTCAAACTACAAGATCCTCTGGAAAACAGCAAAGGAGATACTCAGAAGGAAGTTTATAGCTCTGAGTTCCTACATTAACAAACTGGAGAGATCTGAAACCAATAATTTAACAAGATATCTAAAGCTTTTTGTAAAAGAGTAACAAGCTAAACTCCAATCAAGTAGATGGAAACAAATAATCAAAATTAAATCAGAATTCAATGAACTAGAGTCCAAAAATCCACAGAAAGAATCAGCAAAACAAAGAGTTGGTTCTTCAAAAATTAACAAAATGGACAGACTCTTAGCAAATCTTATCAGGAAAAAAAGAGAACACACCCAAATAAACTCAGATGTGAGAATGGAAACATCACCACAGAAACAACCAAGATTCAGAACATTATAAGGGAATACTTCTCAAACCTTTGTGCTAATAAGTTTGAGAATCTGGAAGAAATGGACAAATTTCTAGCCAATATTGACATTCCCTAACCAAAACAAGATGATTTACATCAACTTAACTGACCCATATCAACCATTGAAATAGAAGCAGCAATAAGAGACCTCCCACCCAAGAAAACCTGTAAATACAGATGGATTTAGAGATGAATCCTATAAGGCCTTCAAAGCAGAACTCATACCAATACTCCTCCAAACCTTCAATGAAATTGAAAGTGAAATTTCACTACCAAACTCTTTCTATGAAGCCAGTATAACCCTCATCCCCCAAACAGCCAGGGACTCATCAAAGAAAGAGAGCTATAGACATATATCTTTGATGAATATCAGTGCCAAACTTCTCAATAAAATTTTGCCAATTGACTTCAGTAGCTCAAAAACAAAGTCATATACTATGATCCCACAGAATTCATTTCAGGGATGCAAAGCTGGAACAATATATGAGAATCAATTAATATAATTCATCACATCAACAAGATCAAGGATAAGAACCATACGATTATCTTAATAGATGCAGAAAAAGCATTTGACAAAATCCAACACACCTTTATGATGTAAGCTCTGGAGAAACTAGAAATCCATGGAATATTCCTCAATACAATAAAGGCTATGTATTGCAAACCTACATTCAGATTTATACTTAATGGTGAAAAGCTAAAGCCATTTCCTCTAAATTCAGGAAATGAGACAAAGATGTCCACGCTCCCTACTTCTCTTCAAGTCAGTATTAGAATGCCTCGCTACAGCAATAAGGCAAGATGCAAACATAAAAAGAATCCAACTAGGGAAAGAAAAAGTAAAACTCTCCTTCTTTGCACATGACATGATCTTGTATTTAAAGAACCCCCATGGACTCCACTCCTAAATTACTCCAGCGGACCTAAAACTTCAGCAAAATAGCAGGGTATAAAATTAACCTTCAAAAACCAATGGCTTTCCTGTATGCCGATAATGAGAAGAGCACGGCTGAAATCAGGAAAACAACTCCTCTTGTAATAGCTCACAAAAAATATAATACCTAGGAGTTAACAAAGAAGTGAAGGCCTCTATGATGAAAACTTCAAAAACCTGAAAAAATAAATTAAAGCAGAACTAAGGAAGTGGAAAACATACATGCTCCTGGATTGGAAGGATTAACATCGTGAAAATGGCTATACTGCTAAAGGCTATCTACAAATTCAATGTGATATCTATCAATAATCCAACCTCATTATTCAAGGAAATAGAAGAAGCAAACCAAAAATTCATAGGAAACAACAAAACACCCCAAATAGAAAAAACAATCCTTAGCAGAAAGAACAGTGCTGGAGGAACATCAATACCAAATTTCAAACTCTACTACAAAGCCATAGTAATCAAAACAGCTTGGTACAGGCACAAGAACAGACCTGAGGACCAATGGAATAGAATTGAAAACCCAGAAATGAACCCACAGACCTATAGCCACCTAATCTCTGACAAAGGAACGAAAAAAATAGACTGGAAGACAGTCTCTTCAGTAAATGGTACTAGCAAAATTGGTTAAACATCTGTAGAACACTAAAGCTAGATCTCCTGCATCAGAATCAACTACAAATGGACCAAAGATCTCAGAGTCAAAGCAGACACCTTGAAAACATTACAGGAAGGAATAGGAGAAACTCTAGGGCTCCTTAGCACAGGCCGAAATTTTCTTAACAAAGACCCAGAAACACAACAAATCAAAGAAAGGTTGGACCAATGGGATTGCATGAGACTGCACAGCTTTTGCATGGCAAAGGGTATAGCTAGCAATATCAGTAGAAAGCATACAGACTGGGAGAAGATCTTCTCTAGCCATACAACAGAAAAGGGTCTCATATCTAAAATATACTTAGAACTCAAAAAACTAACCCCCCCCCAAAAAAACCCTCAAAGAAACAACTGCCTGATAAAAAAAAGTGGGCTAAAGACTTAAAGAGAAACTTATCTGAAGAAGAAATAAGAATGGTCAATAGACACGTGAAGAAATGCTCAACTTCTCGAACCATAAAAGAAATGCAAATCAAAACAACATTGAGATTCCACCTTACCCCAGTTAGAATGGCTATAATCAAGAACTCTAATAACAACAGATGTTGGAGGGGATGTGGACAGAAGTGAACCCTACTGCATTGTTGGTGGGAGTGTAAACTTGTTCAACCACTTTGGAAAGTAGTATGGAGGTTCCTCAAAAGACTACACATAGAGCTCCCCTATGACCCAGCAATCCCACTTTTATGCATTTACCCAAAGGATCACAAACAAGACCACACTAAAGCTACCAGCACAAACTATGATTATTGCAGCATTATTTACAATAGCTAAGATATGGAACCAACCCCAATGCCCCTCAGTAGAGAATGGATCAAGAAAATGTGATACACACACACACACACACACACACACACACACACACACACACACACGCACAGTGGAATTCTATGCCTCTATCAGGAAGAATGACACCACTATTTGTTAGGAAATGGAAAGACTTGAAAAAAATATATTAAGTGAAGTAAGCCAGGCCCAAAGAAACATAGGTCCCATGGTTTGCCTTATTTGCAATAACTAGTGTATGTCTAGGATAATCTTACCAGACAAGTAGAAAAGGTCAAAAGCTATGCACATATGATCACATAAGACGGTGTTAAGAGAAACCAACCCCAAGATAGGGACACAAGAGGTTTTTATCTGTCTTGCTGTAATGTACTTATAATGTACTACGTGATTTCCTTTGTTTCTTTTGTATGTTCTTCCCCCATGGTATAACCCGTTTTCACTGTATTTGATGTTGATGACCTGCATCTTGTATATACATTTTTCTAATTTGGGGAGGGGAAAGGAAATAACAAAATGCTGAAACAAGGACACATGTCGACCCATTGTAACAATGAGATGTACAAGACACTATGTTGAAAAGGAATTTTACAACTTGCAAGGGGGAGTGGGGGAGAGGGGGAAAGGGAGGAGTTGGGGAGGTGAGGAGGGAAGGGATGGTAGGGGAAAAACAAATGAGGGGATAACAGTGCTCAATAAGAAATGTACTCATTACCTTACTCATGTAACTGTAACCCCTCTGTACAGTATCTTTACAAAAAAATTAAAAGAATCTTTCATTAGTGAAAATCTGTATGACATATAAACCCAGAATTCCAACTTCATATATGTTAGAAAACAGTGTTCATGGTTGCATCATTTTTGTAAACCAGGGTCTTTATATGATTAATGCTTACAAATGGCACTTGCATTATGGCATATTGAAAACTCTCAATGGACAACACATGGAATCTTTTCTAGAATCGATTTTTACTGCTCTTGCTCAAGTCCTTTTGATCAAGGTGGCATGTTATAATTCTCATGTATGTATTCATCTTTAAAGACCATTTTTACTTCTCTGAACTAGAAGAACTAGGGATTACAGTCTGAAAGGTCAATATTAGAATGCTGTTACTTAGGAAGGTTAAAACAAGACATGACCAAAGGTTAGATACATGTGTTAAGGAGAAGGACAGGGTTTGGATTCTGGATTTGTCTGAATTTTACATTGCTTAGCATGTTAGCCTACTTTCTAATCAAGGTTTTGACATAAATGAATTTCTGAAGATTTCATCTCTTTTATAGAAATGTCTTCCCTAGTAGACATTGATCTAAATTGATCTTCCCTTCTACTAAAAATGGAAATTTCTTGTGTGTGTGTGTGTGTGTGTGTGTGTGTGTGTGTGCTTGTGTGTGTGTGTGCGCGCGCGTGTGTGTGTGTGTGTGTGTGTGTTTGTGTGTCTATGTAACAGAAGGAGGGCCTGGGCAACCTCCCTTTGCCTTTGTGTTCAAGGCAGGTGCTCTACCACTTGGGCTATAACTCCACTTCTAGCTTGTTAGTAGTTAATTGGAAATGAGAGTATCTCAGATTTGTCTGCCTAGACTGGCTTTGTGCCATGATCCTCAGCTCTTAACCTATGAGTAGTGAGACATTCTTATGTTGATTTCTTTCTGCTTACTTGTCATCGTCTAGGCCATCTTGTTGGTGGACCTTGTGCCATTTTTATTTTGAGTATGGAAACTTCATTGAGGCCTCCTTCCTTCCCTCAGGAGCCTTAGCTATTATTACAAAGACCACTGGCAGGAATCGATATGCTTATATGGTGTGCATGCAAAGGCTTGGGGAGGAAGGCTTTTTGGAACCACAGATTGAATTCCTAGCAACTTCTCAATGCTTCATTTTCCAGGAATAGCTCTCTTTGCCTTCTCTCTTATGGACTTTGCAAGACATTTTTATATAGGTCAGACGCACACTTCAGAGAAATTAAAGACCTCATGACTTCATTTTTTGTATGAGAACCCACTATCCAGTGTAGTTTCTTCAACCAATTAAAATGAAGCACTTTAAATCACCTTTTACCCATTGCGTTCAAAGGCATTTGACTTCTATTTTCATTCACAAACATCAGCTCTCTGTGTACACATACATATTTGGCAATTGCAGTGCATTTTAATGGACTTTAAAAAATGGGCACAAGGGTAAAAGGTGGGTTAGTCTACATCTTGACACCCAAAGGCTGGTTTAACTCTGGTACAACCAAAGTACAATGTGCTATTTAAAATAGGAAAGTTTCATCAGGGTCAACTGTGACTTGTTAAAAGTACTGCCAGAATGCAGATGAACCAGTGCCTTTGAAACATATAAATGGTGTGTCTGGGCTATGTCTCGATCCAACTCCCCACACAGGCATCCAGGGCCCAGCTTCCTTTGACAATGCCTCTGTCCCTTTGCATCAGGTTTCAGATTCCTGCCCTTATCCATGTCCACTCTGACCCTTAGCTCTTTCCACTGGTGATAGCACTTTCAATATTCCAACCCAGGGATATTTTCTGTACCACCAATTCAAGACAACAGAGAAAATGAAAGAACTCTCTAGAAAGGAGAAACCTGTTATACAGGAACATGAAGGAGAAAGAAGGTCCATGAAAATGGGCTGGAAATGAAGGAAAAATGTAGTGGCCAAGGAGCAGAAGTATAGAATAAAACTGGCCAATCAAGAGGAAAAATACAATTGACTTAAGGCAAAATAGAAGGATGTTTTAGGATGGATGGCTGTTGCCTGTTTTTTCGGTGTGTGTTTAGCTCTTTGTTCAAGGGCCATTCCATTCAGTCATGGAAATAACAAGGAACTCATCTACTCTGTTATTTAACTTGCAACATAGAATCAAGTGACAACCAGCCTCTGACCGACTAGAAAAAGTCCGAATTGGCTTCATGTCTCAAGTGTGCTGAATCAATTTTGAAACAATTTGAGGTTAAACAAATATTCTTTTGGGTGTAATCAAACTCTAGAGGCCCAAGGTGAATAACTGCTTTAGAGGTTTGGAGAATCTCAAAATAAACAATCCAAAAGCAATCTCATTTGTTTATTTGCCAAAGTCTCATCCTGTCAGTCTGGGGAAAAAGATATTGATTACAGATCTAATTTCTGGGAAACATACATGTCATTTGTATTTCCAGTGATTAAGAATAAAGTTATTAACAACACAGCTTCAACCCCATTCTGCTAGAAGGTCATCTTTTTCATATGACACCAATTCCCATGCTTGGCTTTCCTTTTCTAAGCACCTGCAGATTGCCAAAGTCTAATCTGTTGTTTTGTCCTAGAATTGAACACTCAATGGTATTTATGTAAGCAATTTCCTTTCATGAAAAGACAATTCCTCAAGTCTCTATCTTCATATCCATTCTCCAGCCAAGTACATCTGCAGATGATCTCTAGACAAGCTTTTCTTTAACCAGAATAGTGTATCACCTTTACTGTTGCCATCTGTCCAGTTGTCTATAGCCCCTCATTAGTTAATTAACCCATTCCCTCAGAAATTATTTTGTGGTTCTAAATAATATTCAAGATGCTATATGAGAGATGAACACCTTTCTGCCTTTTGTGCTGGTCCTGAGGATTGAATTCAGGGCTTGATTACTATCCCTGAACTTTTTTTTGTTCAAGACCATAGTGTTCTATTGCTTAAGCCATACCTTCACTTCCTAGAGAAACCTCCTTAAGAGTGTAAATAAAATAAGTTTAAGCAACTAAATGCTTTTGTCTGAAGCAATCAGAGATGGTTTGTAGCAGAAGGGAATATTCAAATTGCACTGGTCAAAGTGACAAAGACAGAGATAAAGTGCCTTTAGCATAGCAGGTATGGGGGGAAGAAAAACCAACACAATTGGTTCAAGTTAAGATATGTGAAGGGACCCAGTCTGACAAGACAACTGCCATTTTGGTTGTAGCCATCATCTTTCCCATATGGTGATGGGTATACTTTCTAAACCCTGCCTGATGAGGAAAATTGCCAACTGAGTGCTTTTTGCCACAGATGTCCAGCTGATGTCCTCTTCCTTTCTGAGGAAGTCAAGGTATATTTCAGTGTGTCAAAACACATCTTTGTTCATTGGGCCACGTGAGCTCCCTTCTTCTCACTGTAAGGCAGGAAATCCACCTACACTGCCATCACCCAAGACATGCTTTTGTCCACAAGTCTCTAATAAGTTGCACTGTGTGCCATCTGGATGTATCTGGGTCTTTATTGGGTCTCGGAGTACTCCTACCCTTGACAGTTGGTTCTCAAAACAGTGTGGGGGCAGAACTTTTGTCCAGTATATTCAACCTACAAATTTCCAGATCTTTGAGTGTTCTTCTTTGGTGTTTAAAATCAGTCAATCACAAGAAAACTTGGGGATTTCACAGGAAGTGGGAAGGAGACTACAGGGGAAGGGAAAATGATAGATTTGTCTGTAGGTTTATGTAAAAAGGAAATCATGTCTTTAAAAACTGGAGGAAATAGCAAAGGGAGTGGGTAGAAGGAAGATAAGAAAGACAAATAGAAGGGCTGAATTTAATAAAGGTGTATTATATTCATGTATAGAAAAATCACACAGACATACCCTCCTTATTGTACAATTAATATGTGTTAATAAAACATATTGGAAATACTGGGTTTAAACTGATCCATCAAATGTAAACTAGGATGATATTACAAATAAGGGCTAAGATTGGGAGTGATAAGGAAGAATGAAGAAAGGAGTGACATTGATCAAATGCATTGTACTAACAAACTGACATCGAATTGAAATCCCTTTGTACAACTACTTAAATATAATAGATTACTAATACTGGGAATAATAATGGTTAACTATCCTTTTAAATTATATTTTTATCATCTTTAAGTAGCTGTGCAAAGGTTAACAATTAAAATCTGTTTATGAATGGAATGTATCTTGATTGTACCTTTCATTATTCTCCTCACCCCTCCTAGCCCATGCCCTCCCTCAATTTTCCTAATTTCACAGGGTATGTATTGAATATTGTGACTTCATTTGCCTCTTTCTTTCTCTCTTCCTTTGTCTACCTCCCTCCAATAATGGCTAACTTTCTGGGGGAAAAAGTTTAAGCCTTTTTAAATAAATTAACAGGAAAAAATTATTCTGTTCCTTTGCTCTGTGTGTGTGTGTGTGTGTGTGTGTGTGTGTGTGTGTGTGTGTGTGTGTGTGTGTAGCAGGGAAAAATCACAAATAATTTGGGGAGAATTTAGTGCAATCCTCCCTAGACTTGAGGAGTTCTTTGTACTTTATCTTCATAGTAACTTACAATGTCAAAGTCAACGCACAATTTTCTTCAAGTTTAGTAAAATGTAAGACAATTAAAAAATGAGATGTAAGGCAAACAATACTGAAGTGTTTATAAAACACTAAAAAAATTAGATTTATTGTGGGATGCTTGGTCTGATTAATAAAGCCCAAAAAACATAGTAGCCTACAAGATACTTTCTTCTTCAGAGAAGGTCTTAATGTAGATTGCGAGTTGCTGGCACTTGTTTAAACTGGTAGTTAGATAACACTTTCTAACCATTATGAATTACCTGTATGAGGCAACACTCCAAAACAATGTATATTTGCCTGTGTGTGAATGTGTGTGTGTGTGAGTGTGTGTGTGTGTGTGTGTATGTGTGTGTGTGTGTGTGTGTGTGTGTGTGTGTGTTGGTCTTGAGACTTGAACTCAAGGCCTGGGCATTGCTCTTGACTTTTTTGCTCAAAGTTGGTACTCTACCACTTGAGCCACACCTCCACTTCCAGCTTTTTGGTGGCTAATTGGAGTAAAGAGTCTCATGAACTTTCCTGCCAGAGCTGGCTTTGAACCCCAATCCTCAGATAGGCCCCTTGAGTTGCTACTATTACACGCATGAGCCATCAGCCTTGGCAACTTTTAAGTGATCTGGGTAAGTTTTAGCTTCTGCTATGACATGGAACTAAAAAATGTCTCCTTATTCTTTGAGGGTAGAAGATAATTCTATGAACCATCTGGCATGGAGCTGGGGTGTGATTTCTGTTTCACATGCCATTTGTGTTTAGCTTTACTGTAGATTTCCATCATGGTACTACAGATAAATTTTACTAAAGTAATTTCATTAAACTTTTGTCACACAATGGTGGAAGGTTTCTTTCAATTTTTAAAATATATTTAACTATTTCTATAAAGGAACACTTCCTTTTTAAGAAATAAAAGGTTATTTATCTGAACAACTGAAAAATGTCAAATTCAGTTAGGGATGTTGGTACAGGCCTGTAATCTCAGATTTTAGAAGACTAAGGCATAAGGATTGGGATTTTTTGGCCAGCCTTGGCTATACAATAAAAAAAAAAAAAGGATACAGTGGAATACAACTCCTAAATCAGAAAGTGTGATATCATACCACTTTTAAGGAAATGGAAAGACTTGGAAAAATTATATGAAATGAGTTAAGCCAGACACAGAGAAATATAGATTTCATGGTTTCCTTCATCCCTGGGAGCTAGAATATGCCTATACATCTAAAGTAAACATACTGGGTGGTATCCAAGTGAATTAACTGAAGTAGAACAGACTCTATGGAGAATATAAATAGTATAATCTTTTAGAAAGACTAAGTCAATATCCAACAAAATAAGTACCAAGAAATGGGAACTTGCAAGGGAGAGGCAAGAGGAGAAGAGGAGAAGAATGAATGGGGGAAATGAGTAGAAGGCAGGCAGGAATGCATTGCATATGTCACGACATTGAAAAATAATAAGGCAAAGGGTGGGTTGAAATGGGGGGGGGTTAAAGATGTTGAAGTGATGACACAGATCAAGATGCATTGTATTCATAAGTTGGTTTATTAAATGATAAAATATTCAATACATCACCTAAAATTAAGAAAAGGGAGGGAAGGAATGGGGTGGAGGCGGTGGGTGATCAGCGGTGACGCTGATCAAGAGGCACTGTATTCATGACCTGTTCTGTTGAATGGCAACTCCTTTGTACAACTATTTAAAGAAAATAAAAACATTCTTTTCTTTTTTTAAAAAAAGAAAAGAAAGCCAGGTACTGGTTGCTGACGCCTGTAATGCTAGCTACTCAGAAGGCTGAGATCTGAGGATCTTGGTTCAAAGCCAGTCTGGGCAGGAACATCTATGAAGCTCTTATCTCCAATTAACCACCAGAAAAGCAGAAGTGGAGCTGGGATTCAAAGTGGTAGAATACTAACCTCAAGCACAAAAGCTTAGGGACAGTGCCCACAACCAAAAAGAAAGAGAAAAGAAAAAGAAAAAAAAAAAGGGAGAAGGAATACAGGAAGAACTAAAGCAGGAATATAAGGAGAGGGAGACGAAATCTATCAATTTGATTCTATAACTTGGCAATACATTGCTTGTGTGTGTGTCTCTCTCTCTGTCTCTCTGTCTCTGTCTCTCTCACACGCACACACAAAACACAGTCAATACAATGATATTTGTTAAGAATGACCGTCATAACATGACTCACTTATACAATTCCCAAAACATGTTTTCAAAAGAAAAGCTACAGATAGTCATAAAGTCTCAGTTGCCAAACAAAGAATGCTGAATTATTTAAGTACTCTAACTTATTTTTGGCAGACATAACTGATATTTCTGTATATTACTTTGGGCTGTATATTAGTTTATTATTATTATTTTGCATGAGGCACACAAGAAATACTCTGGAATGGCAGGCTCACCCTGATGACTTGATCCTGACTGGATTCATGTACTAATTGATTCTGGATGTGTTTCTTTCCCAATTCCCTAGTGGGTTCACCAACAGTCATCACCTATCCCAAAATACACCCTTGCAGACAGAGAACAGTTTTGCAACCTGTAAACCTAAACCAGTACATTTTAAAAATTAATGAAATTAGCTTGCACTAAAGCATTTTTTTTTCTGGGCAGATGATAAAATTAGAAATACTGCCCTCCTTCTGGGCGTCATGCTCAAAAAAGCCAACCTTGACAGAATTCCATTTCAAGCTAGAAAGGTTGCTAAAAATAAGACCACAGTAAGTCTCTGACCACCAGTAGCAGCTGGTTTTGGTAGAGACTGAAGAAAGTTTGGGACTAGATTTGTTACAATCACAAATAACAGTACCAAAGGTGCACTGAGTGTCTTAAGAACACATCAGTCCTTGAAGTCATTTTAATAAAGTATCAACACATCAATGATACCAAGAGCTAAAACAACAAAAGAAGCAAGTAGCTGCAGTGACAATGAATACGTAGTAAAGATTCAGTAATCACGGTACATTATTTAAACCTTCTAACTACCTTCTAAAGTCCCTAATTTTGTCTCTGTTTTATAAGGTGAAATGTAGACTAGTAGCTCTGGTAAATTCTCACCCATAGTAATTGCAGCAGTTGGGCTTTTAAGTCTATTTTTAGAGCATGTATATTTTATTGTATGAGACCCAATGTAAGTTCACAGAAGGTTGTCAAGTCAAAGGTCAACTTTGAATATCTTCTTTAAACAAAAATGAACAAAAGGGGGCTGGGAAGGTGGCTCAGTGGTAGAGCACTTGCCTTGCATGCATGAGGCCCTGGGTTCGATTCCTCAGCACCACATAAACAAAAAGAAAAAAGCCGGAAGTGGCACTGTGGCTCAAGTGGTAGAGCACTAGCCTTGAGCTGAAGAGCTGAGGGACAGCGCACAGGCCCAGAGTTCAGGGCCCATGACCGGACCCCAAAAAATTTTTTTTAAAAAAATGAACAAAAGATGCGGAAGCTACATAAAGGTAGGAATGCATTCACTTTTTTTTTGTTCTTTTTTTTTTCTTTCGCTGGTTTAGGGGCTTGAACCTAAGGCCTCACATTCTCCTTCAGTTTGTTTGCTCATGGTTGGCACTCTATTACTTGAGACATAATGCCAGTCTAGCTTTTTGCTTGTTATCTGGGCTGGAATCTCAGAGTTTTCTGTCTGGAAACTTTAGAAACGTGATTCTTTAGACCTCAGTCTTTTGAATAGCTAGTATTACAGGCATGACTCACTGGGACCCAGCTGTCCTCCATATTGGATTTTCTGGTATCCAACTTTTTCTTTCTTTCTTTTTTTTGTCCTTGTTTCCTGGTTCCTGTTGTTCAGGATATAATTTTTTTTATTGTGAAAATTCTGTACAGAGGGGCTACAATTACATGGGCAAGATAATGAGTACATGTCTTATCAAGCATTGTAGCCTCCTCCTTTGTTTCTCCTTCCCATCCTATCCTCCCCCACTCTAACCTTCCTCCCCCCACGAAAGTTGTAAAGTTCATTTTTGACATAATGACTTGTACATCTCATTGTTGCAATGGGTCCCTATTTAAACAATTTGTTTTTTCCCTTCCCCTACACAAATTATAACAACATCAAATACAGTGAAAGCAGGGGTTATACTGTGGGGGAGGGACATACAAAGCAACATAGAAATAATCTTATAAATGTGTTAGAAACAATCGCATGAAAAAAAAACATTTGAATACATATCTTGGGGTTCATTTCCCTAACATCAACTTATCTGACCTTTTCCTCTTGACTCAGACATATACTAGATATTGCAAATAAGGGAAAGCATGGGACCTATGTTTCTTTGGGCTTGGCTTACTTCACTTAATATAATTTTTTCCAAGCCTTTCCATTTCCTAACAAATGGGGCAATGTCATTCTTTCTGATGGAGGCATAGAATTCCATTGTGTATATATACCACATTTTCTTGATCCATTCATCTACTTAGGGGCATCTGGGTTGGTTCCATATCTTAGCTATGGTAAATAATGCTGCAATAATCATAGTTGTGCTGGTAGCTTTAGTGTGGTCTTGTTTGTGAACATTTGGATAAATGCCCAAAAGTGGGATTGCTGGGTCATAGGGGAGCTCTATGTGGAGTCTTTTGAGGAACCTCCATACTGCTTTCCAAAGTGGTTGAACAAGTTTACACTCCCGCCAACAATGCAGTAAGGTTCTCTTCTGTCCACATCCCCTCCAACATCTGTTATTAGAGTTTTTAATTATAGCCATTCTAATTGGGGTGAGGTGGTATCTCAATGTTGTTTTGATTTGCATTTATTTTATGGCTAGAGAGATTGAGCATTTCTTCATGTGTCTATTGGACATCCTTCTTTCCTCTTCAGAGAAGTTTCTCTTTAAATCTTTAGCCCACTTATTTATTGGGCAGTTGTTTCTTTGAGGATTTGTTGTTAGGGGATTTAATTTTTTGAGTTTCAGGTATATTTTAGATATGAGACCCTAGTCTGTTGTATGGCTAGTGAAGATCTTCTCTCAATCCGTGGGCTTTCTATTGAACTTGCTAGTTATGTCCTTTCCCATGCAGAAGCTCCGTAATTTCATGCAATCCCATTGGTCCAACCTTTCTTTGATTTGTTGTGTTTCTGGGTCTGTATTAAGAAAATTTTGGCCTGTACCAAGGAGACCTAAGGTTTCTCCTGTTCCATCCTGTAATGTTTTCAGAGTGTCTGCTTTGACTCTGAGGTCTTTGATCCATTTGGACTTCACTCTGGTGCAGGGTGATATATAAGGATCTCGCTTTAGTTTTCTACAAGTAGTTAACCAATTTTGCCAGCACCATTTACTGAAGAGGCTGTCTTTCTTCCATTCTATTTTTTTAGCTCCCTTATCGAAGATTAGATGGCTATATGTCTGTAGGTCCATTTCTGAGTTTCAATTCTATTCCATTGGTCTTGAGGTCTGTTCTTATGCCAGTTCCAAGCTGTTTTGATTGCTATGGCTTTGTATTAGAGTTTGAAATTTGGTATTGATATTCCTCCAGCACTGTTCTTTCTGTTGAGGATCGTTTTTGCTATTCGGGGTCTTTTATTGTTCCATATGAATTTTTGGATTGCCGCTTCTATTTTCTTGAAGAATGAGGTTGGAATATTGATAGGTATCACATTGAATTTGTAGATAGCCTTGGGAAGTATTGCCATTTTCACGATGTTGATCTTTCCAATCCAGGAGCATGGGAGTTTTTGCCACTTTCTAAGTTCTGTTTTTAGATATCCAACTTTTTCTATGTACCACATTTGAATGTGGTAGCTATACCACACGTACAATAGGTGAGAAGCACCAGTTTTTGATAAGGCAGAGGTGGTACCTGTTCTTAAATCTGAGATACTTTGCTCTGAGCTTCTGAGAAATTAAAATGGTGTTTTCTCTGCCTTTATAGGTAGAGAAAACAAAAATATAAAGAGATTTTATTGTCCAAATAAGGATATGTTAGCAACAAGATTTTGGCAGTAGTCTCCTTAGGAACTTGATCATTAGGAAACATATTTAATTATTTCTTTTGTTGGAGGCTGGTTGGAAAATCCCCAATACAAAGCAAACACCCACACATACACATATGACAAGAATGGGGAAAAATGCATTGATATTTTTATGCCAGATGTCTAATTAGTTTAGATAAAATGTTTAATTATCTTTTTTTCCTCTCATGTATCTATTTATGAGTTATGTACGTGTTTGTTAAAATCTCACAGAGGGCAAGAAAATTCAGTGGCAATTCTTCATTATGCAAAACTTCTTTATAAAAAATGAACACAATTCGGCTAACAGAGAAAAACTTGTTACTAGTACAAATGTATAGGGTGTGATATCAATTATCTAAAAACAATGACTATGTCCCTTTCCAAAAGGAGGTACAGCTGGAAGAAACAGAAAAATAACATATAAAGAAGGATTTCCTTCTGTATTTTACTCTCTAGATTAAAAATTCTTAAAATACAGCATGAATCAATTCAGTCTCTGTTGTCTTAGGGATCGGCCCACATTTTATAGCTAGAATCTGGGATGGTAAATCAGTGATCTATGGACATGATCAGGAACACCAATATTTTTTGGAATGATTTTGGAATGTTTGTTTTTCAATTTCTAAATTATTTGCATTGCTTAAAAATTAAAAGATTGCTTGAATAATTTTGATTCCCAGGTTCTCAGATGTGGCCACAAGTCATCTGCATTGTGCTGGAGGTAAATGGTGGTTATTTCCCTAGGATGAGATTAAACCTTCTTCCTAAACTGTCCATCAGTAGTTTTAGTTCATAGCCAGCTTCACCCATGTATTCCCTAGTCTCCATTTATCATTAGAAATTTTATCTTATTTACTTCTTTTTGTGCTGGTTTTGGGCAGAAAGAAGACCCACTGAGGAAGTACTACAATATAAGTAAAAATAATTATAAAGCACACACACACACACACACAGACACAAAACAATCCGTCACTAGAGTTAGCAGAACAAAACTAAGAAACTAATGAATTTAAATTAATGAAACAAAAATATGAAAAGCAGTCAGATAATATTCTTTAAATAGTTACATTCAGTTCAAAATTGGAACTAACAGAAATACCTGAACTACAAAAAGCAGGGTGAAAACATTGGAAGATAAAGAGATCTGGAAAAAATCTAAATGGAATAACTTCATAACTGAAGAAAAATCTATAACAATAAAGATCTATAATATGCATATAACTAAATTCAGAACCTGGATTAAATGTAGACATATAAAACCTTTGAACTCAAAAGTATGTTCACATTTTGAATGCACAAATGTATGTACGAATTCAGTCTTTACCAATATTAAAGATTTATTACATTAATTTCTATGAAAACTAATAGACAAAATTGGAAGTTAAAAACAAAGGACTTCAAAGTTTTACTTGATTTGAGTAGTAATTTAAAGACTTTTTCACAGAAAAATATACAGTATTAACTAGATTATTTAATCTGGGTGCTGGTGGCTCATGCCTGTAATCCTAGCTATTCCGGGGGCTGATATCTGAGAATTGCAATTCAAAGCCTGCCTGGACAGGAAAGTCCGTGAGACTCTTATCTCCAGTAACACACCAGAAAACTGGAAGTGGCACTGTGGCTCAAGTGGTACAGCACTAGCCTTGAGCTGAAGAGCTGAGGGACAGTGCCCAGGCCCAAAGTTCAAGTCCCATGACCAAAAAAAAAAAAAAATGATTTTGGAAGGTACATAAGTTTTAAATTATTGACCTATTCTAAGTCATTAATGAGAAGCAGGCTGGCCAAAACAAATGTATAAAAAGATGTTCTACCTCATAAACTCAGGATAAAGGAAATAACAGTTATGTAGTTTTTAATATGACCTTACCTTGAATTTTCAGATCTTAAAAGACACTGATTAAAATTGTTGGTAAGGGGCTGCTAAGGGGGCTCAGTGGTAGAGTGTTTGCCTTGCCCTGGGTTCAATTCCTCAGCACTACATAAGCAGAAAAAGCTGGAAGTGGCGCTGAAATGGCTCTATTTATGTTTAATTGACACACAAAGACGACCTCATCTTATTGAGAAGAAATGTGAATTCTAGAGTCAGTACCAGACCTTCTATGACCCCAGTCCATGTTCTTCCCACCAGATTATGAGTCTTCATCAAAGAGAAGTTATCACGGAAATCTAAAGCCTTAGATTATTTTGTATCAAGATTTCTCCTTACACTAACATAAAATGTTAAGCCACACAGTAGTCAAAATTGAAATGTTGGTGTAAAATTAGACTGTCAATGGAAGAAAAATGAAGCCTAATAACAGTCATAAGTACATAGTCATAAGTCATCATTAAATATGATTTAAATGCCATCTTAAGTTAGCAGGAATACATAAAATATTCCATAAATTATAATGAGGAACCATACAGGCATTTATAATATTAATTAATTAATTGGCTAACTGATTAAATTACATCCAAGCCTCAAATCAACTAGATAAAACTCCTCTTGGCCACTAGAAATTAGCTTTCGTTCTTCCTCTTTTCACATTACCTTTGGGCCACTCTAAAATTAATATGTCCTGTATGACATTTCTTCAACCTTGATACTCCCTTAACAAAAGAAGCATATGGCCAGGCACGAGTGGCTCATGCGGTCTGAGGATCACCATATAGGGCTTCTAAAATGTTAAATATCAGGGGACATAATATGAACAAGACGCTATGTCGAAAAACATACTTTACAATTTAGGCAGGGTAGGGGGAAAAGGGGAGAATGTAGCTGTGGAGATGGGAAGGAAGGGATGATAGGGAAAAAACAAAGGAGGAGGCAACAATGCTTGATAAGAAATGTACTCATTACCTTGCTCATGTGATTGTAACCCCTCTGTACAGTATTTTCACAATAAAAAACTTATTTTTAAAAAAGGGGGGGTTGAAAAAATATATACTAGGTACTTCCACCGCTTTGAGATGACTGCTCTATTCCTAAAGAAGAAGAATTAGCCTTGGTCATAAGGTATTAACTGCTCAAAATCTCTTCATTTTCAAGATGACATTGTGGTTCTGGTTTTTATTTCCATTGTCAAAGTATATTTGTCTTGTTTATTTCAGTTAGAACACAGCGTAAGTGACCCAGAGCTTCGCTTTTCTGAAAGCACTTTGAAATTTCACATTTCATATTTCAAATCAGGGCCATAGATTCAGTCAATACTTAATCTTTATGCTGTAGTCACTGCCTGGAGACTTACTGTTTTCCATAATAAATATAATAGACTAATGATTGCAATGCATTTTTCATTGCTTAACATGATAACTAAAGCTTTTTCTTTAGTAATTCCATAAACAGAAGGATTATAAAACATATAAATTTACTTCCAATTTAAATTAAAAAGCAAGTAATAATTCATTTTCAAAGAGTGAAATACAGAAAGAAGCTAACAATTGTTTCCCTGAGACTGTAAGAAGGTTGGAGGAATAATTGGACAAAGGAGTAGAAGCTGATTACTGACAAAAAGGTCAGAAGTAGGTGTTCAAGAAACATATGAACAATTTAGACAAGGTTATAGTAGCTTAATTAATATTTTATGAGCCCCAAAAGCAAAACAGACTAACAAATGAGGCTTATGAACATTTACTAGTATTTTTGCTTTATATTACTATGTTACTTTGTATTATAACACTCACTAGTAATTCACTTTATATTAATGACACAAAACAATAACTTATTAGTCATGATCTGAACACTGAGGAAATGAAATACTCAGATAGGGAAAAAAAATCTCAAAAATGAAATACACTATCAAGCCAGGTGCCAGTGGCTCACATTTGTAATTATAGCTACTCAGGTCAGTGAAATCTGAGGATCACAGTTCAAAGCTAGCCTGGGCTGGAAAAGTCCATGAGACCTTTATCTCCAATTAAACACAAAAAAGGCTGAAAGTGGATCTGTGGCTGAAATAGCAGAGTGCTAAGCCTTGAGCAAAAAGAAGCTTAGAGACAGTACTCAGGCCAGAGTTCAAGCCCTAGCATCAACACACACCACACTACACACCACACACACACACACACACACACACACACACACACACACACACACACACACACACACACACACACACACACACGATAAAGAAAAAGGGGTAGACTATCAATAAAAACAGAATCTCAACATTTTGTTTCTTGTGTATAGTTCATGGAAGCCCAGTTTTAACCAAATGAGTCATGCATATCATTGTTCAATTATAAAAGAATAAGTTCCCATGAAAAAATATAGAAAATGTAGTTCATTTCCGAACACTGAAGAATGATTTCCTTATGTGGTATGGTCTAATTATTTCTTCCTACACTCATTCCTGAATTGATTCAAATACATGTAGCATGTATAGATTCAATATTTGATCAATATCATGGAAAGAACACATCAGCAGGAATTTGTGGTATAGAACATGATATATATATATATACATATATATACATATATATGTATATATATATATACATATATATGGTATATTTATCTGCCTCCAGAGCTAGAGATACTCACATTTACAAACACACACACACACACACACACACACACACACACACATGTATATGTGCTTTTATACAGATATTTATGTGTTTATGTGTATATTATTAACTATTAAAATATACACAATCATATTCAGGCTCATCAATGACTTTCCAGTTAGCTATTGGTATTACTATCTCCATGTATAGAGGAAAATCTATAAAAGGATTTTCTGTGAGATGATACATGTAGTATCCTATATGCTAAAAAGCTTAGTCATCTTTATTCTTCCTATTAGGATACTGTATTGATCATTTTTTCCCTTAAGGTGTTTGCTTTTCCTCCTCTCCTCTCCTCTTTGCTCTCCTTTCCTTTTCTTTTCCCTTTCCTTCCCTTCCTTTCTCTTCTCTTCTCCTCTCCGTTCCACTCCTCTCTTATTCTTCTTGGCCTGGGTGCTGTCCCTGAGATTTTTCTGCTCAAGGCTAGCATTCTACCACTTGAGCCACAGCTCTACTTGTGGCTTTTTAGTGGTTAATTGGGGAGAAGAGGTTTATGGACTTTTTTTGAACTGTGACCCTCAGAACTCAGCGTTCTGGGTAGCTAGGATTGTAGGCACAAGACACCAGTGCTCCACTAAACTATGTGTTTTAAAATTCCCAATTCAGAAGTGGTGCTATAGTTCAAGTAGTAGAGCGCTTGCCTTGAGCTGAAGAGCAGAGGGACAGCACCTAGGCCCAGAGTTCAAGCCCCACAACCAACAAAAAATAAAAAAAAAAAATAAATAAATTTAAAATTCCCAATTCATAAATATTAATAGAGTAAAAATTAATGATTACACCAAAGGGAAGAATTATGAGGACAAACAAATGGATGAATCATTTGGGTTAAAGTTTAATCTCTTCCTTCTCTATTTCTGGGAGTTTACCCTAGGCTAACAAACCCATTCAGTCCTTATGTACAGAGACAGACTGTGCTACCTTTTTCAAACTTACACTGCAATGGAACTTTTGTCATTTGAAGTGTATAGTCAGAAGTGTGAAAGATTTTGGAAAATATAGTGCAGAGACTCTACGTATATTGTAGTGTCATTGTTTTCTAAGTGTTACTTCCTCTTTTCCAAACAACCCTGAATAAAATTCTATAATCTCATACTCTGCTACCTGAAACCCAGGAGTACCCTTTCAAAGAACTGAGAACATGCAACTGAAGGCTAATTTTTGTACTCTTCACTTTAAAAAAAAATGCTGGTTCTGGGGCTTGAACTCAGGACTTAGGTGTTTTCCCTCAGCTTTTTCACTGAAGGCTGCTGCTACCACTTGAGCCACATGTCTACTTCTGGCCTTTAGTTAGTTAATTGGAGATAAGAGTCTCATGGGATTTTCTGCCCAGGCTGGCTTCAGATTATGATCCTTAGATCTTAGCCTCCTAAGTAGCTAAGATTACAGCTGTGAAGTCTGATTACTGTCTTGCTCTTCATTGATAAAATGCTCAAATAATTTGGAAATTCAAGATCAGAATGCAAAGACAATTCAACTTTACAATGAATCCACATATATTTATTTACCTATTTTTTTACAATAAATGAAGTGCAATATTATGTTTAAAATATGTAAGTCAGGCCCACAGAAATAAAGAATCCATGTTTTCCCTTATATGTAGAAGGCAGATTTATCTTACAAACTCATCGGTAAATAGGTTTGGCGGTATGCAAGTAGATGAACTGAAATGTGGCCAACTCAAGGGAGAAATCAAATAGTGTAATTCTTTAGAAAGCCAAAGTCAAAGTTTAGCAAAATTAAATACCCAGAAGCAAGTACTCAAAAGGGTGTGGTGGGGTCAAGGGTAAAAGAGTAGACCAATGAAGAGGAGAAGAGGGGGAAAATGCAGACAAGAATCCAATGTATATCTTATAAAATTAAGTAGTATAAAGGAAGAGGTGTATGGGGGAGGAAAGTTTGAGAATGTTGAAGAGGGGTGATATTGATCAAGATTTATTGTATTCATAAACTGCTTTGTTAAATGGCAACTCCTTTGTACAGTTCCTTAAAGATAATAAAGAACAAATAAAAATAAAAATAAGGGAAAATAAAATGTAAAGGGAGTCTGAGTTTTAAAAATAAACCATTTATTCTTTGTAACAAAAAAGTAAAGTCTTAGTCCTCCCCAGAAAATGATGGTTTTTTTTTCTATTTTCTAGAAACTTTCATTTCGATATAGAAGAATTGGAAACTCTTTAAAAAAACCAATAGCAGTTGATTACTTTCTCAGAACTAACAGAATCGTAAATGGTTTCTGATGATGACAACAATGTGGTTTGGCTTTAGCAGTGAGGTTAATTACTTTTTGGTGGACGCCTTGGTCCATTAGGAATAAACCTGATCCCAGTAGGTTTATAGACATGTTGGGGGTTGAAAGAGGAAAGGGCACAGAAGGAAAAAGTCAGGAAGCACTGAATGATCACTGGCTAGGGCTGTATAATTTCCAAGACTTTTTAAATTTTACTACTGGAATTGGTATGGTGGCACACATACCTGTAACCCCACATGCTCAGGAGGAGACTGGAGGATTGCTTGTTCAAGGTCAGTCCTGGAAAAACACTTCTAAGCAAATAAGGGTTGGTGGTGTGACTTTTGTGGCATAGCACCTGCCTACCAAGCCTGGATCCCTGAATTTTAATCCCAGTACTGGCCATGACAGTCAGAAAATTAAATAACAACAACAAACAACAAACAAAAACCCTCAATGTCTGGTGAAAGAAAAACCAGTGCCACCTAGGAATGTAAGAAAACAAAAGAAACTGGATTCAATCTCAAATGGAATAAATTTGAATCAGTATGTTAAAGAGATCCACCATTGAGTCCTGTACTCAAAAGTTCAAGGCACTACTTCACAAAAACAAAGTTACAAGCCAGGTACTTGCGACCAATGCCTATAATCCTGGTGTGGTCCCTTAGCTTTTTCGCTCAAGGCTAGTACTCTACCACTTGAGCCATGGCTCTAAGCCCACTTATTTTGGTGGTCCCAAACAATACTTTTAGAGCAATTTCTAAGTAACTTTCTCATGTCAAAGTTTAAGTATTCATTAGTTATAGCTCATGTTAGTTTCTTGCATGATAATACTGGTCATAATGAAGTTATAGTAATAATTATAAAATATAATATATAGTGAGTACTAGAGATAGATGATTCACACAGATTATGTAATTGAATACTGGCAAACACAGAGGTGGGTACTATGATTGCTATTTTACAAATATTGAATACAAAGCAGAGAAAACCTTCTTGCCATTTCCTGGTGCTCTGTATTCAAAGGATTTGTTATGAAAGAACTTTGTGGTTCACTGTGGCCTTAGGATAAAGTACGATCGCTCCCAAGCTTGGCACATTCTGCTACCTATCTAACTCTAAAGAGTTTTACTTTACTATTATTCTCCATTCACCCTTGGTGCCATAGTTCTGGTGAACTATGTAATATCACTGTGAACTTGCTTTCCCAGATGCTCCATTCTCAATGCCTGGACAGACAAGACCAAACCATCCTATAAACCTCAGGTCAATCTGAGATGTTTTCACTAATAGCACCATTAGATTTAGTTGTCACCCCTCTGTGCATATTCCTCTGATAGAGTGTGCCATGTTGTAATATACCCACTGAATTATCTGTGTTTTTCTCACTAGCCTTTAAGCTCCATGATAGTAAATGTATTCCCTCCTTTGGTACTTTCATTGGTGGTATGGGACCAGGCATAACACAACTGCTTAAAGATTTTTTTTCAAATAATGGGCAAGAAAACCCAAAGTGATCAGCCTGTTTGTTCTCATCATTTGTTTTTCCTGGTAAGAAATAATTGGCTGAATGGGCTTACTTCATTAATTTCACAGTATTCAAAATTATAAGAAGGATTTCTAGACAAGGATTTTTGGGAAGCTAGATTCTTCTTCCCTGACTGTTACTCAGTAAAGGAATGACCTTCAACATTGAATTTGAACTTCTATGCTTTTTGTGTATATTTGTCATGGCTGAGAGCTGTACCTCATAGTGGAAGTAGAGCTGTGGTTACAGTAGATTAGCTCTTTCCACCGCAGAACTTGTGTGACAAATCAAATCAGTCGTATGGATGAAGAATTGGACTACGGTCTTTTTAGGTCTAAAATGCCATGAAACTAAAAGCCAAACCTCAAAATTTCTTAAACTACAGATTCAAAACAGATAAAATTATGAAGTAAGGGATCCTGCCAGGAAAATCATTGCATAACTCTTGATAAGAGCAAGTCCATAGGTATAAATTCTTCCTTTGAAGAAATAGGTATCTTATAAAGAGGTGATAGTGACACTGAATCTCTTTAGAACACTCACTCTGATTCATCCGCATACACATATTGAAATATTGTTTATCTGTAAGTATTAGGTCTGGCATAACAAAAGAAGGTCAAAAATCATTTCAGGGCAATTATCAGTGTTTAACAAGGAATTTATCCTTCAGTAAGATGGATTTGCTCTATATGTTAAACTCACAAACATAAAAGAACAATATGTATGGTAATTGGATCTTGTGTGATGAATTTTTTGATTCATGTTAATCATACCAGGGAAGGTAAAACATATCTATTGAAAACATTTGCACTGTTAAAATTAAATTAACCTAGCCTTTAATCTGATTTATTATAAGATTAGGAAAGGTTGCAATTATCTAATTTGCATGCCAATCTCACCTGGAGAATGTTTTTTTTGGGGAACAAATGACAGAAGTAATTGTACAGGAAAGGCAAGTTTTTGTCCATGTTTAAAAACACAATATTTATAGACATAATAAGGATAGTGTCTTCCTAATCATATCCTCAGAGGTGCTTGGTCAGGAAATCTAATTGTTTAAAGACAAATGTTCAGTTATTCCTCTTATAATTGTATAAAACTACCAAATCCTTGACACATCAGCCATAGATGTGCTTTCTGACGACAAGCCCTCAAACTAGTTGCCGCTGGATGGTTGCAACTGATGGTGTGAGTCTTGAGAACATTTGGTTTTCTTTTCTTTTGTTTTGTTTTTTTGCCAAAGGCCATTTAGGTATTTATAAGATCATTCATGGACCATAAAAATGATCAATACAGTCAAATACTACAGGTAGCCATTGAGCAAAAACATGTAAGTTCTATTTTATACTAAGTGATGTTGAAGTCTTTATAACTACATGAGCCAGACATTCCCCACCCCTCTCTAGAGACTGAGCTATAATAATATTTGTATGTGTATATATTCACATGAAACAGAAAACACCAACTTCGTGTTGCTATGAGAAGCATATCACAAGGAACTTAAAAAAGAATGTTGTAAACTAAAGAAAGGAAGGCCAAGACAGATGATGCAATGATCAGAAATGTAGGTTGATCAGTGATGGTACCATGATGACAGCAGAGATCCCCTGTGCGGTGCTCATCCAGCACTGCCTCAGACCAACGCTATCTTGGTAGGATCAACTCCACTTGGCACTCCCCCCTAGCTTCCATGGAGCCACAGGGCAGGACCAAGGAAGTGGGTCGCATGGAGGAGATCCAGGTTATTGGCTGTTTGTGGACAATTTTCTGGGACAATCAAAACTGTGAGATGTTTGTGGGAAGAAACACAACAAGCAGACTGTACATCTGCAAGACTGACAGAGTGGAAATGAAACATTAAACTTCGTTCACGTAACTAAATTTGAGAGCGAGAATCAGTTGGATTTCCCCCGTCTGGAGACTTTCTGACTAGACATGTCTAACAAATTAATATAAATGTATAGGTCTGGGGTTTGAAGGAAATGAGGTCACGTCACAATTTTAATATGGATTCAGAACAAAAGGCAGAGGTCTAAGGCTGTAATTCACTCAAGACAACTAAGCCCATGCTAGAGTTTGTCATAGAACAGTTCAGACTTTGATCTACTCTCTCTTCCTCACTATGGCCCCTCCAAACTTTATTTTTATCTGGGACACTTTTGCTTCATTCAAGGTTTTAGTTACCCCTTCTTGGTTTCTGGGAGTTGAGAACCACAGCAAAGCAAACAAGAAGTGCTTTGATAATAAAAATAAGAAAATCATTCACTCTAAGAAGAAAATTCTCACAACACATCAGTTGCTGATATGAAGGGGATTAAAAAAAAAAACAACTTGAACCAGGAATTCACTTTCTTCTAAATGGTTTCAGATATCTCTGGCTTGTTATCCAGCGATGCCTTCTGAAGGCTCTGTATATGGATTTGGTGTGAGAGTAGCATTCAGGAAAGCTAACATGTTGATAATCTAAGTGTATACTCCCATTAAGTGTTCACTGGAAAAGTTGGGGCTTTTTTTCTCCTGCTCTGAGGCAGACTCTCCTGTGGTTTGATCCCTGTGCAAGGTCTGAGTTTTATTCAAAAGTTTGAAATTCTTTTTGGTGCAGTCCTGGGGCTTGAACTCAGGGCATGGGGCTCTGTCCTTGGAGCTTTTTATGTTCAAGGCTAACACTCTTCCACTTAAGCCACAGCTCTACGTCCTGGGATTGATTTTTGCTGGAAAAGTTAAGTGAAGGATAATCTAGTCAACTAAGAAACAAAATCATTAGCTTAAATGTCACATATAGAAAAAAAAACTATTCTACAGAGGACACAATGACGATTTCCTAAAGGGGTGGAATATTTTTGGATAGAGGGTTATGATCTTCAGAATTGTTATTTTCTAAAAATTTACTGTGGTTAACGTAAGTTTAAAAATGTGCATAGTATTTCAGATTCATCTATGCAGAATTATGTAACACTTGTAAAATCTCTTAAAATTCTATGGAATTCTATGGATTACACAGGCTGACCCATTGCAACAATCATACTCACAAGACATCATGTTGGAAATGCACTTTATAACTTTGGGGGGGAGTGGGGGTGGTAGGGGATGGAAGGGATAGTAAGAGAAAAACAAAGGAAGAGCACTAATGCTCAATAAGAAATGTACTCATTACCTTACTTATGTAACTATAACCCCTCTGTACAGCATCTTTACAATGAAATAACATTTTAAAAAATAAATCTGGATTACTTAGAAACAAAATTCTATGGATTATGGGGACACTTTACAAATGTTATTGGCAAACACCTAGTGCTCATGGAGGGTTACGTGTGAAAAGTATGTCATTTTGATAGTTCACTTAAAAAAAATAAAGAAAAGAAAGGAAGGAAACTTTTCCACACCACCTCAAATGTAAACAATTATTTTCTTAGGATTTTAAAATCTCACAATGATAGGGCATAGACCAGTTTCCTAGTGAGTTATTATTATAAGCTCTGTCCTGGAACACGTCAAGATAAAAAATCACACGTTATTTATCGAAACACGTCTATTGCATTGCTGGCCAGTCTGAAGAAATCAGGTCTTTTTCTCAAGTTATTCTAGCTTAAAGTTTTAACCCATTGATTAAAGAAAAATAGAAAGTTCTTTCAGGAAACTTAAAAAATACAAACAAAATAAAATCACTTGCATCAGGGATATTCATCCATGAAAAAAAAAATAGAGAGAAAGACAGATTGGCTGTAAGACAGAATAAATTTACAGACTCATTTTTCACCTCCTCCAAAATTCTAGATAACTCTTCTCTTTCATAGTCAAAATGGAAACTGTGACAAACATAAGCCCTTACCAACTTCCCACTTGAGAAGGCGGTTGTCTTCCCTCTCCATTTTTCCAATGACATACCAGATACACGCCATCCAGTGGGCAAGGAGGGCGAACATGGACATGAGCAGTGTCAGGACGATTGTGCTGTGCTGGGAGTAACGGTCCAGCTTCTGCAGGAGACGCAAAAGGCGCAGCAGCCTTACTGTCTTAAGCAGATGCACTAGAGACACCTGCGGTGGGAAAGAGAGAAGCACAGCTTGGTACTCTGCTGGGTGAAATTCATGGCACAATCTCCATATGCTTTCTTTTTTTAAAAATACATTTTTATTGTGAAAATACTGTACAGAGGGGTTACAATTACATGAGCAAGGTCATGAGTACATTTCTTATCAAGCATTGTTGCCTCCTCCTTTGTTTTTCCCCTACCATCCCTGCCCTCCCATCTCCACAACTACATCCCCCCTTCATCCCCCCACCCCCACCATGCGCCTAAATTGTAAAGTTCATTTTGGGACATAATGTCTTGTACATCTCATTGTTGCAATGGGTCCACCTGTATCCCTATTTAAACAATTTTTTTCCCTTCCCCTCCACAAATTATACCAGCATCAAATACACTGAAAATAGGGGTTATACCACGGGGGGAAGGACAAAAAAACCATCTTATTAATACGTCAGAAAAAACAGCAAGAGAGAAAAAAAACACTTGTGTCCTTATCTTGGGGTTCATTTTACCTAACATCTTCTCTGACCTGTTCTGCTTGTTTCAGACATATGCTAGTTATTGCAAATAAGGGAAACCATGGGACCTATGTTTCTTTCATTTACAGCCACTGGGGAAAGTTCCTGAAGCTGGGTATAACCATTGTTTCAGTCCTATAGTTATTTTTATGGTTCTTTGCTCATAACATGTTATAAAAAGAAAGGAAGATAAAGGACAGGAAGGTGAAGGAAGATGTGCTAAAGAATAGGACAATCTTAATTAAGATTTACCTTTTTTCCTCTCTACTTGCTTGATTGAATACAATTTATGTATTTGGATACACAACTGAAACATTATAGTATCATGACTGATATAACACATCTTTACTGCCCCTTTTGCTAAACTGCTTTGCTTCAAACACTATCATGCGCACAGAAATTGTTGGCCTGGAGCAAACACATCCTGAACTTTCTATCAAGCATGCTTAGAAAACCAAAGTTTCACAAATGTTCTCAAACACCTAAATTCTATCTTTTCATGCACACAAATGGTAGACTTAACAGCTTGGGGGTTGTTTTTATGTTGATTAGTGATCATTTGAAAGATATAGACCTCTGGGAATTTTGATCAAAACCCACTACACACAAGCATGGCTCATAACAAACACCCTCAAAGAGTCTCAGGGAGTGTTCTAAAATAGAAAACAGAAAATATTGACTCATGTGGAAATCGAGTGTGAGGAACGACTCCTTGATGTCTTCTTATTTAGGGAGACAAACCCTAAGCAGAAAGGAAAAGTGTTGTTTGTAGGCTATCATTATTAAAATCCTCTGTATGCATAAGGCAATTCTAAAAGTGCTCAGCACCTTTGGGGAATTTGTGCCTTTGTAACTAGCTGGAGTCCATTGACTTTTGAGCTCTTCCTTTAATTGCCATCTTCCCTTATCACTAAGAAATACATGCCCAGAGCAATGCCTGGTCCATTGGAAGAGTCCAAATGTATCTTGTGCAGATGAAGGGATAAATAAATCATTGTTAAGACACAAAACAGATCAACCTTGGTATAAAAATAGATATTCAATAAAAGTCTGCTCAATTGTAATCTTGGGAATTATTCTCTACTCAAATATAAGAAAATCTTAATGGCATTTGAGGAACTTGCCAGATGGGGGTTGGTATGGCTGCAGTTATGACCTTCACCATGACCAAGTTCTCATCTACCATTTTTCAAACTGGTCTTGAACTAGGGGGTCACATGCCGCAATTTTATAACCTCTACTTTGTGATTCAGAGGAATTACTGGGGATGGAATTTATTTGACAAGTAGGTAGGTCTGATAGATAGGTGACAAGTGTGTGTGTGTGTGTGTGTGTGTGTGTGTGTGTGTGTGTGTGTGTGTGTGTGTGTGTGTGTGCATGTGTATTGAGGCTTGAACTAAGGGCCTAAGTACTGTTCCTTAGCTTTTTTGCTCAACACTGGCCAGTCTACCACTTGAGCCACACCTCCACCTCTGGCTTTTTGTTGGTTAATTGGAAGTAAGACTTTCACAGATTTGTCTGTACAGGTTGCTTTTTGTGTTTTTTTTTTCCATCATGGGACTTGAACTTTGGGCCTGGGGGCTATCCCTGATCTCTTCAGATCCAGGCAAATGCTCTACCACTTGAGCCATAGCACCACTTCTAGTTTTCTGTGGCTAATTGGATAGAAGAGTCTCACAGACTTTATTGCGTAGGCTGGCTTTGAACCTTGATCCTAACATCTCAGCCTCTTGAGTAGCTAGGCTTACAGGGGTGAGCTATCAGAACCCAGCTTGGTGACAATTTTTCACGTAAAATGAAATGTGGTACAAGCATTACAAGTGGAAGAAGTGAGATACAACCATGACAGTAATGCAGTGATCTCCTGATTTTCTCTTATCAGACAGAAAGGGAATATTTGAAAGAAGAATATGGAGGTGTCCTCACACAAGAACAATAGTAGTTTGCAGAGGCAAAGAACATAAGCCTGGGTGCTTGGGACAAAGAATCCTTAGTTATTTTGCTGACATTAAAAAAATAATAATTATGCTTGCTCTAATTAAAGTCATCAGCTTCCTGATATAAATATGGATTTTTCATTCTTGATGAATGACAGAAGAGGCCTATTTGAGTTAAATGGAAATATGTAATCCATATCAAAAGACAGGATCCTTATTACTCTTGGAATGCTATTCTGAATATGTCATTGGTGAGAACTTTAAGTTTCTTGCAGACCACAGCATTCATCAAAACTCTTAGTCAAACCAACTTCTCTTACTAGGTGGCCTAACTACCTCCTGGTTGTCAGTTGGGAAAGAGGAGGCTGAGGGGAGGAGAGAGAAAAGGCTACGAACATGTGAGACCTTTCTAGATGTCAGACATTGAGCAACAGACTTGGTAGAAATATTTCCTCTTTAGGCTGCACAGAAATCGAAGGAAATGTCTGTGCCCATTTTAGTTCTATTTTTGTATTAACCTCCCCAAGGAAGTCACTCAGATGTTATGTGATAAAACCAGGAATTTTAGTTTTTGCCTTTTCCACCCGATCACATAGTTATATCTCTCACAATGCCTTTTATAGTCACATATATCAAGTTCAATAAACTAATAGTTGGGATGTATTTAAAACAATGGCCATTAAGAATTAATGACAGGCAGAGCCAACATATACATTTTGTGGTGGATATAATGCATCTTGACTATCATCTAAGAAGACACATTAACTAGATACTTGTTAAATCTGGGAAATAAGCTAGTTATATATTTGTTGGTATTTATTTCTAACTTTTTGCGGTGGTAGTGTGACCTTGCTCAAATTAAGTAAATACAGTATCTTCAACAAGTTTTTGTGTTACAAGAGAATATTTTATTATGATTAACTCATTTGAGGAGGGTAACAAATTTATATTATATGTTCATATAACATAATGGTGTTATGCTCATTTACAAGCAAAGCAAAGTATCCCTAAAGGAGAGATGTCCTCGGGCCTTTTTATCTTTCTTCATGATGAAAATGTTGATCTACATCTTGAATCAAATAAGACAGCAAGATGGAAGTGGAACAGGAGAGCAGAACAAATATCATAATTTATCAAAATGTGAGCATCAGCCCAGGCACTGGTGGCTCACAGCTGTAATCCTAGCTACTAAGGAGGCTGAGATATGAGGGGATTGTTTGAACCCAACCTCGGAAAGAAAGTCTGTGAGACTCTTATCTGCGATTACCTGACACAAATCAGAAAGTGGAGCTGTGGCTCAAGTGGTAGAGTGCTATCCTTGAACAAAAAGGACAATACTAAGGCCGGAGTTCAAATCCCAGGACCAAAACACACACACACACACACACACACACACACACACACACACACACACATACACACACACATGAGCATCAGACTTATGAAAAATCTTTATCCATGTTAATGTTAGGCAATAAGGATATTAATGATGTATAAATTTTTATTTATTTTATGTATGTTTATAACATAATTGTATATTATATACATTTTAAATTGTCTTCTTTTGTTAGTGCTCAGAGACAAATGAAACATAATAAAACTATTAGTATCTATTAGCCAAGTAGAAAATTTATTTGTAATAGAATTCTATGAAACTGTACTTATGAAAAAATTTCCAAGAAAATTCAGAAAGTTTAAAAATTGTGAATTATATATTTGTTTTAGATTCTTTTTCAGTCTTAAAAAGACTTGTTTTAAGTCATTATACTTTCATTAGAGTACTCATCTAGTCAATCTTAAAAGCACTTTAGAAAGCCTGGATAACAATTCACTGTAGTAATGACTAATATGGCATAATAGACTTTTCTCAACATCTTTCATTTCAAATATAATCCTTTTAATAATGTTGATACTTTCAACCTCCCAAATTAAAAAAAAACACTATTGTACATGCAACTAACAATTGCAGAAGTAAACACTTAAGAGCTGGAATTACAATTCTGTATTCATCAGGAAGTCAATGACTGTATTTGAAACACTGATCAGTTTAATCTTGAAAGATATATCTTTAAATTCTTTTTTCTTTTCTTTAAAAATTTTAATTGTTGTTATAAAGGTGATGTACGGAGGGGCTACAGTTACATAAGTCATGTAAAGAGTACATTTCTTTTTGGACAATGTCGTCCCTTCCCTTGCTCTCTCCTAGCTTTTCCTATCTTTAAATTCATAATAAAAATATGACTAGTATAAGGTGTTGTCAACTTAATAGAAAATGTGTTCTATTTGAAGTAATCTTTGGTAAATTTTTATATACAGGAAATTGCACTAATCTCCAATGGGTTCCATAAAAGTCTATTTGTAATGAAGCACTCAGTATCTTCAGGACTATTAACTATTAAATAGGAAAAAAAAACAAAAGTTGTGAAGGAACAAGAGGACAAGTAGTTTAGAAGAAGAAAGAGATGGTACAAGTATTAGTGCAAATGCAAGAGAGCTCCACTTTAATGTTGGCTATTTTATCATTTAGGCTTCGACTCCATCCAAGATTTTCATGAGAAATTCTAAGAAGTGCTTGAATTCCTTACTTTATTCCAGCATTCTTCTTTTTTCCCAATCATTCTTGCTTTTGCCAGTGAATAGTGAAATAATGCAGATGTAGGGAGGTAAAAGTCATAAAAGGAGAAAAGACTTCAAACACTTCGTTAAATTACAGAAGCGACTCTCTGTATGGCAATATAAACTATTTCTAATATATCGACATCATTACAGGTATTTTCCTCACCAAAGCATTTGGTGATTCAGTATTTATGACAAATATGGGCCTCCTGGTATTTAAATAAGACTTTGAAAGGAAGTAACTTCCTCAATTGAGGAATTTGTCCTGAATATTATTGGGCACCCAAGCATCCTTATTAAGGAAGGCACAAAACGCAGCAAGCACAAATTACCAGAAATATGGGGAGCATGTCAAAATCCAATGCAGGAGTAAAAATTAAGCTTCTCAGCCACGTGGAAGGAAGCTGTCTACTTACCACTGTGACATTGAAGGCATATAGGAGATCAAATGGCAGGGCAGCGATTAAATCAATGATGAACCAGGTTGTGACATAATGGATGCAAATTGACCTTGCTTCAAAGATAACTTGGCCAGACTTGCTGACATAGGTTGTTCGGAAATTTAAAATAATATCTGCTTGGGGAAAAAAAAGATGGAGAGAAAAAGAAGTGTGAGAGAAGAAAAAGGAAAGGCAAGGTAAGGAGGAAGGGAGGGAGGAAGGAAAGAAAGAAGGAAAATGGAAGGAAGGAAGGAAGGAAGGAAGCAAGGAAGCAAGGAAGGAAGGAAGCAAGGAAGCAAGGAAGCAAGGAAGGAAGGTAGAAAGGAAGGAAGGGAAAGGAAATTGTATAAAATTTATACAAAATTAGAAAAACAGTAACCTCAGCCCATTTAATGTCCCAAACACTGTTTAACAGATCGACTGAGTCAAAATGGAATTACAAAAGGATGAAACAGTAGTATTTTCTGAGCATTTAATATGTACTCAACTTTGGGCCATATGCTGAGTGTCATTAAATAATTGTAACAATAACCATAGTCAAAATGTATAAATGCTCACTATGTACGTTGTCAAAGAATGTAGCATGGGTTATTTCATTTTACTCTTAAATTATCTCCCATCAATTCTCAAAGGAGTTAGAAACTAAGTCCTGGTGAGAAAACACTATCCATGATCATATGTCAAACAATGAAACAGATTATTTGTGCATAGATATAGCAAATTCCCCACACATAAGTTTTTATGTTATTTGTGGAATTCATTCCTGACTTGAAGGGATTCCTATTTAAAAAATACCTTGCTGTGTCTTATTTGGAGTAACAAGATTTAACTTTCACCATTCTAATTTTGTATTTTATGTAAGTGATTTCAGCTTTTCCCTAAATTATTCTTTGACTACACATTTATTGAGCACTGTACAATAATTGAGGTACCAGATTCACTGATCAAATGACAATCATACACCCAAGTGAATCATTTTCAGTTCACATCATGTGAAGGATAAACATATTTAAGATTGCCATATTGTTTCCTGGGTTAAATAACATTAATAAGTTCCCCCTGATTTGTTTGATTTGATTCACTACAAGCAAGTCAGAGAAAATGTATACACATATAAATGAATCATTGACTTCCACAGAAAGGGATTTCTTCAACGGAACTTTGTTTTGGAGCTTACCTTAATTAAGATCAAAGCAGGATAGTTCAGTCACTCAAAGATCAAAGTTACCAGAAAAAGTTTCTCCAGTTAATGAGAGTATAATTTCATGATTGAATGAAGTCAATGCTAAGCCTTGAGCTACATAATATAATGGATATTCTTTATAGCTATAGTACAATGTAGTGAATTTGTTCTTATTGTCACCATGAAGATGATAATAAAAATGATTTATAGTAATCCTTATTTTGTATGAAGGTTTGTATTTATGTATGTTTGTACATATGTATGTACCTACATTTCACTTCCATTCACATTTGTGAGAACAAGATGCATAAATCTGAAAGCATAATACAATAAACACCAGGAAGCAATATTTCACAATCTTCCAAAATTTTATAATTCTCCAGTCAATGAAGTGGAGAAACTTGTGGGTAAGCATTTCAAATAACTGATAGCTAAAATGAGCAACTAACTTCAAGAAAATAAAGCAGAACAACAATGGAATGAATTAGGGAAAACAATCGAGAATATTTAGTTAGAAGTTCACAAAAGAGGCATATATTTTGGAAAAAACAAACAAATCTGGGTGATGAAAAGCAAATAAAAAATTCTGTGGAAAGCCTAGTGAACAGACAGAACAAGCATCAGAGAACATTTTATAGCTCAAAGACAAAACTAATGATTAGATCAGTCACCCATTAATATGAAAAAAATAAGAAATTATAATCAGAATATGCAGGACTTCTGAAACACTATTAAAAGACATAAATTGCAGTGTGTGTATGTGTGTGTGTGTGTATGCGTGAATGTGCATGTGTGTTTGAGCGTAGAAGAAAAAATTATAATCAGAATATGCAGAACTTCTGAAACACTATTAAAAGACATAAATTGCAGTGTGTGTGTATGTGTGTGTGTATGTGTGAATGTGCATGTGTGTTTGAGTGTAGAAGATGACGTAGAGGTATACTAAAAATATACAAAAATCTAAGTGAAATAATACCAGAAAACATTAAAAGGAAGAAAAGAAAAATGATAATCCATGCAAATAGAATTTAGGGGCAAGCAAAACAAACTATCTAGTAAAACAAACTTAAGGCCAAAATTAGGATAGACAAAGAAGTCAGTACATATTGGATAGATGATAATATTTCAAGATGATAAAACTATTTTAAATATAGATGAGCTGAACTATGGCTCACCTAGTTTCATAATGAAATCTTTATTGGTATAAAGGACAAATAATCCCTTATATAATTAAGGGTGACTTCAGCACTCCATTTGTAACCATAGATAAATCATGAACACAAACATAAGCAAAGGAACTTCAGAAGTAAACTATACTATAGCTCAAACAAACTTAACAAACATCTACAGAATTTGCCATCCAACAACTTCAGAATAAATAAATATTGTTTTCTGAATAAAATTTTCTTCAAAAAGATAATTATTTTAGGTCATAAAGCAAGTTTTTGACTATTACAAGACATGGAAAAACTTTTATTGTATTTTATCAGATCAGAATGGAATGTAACTAGATATAAATAACAAAGGGAACTGCAGAAATTATACCCACAAAACAGATTGAACAATACACGTGTGTGTGTGTGTGTTTGTGTGCGCGCACGCGCGCGTGTGTGTGTGCACTAGTGCTGAGGTTTCAGCTCAGTGTCTAGATGTTATCTCTTAGATTTTTTGCTCAAGGCCGCACTCTACCACTTGAGCCACAGCTCCACTTTTGGATTTTTGGTGGTTAGAGATAAGATTCTCAGGGATTTTTCTGCTGATTGTGAACCATGATCCTCAGATCTCAACTTCCTGAATAGCTAAGATCACAGGTGTAAATGACAGTACCAGCTAAAATATACTTTTGAATTATTGGTAGATAACTGAGGAAGTTGGTAGGTATTGAAAAATATTCTAGAATCAGATGGAAATGGATACACAGTATATCAAAATCTGTGACATAAGAAGGAAGTTTATAGCTATGAGTGTCTACATTAAAAAAAAATACCAAGTTAGGAATAATGGTGCATGCCTAAAAATCCCAGGAGAATAAAAGAACAACAACAACAAAAAGAAAACAACCAACCGAATTCCGAGGAAACAAAGAAATGCTAGGAACCATGCAATACATGCTTTCAAATTAGACAACAGAGCTATAGTACCAAAATAGAATGGTAGTGGCACCAAAACAGAAACATAGGCAGATCATTGCATTTCTGTGTTACCAAAAGTAAGCACAGGGAGGTTTGTAGATTCTCAACACCTGAATGACACAGGCTGGGGTAAGACCAAGATATACTACCATTGAATAGAACTACCTTCCATTGTCCTATAGCATAGCAGGGTGACTATAATTGATAACGATCTTCAAAATAGTAGAGAGGATGGGGTGCTCCTAGCACAATGAATAATGAGTGTTTGAGGTCATTGATAAATCAGTTGTCCTGATTCCAGTATGGAAATGTCATACTGAACCCCATAAATATGTACAATTACTATATGTCATAAACTATATTTTAAATTTAGTGGACAAATTCCTTGTATATTTATTTATTAACTGATCATGAGGTATACCATAAATTTCACAGAAAAGGCATTGCTGCAATCCACACACTGAAGCACTCCCATTGACTGGAGAATCAATTATATGAATAATATCTGGTTGATTAAGTCAGCGAACATTTTAAAAGCTATGTAGCTAACTATGTGGTTGACTCAGAAACAAAATAGAGGTTTAGGGTGAACGTTAGATGAGTCATCATAGAGTATTAACATGGAAAGCTGTTTATTCAGTTGAGTTAGATAAAAAGTAATATTCTAGTTTTAGGTTTACAAAGAATTGGAAAATCTGACACACAATTAGTGGTAACAGCAAATGAACAAAGGATTGTTAAAATCTATATGTGTAAATCTATTTTTAAAATGTCTACATACCTCATTTTCAGAGAAAAATTCCAGAGATACTTCCTATTCTAAGAATTATTTCAGGACTAAAGTAAAAGAGTTACGCAGTGGTTTATTCTATAACTATCCTTTTTGGATAGTTAATTTCAAAACAACAATACAAACCTACTTTTGTCACACTCATAAGAAAAGATGTGGTACTGGCTTACTTACAAAAAAGCTGTTCTTATTCCTTAGTTTGTGTGATTCCTGTAGAAGAAGATGCAGAAGATTCATGCAAATGCACTTAAGTCATGCAGATAGTAGTCAGCACAGAGGTGCCATCTTTGACATTTGATCTTTTATTTACAGACTCTAAGGATTATGGAACCCTCAAATGTATGTTAAACTAAATATCAATAGGTCTGTGCAAGGAAATGCATTTCTGATTATTTTTATTTTAGTTTTTAGAACAGTTTGAGTCTCACCACCCAGGTAAGAGACTATCAAATCAGTCACAGAATTAAATGTGAGAGAATGAACTTTCTTTGTTTCTGAAAATCCACAGACCAAGCTTTGCGCTTTTTTTGGTTTTTTGTTTTTTTCAGGGACAAAGAACACACTCTGCCTTCTCTCTGGTACTGAGGATGGGGTGGTAGTGTTCAAGAACAGGACTTAGTGAACTCAGTGTTTGCAAATATCTCCTTCTATGAGACTGGGACACATTCTTCTTTCAGACTGAGGAAAGCACAGAATAAAATAAGACTGTGAAAGGGAAGAAGAGTTTTTAGAGCTGTTGTCCCTCCTGAGAGTGTCACAGGGACAAAAGAGCACCTGCTTTTTCCCCAGGACTGTCTTGTTTCCCACAAGACTATGGTGTGTTTGGCTAATGAAATCAATGGCTTACTCAAATACCGCAGTAAGAAAATGGTCTCCTCTGGGCATTCCACAACCCACCTAAAAGGCAGCAGTGTAGGTTCATTTTAAGAATCTAGAGAGTCTAAGTATAATACTTCTAAAGCTTTTTTTTTAATGTGGAAAACCATACCAAAATAGAATTATTAACACCAGATTTCATATGTATTTTTCTTGATTCTATTTATTATTAATGTATACAATTATAAATGAGTACAAAACACCCACACAGTTTGAGCCAGGAAATACACTCCTAAATCCATAGCCAATTCACTCTGAAGAGTTTGTCGCCTTCAAACCTCGATACCTCCATGTGCTCACATATGCAGGAATAATCCCTTGTGGCTCCTGGTACTAGTTTCATAGGTAATGAGTAGGTAAACAGGGGAATAGAGAATTATCGTAATACGCATTATGGCGTATAACATTTTCAAGACATTAATCCTAATATACTTTACACCAAAATAAAACAGCATATAATAGAATTCTCTGATAGTCCAGATCACAGGTTGTTGCAAAGCAATTAATTCACCTCATTGTTTTCCATTGTGTAATTAAAATAAATACTACTAGAGATAATTGGAGGCTTGTTGTTTACATATAGCTAAGACCTTCAGCAATGAGTGTTTTATTTCTCTCCAACACTAAGTAGCTATGCATGGGGAAAAAAACCATTAAAGTTTTATCCATTATTTTCTTTGAGATCCTTAAGAACTACATACTTAGAAAGAACAACAACAAAAATCTAAATGTAATATGGCATGAATAAGTAGATTTCTTTATTAGCCTGCATGCCAGATGGAAAATAATTTTAAATTATATTGGGCTTGCTCGTTAAGAAGTAAATTAAACTACAATCAGGTGTACAAGAGCATATGCACTACGCACAAATAATTAATAACTTCATTTAGCCATTTCTTTAAAAATTAATTGATGTAGCACAGCATGGGTGGAGGGATATTTAAACCAGCTGCTATTAATAGTCAGAAAATGTGCTGTCTTTTCTTCATTGCTTGTGAGGTACTCTTTGGAGCCAGGCGTGATGTCACAGCATAAGAGGGCTAGCAGGTGTGAGAGTAATGACTGGAAAGCTGATTGATGAAGAGAGTTGAGGGCTAAGCATCCTAAGAATACCTACAATTGATTACCAATATTAATGGATAAGATTCCATTATCATTCTACCCTTGAGCATCTGGTTAACATTCGTCTCTCTTCTCTACTCTAAAGTGAAAGATTTATGGGAATCAAACAGCAGTGGACCCTATGAGAAATAGCATGTAAGAGCTACTGACTCTACAGAGAAGAAAAGTTGGGACAAAAATGCAGCCAGGCTGGGTGCTAGTGGCTCACATCTGTAACCATAGCTATTCAGGATGCTGCAATCTGAGGATCATGGTTTGAAGACAGCCTGGGCAGGAAAAAATGATGAGATCTTATCTCTAATTAACCACCAAAAAGCTGGAAGTGGAGCTGTGACTCAAATGGTTAGAGCACTAGCCTTGAGAAAAACAAACAAAAAAACACTCATGGAATGTGCCCAGGCCCTAAATTCAAGCCCCAGGTAAAGGACAAAAAAAAAAAAGGGAGCCAGAGAGATTGACAAGTCAGTTAGGATCCTTATTCTGTTTCTGTTGGTGCCATTGGGGTAGATGTCATGGAAGACACGTATGCATGTTGGTGGTCTTCAACATCCACAATATACAGACTTCTGTGGTATGGAAAGGACCTAAAAATTCCTCCATCCTAATTTTTCTTTTAATGCAAGAACCACCTTGATCAGAATATAGTTAACCAGTCACTAAATTCTTCCAGAAATGGTTAGCTCTTTTTCTTCTTTCTTTCTTTCTTTCTTTCTTTCTTTCTTTCTTTCTTTCTTTCTTTCTTTCTTTCTTTCTTTCTTTCCTTCCTTCCTTCTTTCTTTCTTTCTTTCTTTCTTTCTTTCCTTCCTTCCTTCTTTCTTTCTTTCTTTCTTTCTTTCCTTCTTTCTTTCTTTCTTTCTTTCTTTCTTTCTTTCTTTCTTTCTTTCTTTCTTTCTTTCTTTCTTTCTTTCTTCCTTCCTTCCTTCCTTTCTCTCTCTCTCTCTCTTTCTTTCTGTCTTCCTTTCTTTCTTTCTTAATTATTTATTTATTTTTGTCAGTCGTGGGTCTTGAACTCTGGGTGCTGTCCCTCAGCTCTTCAGCTCAAGGTAAGCACTCTACCACTTGAGCCACAGTGCCACTTCTGGTTTTCTGGTGGTTTACTGGAGATAAAAGCCTCATGAACTTTCCTCCCTGGGCTGGCTTTGAACTTCAGTCCTCAGATCTCAGCATCCTGAGTAGCTAGGATTACAGGCATGAGCCACCATCGCCCAGCTTCTTGGCTTTTCTTCTTTCTTTCTTTCTTTTAATAAAAGTTTCTCTATGTATCCTAGGCTGACCTTGAACTTACAATGTTATGGCCTCACCTTCCTGAGTGCTGGTATTATACATAGCCAAGTCCAGTTAAAACTGATTTTTTCATGTGCATGTGTGTGCCTGTCCTGGGACTTAAAATCAGGGCCTACACACTTGTTTCTGAGCTGTTTCACTTAAGGCTAGTACTCTACCATTTAAGCTACAGCTCCATTTCTGAAAACGGGTTATACTGGTTTACTGATGGTTACTTGAAGAAAACAGTCTCACAGTCTTTCCTGTCTGGACTGTCTTGAACTCATGATCCTCAGAGTACCTATATTACAGGCATGAGCCACAGATGCCTGGCTAGAATTGATTTCTAATACTTCTAGTGATTGAGACAGTAAATGCTGGAGTAGCTTTTAAAAAAGATAATAATCTATGGTAAATAATGCTGCAATAAACATAGTTGTGCTGGTAGCTTTAATATGATCTTGTTTGTGATCATTTGGGTAAATGCCCAAAAGTGGGATTGCTGGATCACAGGGGAGCTCTATGTGGAGTCTTTTGAGGAACCTCCATACTACTTTCCAAAGTGGTTGAACAAGTTTACACTCCCACCAACAATGCAGTAGGGTTCCCTTTTGGCCACATCTTCTCTCCCTTCTGTTGTTATTAGATTTTTTGATTATACCCATTTTAACTGGGGTAAGGTAGAATCTCAATGTTGTTTTGATTTGCATTTCTTTTATGGTTAGAGAGGTTAGCATTTCTTCATATGTCAAGACATTGTGTTGAAAAACAAGCTTGACAATTTAGGTGGGGGGCGGGGAGTGTAGTTGTGGAGGTGTGGAGGGAAGGGATGGTAGGGGAAAAACAAAGGGGGAGGTAACAATGCTTGATAGGAAATGTACTCATTACCTTACTCATGTAACTGTAACCCCTCTGCACAGTATAAAAAAGATAATAAAGTGAAAAGCTACATACATATGACCAGATAAGATGATGCCAATGAGATGTACAAGACGCTATGTTGAAAACGAACTTTACAACTTGGTGGGGGAGGAATTGGGGAGGTGGGAGGGAAGGGATGGTAGGGAAAAACAAAGGAGGGGGTAACAATGCTCGATAGGAAATGTACTCATTACCTTACTCATATAACTGTAACCCCTCTCTACGGTTATCTTTACAATAAAAATATACATTAAAAAAGACAACCAAACTGAATTTCCCACTATTTACTTTTGCTAACTTAATGCCCCAAATAAAGTCATTTTTCATAATTTATCTCTCAGTTGCTAGAACTTGTGAAAAAAATGAAACTTCTGTGAGCCCAAAGGCCTGAGTGACTCTCAGCCATATCTCACAGCTGACCTATCATGAACTCAGGGTGAGAGAAACATACACCTTTGTGTTATATTCCAATGAGGTGGCGAAGTTACTTGTTAGCAAAGCAGGTATATCTGGGCTGACAGAGATTTCTGACAGTCCAGACAAGAGTATTGCTCAGTGTGTAGCATCTGGACTCAGACTCCTTGAGCTGAGGACAACTGAATGAATGTTGCTTGTCATGGTTACAATTGCTGAGGTATTACAACAATTTCACAACTTTCAAAATTGGAAAACCAAAATCAAGAAGTGATAGAGGATTGCATAGAGTGTTTATGATATTACTCTTATTTTCACTTGACAGATCTGATGCACACCACGTAACAGTGCCATGAAAAGGCTAATAATAGGTAACTTTAGAAAATTAATTTTCTCAGCACTACCCAAGAAAGCCAGAATTGTCTATATACAGACACCAAAACATTTTTTTTATTTCTGTTATTTCCTTTATCTATTTCTTTTCTTTTCTTTTTTGATACTGGTGTTTTAACTTTGAGCCTCCTCCTTGGAAGGAGCTCATGCCTATATCCCAACTTTTTGCTGGATGTTTTGGAGATGGAGTCTTATAGACATTTCTGCTTGCTGGCTTTGATAGTGATCCTCCAGATCTTACTGCTCTTAGTAACTAGGATTATAAACATAAGCCAGCAGTACCCAGTAAAACATTTCTTCTTCTTTCTTCTTCTTCCTGCCACTTACTTCTTCTTCCTCTTCCTTTCAACTTCTTTCCTTCTTCTCCTCCCCCCTTCTTCTTCCTTCTTTCTTCTGTTTTTCTTTCCTTCTCCTCCCTCTCCAACTCTTCCTCCTCCTTCTTTTCTTCATATAATTCTTTCCTTCTTGCAACACAGGAAAAGAAGTCTTGAAGTAATATTTAGGAACTAGTTTTTTTTTCTTTTCATTTGATTACTTTTTGGGATCAGAAAGATAATATTTAATATTTCAATTATAGATTGGCACATGCAAAATTTTTCACTATAAAGATACTGACTTAAGGGGTAGTTTGATGAATTTCCCCGAAGCTAAAATTCCCTGTAATCACCCATGATTAAAGATATAACCAGTGTGGAAAACTTAAATATAAAAATACCCTAGGATCCAGCAATTCCACTCATGGGCATTTACCCAAAAGATTACAAACAAGCATACAGTAAAGCCACCAGCACAACTTTTCATGATAACTAAGGTATGGCATCAACCCAGAAGCCCTTCAATGGACAACTGGATCAAGAAAATGGGATATATATATATATATATATATATATATATATATATATATATATATATATATATACACAATGGAATTTTACCCATTACTTAAAAAATGATATTGTACAAAGAAATTTGCAAAGAAATGTTAAATGGACTAAGTCAGGTTCGGAGCGATAAAGAATCCATGTTTCCCCTTAGATGTAGAAGCTAGAGATAACTCATATACTCATAAGTAAATATGTTGGGTGGTATGCAAGTGTATATAATGTGTTCATTGAAATAAGCTAGATTCAAGGTAAAACTCAAATAGTTTGATTCCTTGTAAAGACAAAATCAAAGTTCAGCACAATAAAACAAGTGGGTTCTTGAAAGGGGTAGGGATAGGACCAAAGGGAAAGGGGCAGACAAATGAGGAGAAAAGGTGGGAAACGCAGTCAAGAATCCAATGTATATCTTATAAAATTAAGAAGAGTGATGGAAAAGGTGGATAGGGGAGGGGTGGGTGAGAATGTTGAAAGGGGTGACACTGATCAAGATATATTGTATTCATAAAGTGCTTTGTTCAATAGCAACTCCTTTGCACAACTACTAAAAGATAATTTTTAAAAATTATAAAAAAAAGATAACCTGGATCAAAATATCAGAAGAACACCTTAAGTTCCTAACCTAATAGTAACCTCCCCATAGATAATCTCTGTTGAGAGCAGAAAAGATTCTGTTTAAATTATATAAAATTTTTATGTAAATTAAATAATAGAACTTTTGAGCATAAATTCCTCAATAGACACTGAAATATTTTTATTGCTTTATAATGATATTTCATTACAAAAACTAAAGAAATTCACTTTTAAATTTTATTTGATGGAAATTGTGTTGTTTCAAATCCGGGCTACTACTGCTAAAGCTATTAGGAACACATATACAAACATATGTATGTGTGTATATGCATACATGTAATATCTATGGATAGTTATATAAGAGATATGTGTGATATCACACATGCAAATTTGTTCCAATGGCCTGTTTATTAAATACTAGCTTTTCCACTTTCTTAGGATGTACAGCAGCAAATATATCCAAACTCTTTTTAAGACTACTCAGACATTTTAAATATAACTAACCAATTTGAGTTCTAAAGCTAAGTTTAAATATGGTTTAGTTAAGAATGTGAAATGTTATATTGAAAAATGAAATACAGTATTCACTATTTGAAAGAACTAAACCGAGCTTAATGGAAAAATAGTTTCTCTCTGAAGCACACTGGGATTTCAGTTATTTTTGTGAATATTATCAGTATAAATTCTCCTACTTTTGTTATGCCAAAATTGCATTTCTATTTGTGGTTTCAATAATTCAGTGTATTTTCAGCCTTTATGAACAGTAATAAGAAAAAAGGTCCATAGTACCAAACTTCACCTATTTGCTGTTGGTAATACGTAAGTAGGATCAAGCACTCATGACAGAATGAGGCACAATGTAATTGTCTTAATCCACATCACTTACACCAAAAGGCAGATTGGAATCAAAATAGTGTCTACATTTTGTTATTTTTTTTCTCAGTGTTATTTGAATAGAGAGTACCTATTGACATGCCAATTCAGTATCACTAGCCATTTATAACCAAGCTTGTGCGTGGGAGCTAGATTGTAAACCCAGAAAGGAAAATCACATGCAAGAAAAATTCAAAATCCAAAAAGTCATATGGGGAACTCAACATGGAAGGAAATCCAGCAGCCCCTTTGTCAAGATATACTTGGCTTTTAATGAGTTTAGGGTGGATCACGGGTGACCGGAAGTCAATCTCTGTGTTAGAAAAGCACAGAATTGAAGAGGTGACAAATTTGAGCTGGACACTTAAAAGAAATGTAATATTGCCAGTTATCTAACTTTCTCTACATTTCATATTCAAGTGTTTTTATTCTTTAAGTTCAGGCAAAGCTTTAAAATCCTCATAAAATATTTGTAGATGGAAGGGGAAATAAATATTCTGTATGTGCTTATGTGAATAAAATAAAGTGTCTAAATATTCTCAAGGATATTTCAGGCAGGACAAAACATAACTCCACAGTATCTACCAACCTGGCATGTGTTTTACATATGATTCACAGGTACAGATTGTTGAACAGATCAATAACCAGAACTTTAGATAGTCACAGAATCATCTCCTTTACTGTTCAAGAGATTCAAACATAATTGCTTTTCAACTTGCTTTGTTATTTCTATTGGCTGCATTACTCTGTGTATTTCAAATTATTATTTGGTTTCTTGATAGTATTGGGGTTTGAACTCAAGCCTGACTGGCTTGACAACACTCTGCCACTTAAGCCACACATCTCCCAGTCCTACTTGCAATTATAGTTAGACTTTCTTGTGTATGGTTAATCCAAATTTTATTTTTCTTTTTTTTCCAGGGCTGAGGGAAATTTTAAATCTGTTACAAAAATAAATTCTTGGTGATAAGGATTAATTTGTATTATTTAATAAATTTGAACAAGACAACTTTAATACATTTGATCTAATTTCTGCCCCTAAATATGCTCCCTGTTTTATTGGTTCACTTTCCTCTGTTACCTTTAATAGGCATGTGAATCACTTGTGTCACATTTTCATTCTATGTAAAAAGAGATGGCTTGCTTCTATTAGCCATGATGTTGCATTCTTTTAAATAGTGTAATTACATTCAAATCTATTACACTGTTACTCTAGAGGAGAAACAAAGAAACTAAGACCAATCAAGGGCATCACCTATCTCAGCTCTTACTACATATTCTGTGAATTCACTGATGAGGAAAATTGCCTTGAATATTTTAAATAGTCCATTTCTTTTCCTTATTGCCTTTCCTTCAATATATTAGCTACCTAGCTTTCCTCTAGAGCAGTAGGATTAGTAGCAGCATGAAACTTTTGAAGCTAGCATGGCTCCATGAGTGGGCTGTTGCAATGGAATAATGTGTAAATTTTGTGGTTTGTGCACACAGGTATATATTTATTTCTTCAGGATCTTTTTCTTTAAGGTCATATAGACAGACTAACCTTAGCTACCTATTAAGTATGGCTGAAACATGCACATGCACACACAGACACACACACACACACACACACACACTTATTTCTGTTACTAACGTTATTAGCTTCTCCAGATCATTAAAATGAAAGGGAAATAAATCTCTACCCCTCATAAACCAGTGAATTATTACTGTAGCTCTTACTAAAAGAGTACATTAATACTAAGACATATTTTAAGGTCTCTGCCCTCTTCCTTCTTTTCAATTTAATATTAGACAATTTTCAAGCCTTAGGAGAATAGTGTTTTGGTGAATAGTCTTGAAAATTCAATCAAAACAAAGCCTTTAGGCCATTATCTTTTGGTGGTTCAAGCATGAAATGTCAGCTACTCAAGAGGTGGAGACAGGATAATCACAGTTCAGGGTCAGCCCTGCCAATGTTAGCATGAGACTCCTGTTTGTAAAACAAACTAAGAAAAGCAAAAGCACCATGGGCATAGTTCAAGTTGTAGATCACTTCCTTAGAAAATATGAGGCCTTGAGTTCAATCCTCATTGCCAGAAAACGCAAACAACCAAAAAAGAGTTTTATCATTATGGGTAAGAGACTCACCAATTCCTAGTTCCATAGTCTCTACCAAGATAACAGATTCCTAAACAGTTCTTTTTCTTTTGCAATGCCTTGTCTAATATTGATAAGTATCATCTCATCATGCATCGTTTTTCCACCTGCTCCTGGGCAAGAACCTCCTGGTGGTATTTGCTAAGCCAAGGCGTTAATACAATCCCATGAGGTCACCCTTGTATTTACTTGCCGATTTAGCAAAGAGAACACAGGACAGCCAGTTAACCTTAAACTTCAGATGAAGAACAAATTATTACTTAGGGTAAGTATCTCATACAAAAGCAAGTGTCCTTCTATTGCTATAAGCATGTCTGCATTCTTTAGCTTCACGGTATCCATTTCCATCCAATGCGCACAAATCCACCGAAAGTCCAGATCACAAATCTACAGTGTATGTGCATCAGTTCCTGATGTGGAAGTGTATTATACAGAAGAAATGTGCTCCAGCATCACACACACACATGATCTAGCACCTCCTTCTTTGTCTCCTATTCACTAATAAATTTAGTGTTTATTCTTTGAAAGAGATCATTTGATGGTTGCTATGGTTGTTCTGTTCTCTGTCCTGGTTCATCACATAAATATGTGCAGGCTAGGAAAAAATTGTTTAGAGAAATCTAGAACTTACTTTTAGTGTACTCAAGACTTTCTATTATCAACTCATACAAAGCAATGAAAATTCTACTTGCCTCCTTCCATCAACTTTTATAATGGGGCAATCCAACATCTATCTTATTTGTATACAGCATTTCTGTATATCCACAGAATAGTTTTCACTATTGGTCAACTAAATGGAAATTGCTTATTTACTATGGTTTTATTTTATACCAGTGTATTTCAATGAAACCAAAGTATTTGAAGTTTCTGTGGAGGAATACAGTATCACAAAAATTGCTGGCTTCTATGGAAGCTACAATAATAACCATGCTATAGGCTCAATGCTAGAAAGCTTGAAAAAGGTAGAATTTGTATTTTGTTCTTTACATAATTGTATTTAAGATAGGTGTGATAATATATTAAAATGTCATGATTCTTTAGGATGACACTGATTTTTCATTTATTGTTGTTAGGTCTTATTGCCTGATGGGAGGGGAAAACAATGAGGAGGCAACAATGCTTGATAAGAAATGTACTCGTTATCTTGCCCATGTAATCGTAACTCCTCTGTACCGTATTCTCACAATTAAAAAAAAAAAAAGAAGAGTGTGCTCTTTGAAAACTTAATTATCAGCCAGGTGCCTGTGGCTCATGCCTTTAATCCTAGCTACTCAGGAGAGTGAGGTCTGAAGATTGTAGTTGGAAGCCAGTCTGGGCACTAAAGTTTGTGAGAATTTTATCTGCAATTTACCACCAAAAAATCCAGAAGCAGAGTGGTGACTTAAGTGGTAGAGCATTATCCTTGAGTAAAAAAACTCAAGAACAGCACGCAGGTCATGAGTTCAAGCTCCAGGTCTGGCACAAAAAAATAAACAAAAAATTAATTACATTCCCTAAGTTCAAATTTCCACTTAAATGACAATGATTGTCCTTCATCTATTTATTGAACCAAGATCTATTTAGCATCTGACATATACAATGCATTGGAGGAACTTGGAGAACACAAAAATGGTGAATACTCTGTTCCTGCAGCCAAAGAAATTATACTTTAGTACAGAACACTGGTAACCAAACTGGGAATTAGAAGGTCACACACAATATGCTTCCCAAACACCAAGAAGCAATAGACAACAACAACTTGGAAGGTGAAGCTTGTGATGTACAGGTGGAATTTAAGAGGTGGCAAGGTGAAGAGGAACCCATGCATTTCAATTTCAGGTATAAGAAATGATTGAAGTGTAAGAAAAGAAATAACAAAATAGACACATTATAAAAACAAAAATCAGAACAATAACAAAAGTCCCACAACTGCTCCAAGCATAGTAAACATGCCAACAGTGTAAGCAATGAAGGAGGTTGCTAATTGTCATAATCTAGGCAGAAGTGATCGTGAGTAGAACTTAGTGGCAGCATAAATAGGAAGAGAGAGGAAATGGAGCTGTGGCTCAAGTCATAGAGCACTAGCCTTGAACACACAGAGGACAGTACCCAGGAACTGAGTACAAGTCCAGAACCAGCAAAATAAATAAATGAAGGAAGGAAGGGAGGGAGGGAAGGAGAGAAGGAGGGAGGGAGGGAGGGAGGAAGGAAGGAAGGAAGGAAGGAAGGAAGGAAGGAAGAAAGGAAGGAAGGAAGGAAGGAAGGGAGAGAGAATACTGTGATATGATGGGGATTTGAGTTTGATTTTCCTGGAAACTGAGGTATGGAATCTTTGAAGAGTTGTATATTTATGGCTTATGGGATCATTCACAGTGATGGTAAAAACCCAGGAAAGTAATGTCTGTGTGTTTTTTCTGTGAAAAAACTTCTGAACTGTGGTATTGAAGTAGTTATGTCTCATTGATACATTGCAAGTGGTGGAATAAACATGTGAAGTAAGGAATCACAACCCAAGTACCATTCTGAGAACCATCAACATGGAAACAGCAGAAAGTGAATAAAATCACCATGGATGAAAAGATGGAATCATGGAAACATGAGAGAGATGAGGATACGTTCCAGTAAGAAGTGTCACTCATGGTACAAGGAAAAGGAGAAAGACTTATGAAAGATGCTGAGTAGAAACATCCAGAAACAAGGAAAAGTAGCAGAACTTAGTATGTAAAAGAAGAGAGGAAATAGTATATGGAAAGATACCTAATGAGATTAAAACTCAGAGCTGCAATTGACAAACACCTGTGACTAAAAACCTTTTCTGTAGTCTTGTTACAATCATTGGAAGGGGAGAATGTAGTCATAAAATTCAATGCATATCCTACAAAATTAAAGTTGAGGGAAGGGATGGGTTGAAAGGGATGTGGGAGAATAATGAAAGGGGTAACCTGGATCAAAATGTATTCTATTCATAAACTGCTGAATGGTAATTCCTTTGTAACACTACTTAAAGATAAATTTTCAAAAGGAAAAAAAGAAATACATAATTTCTCATCTTAAGTTTGCTGCTCAACATTGACGTTGATACCTCATTTCACTCTAGCTTTCTTTTCAAAGTGATTTAAGCTCTAAGTTTCAGGCGTATTTTTTAAAATTTCATTTTATTGTAAAGACGCTGTACAGAGGGCTAACGGTTACATGAGTAAGGTAATGAGTACATTTCTTGTTGAGCATTGTTACCCCTTCCTTTGTTTTTCTCCTACTGTCCCTTCCCTCCCCCACCTCCCTAACTCAGGTGTATTTTATTTTATATTTTATTGTTAAGATGTTGTATGGAGGAGTTACAGTTACACGAGTAAGGCAATGAGTACATGACTTGTCGATCATTGTTACCCGTCCCTTCCCTGTTGCTATCCCACTATCCCTTCCCTCCCCCAGCTCCCACATTTCTATCCCCCATCCCCCCCTTACTGCCCGAAGTTGTAAAGTTCATTTCCAATATACTGTCCAGTAGGTATGTTCGTTGCAATGGGTCATCCTGTGTCCTTGTTTCAGCGTTTTGTTATTCCTTCCTCTCCCCAGATTAGACATACGTATATACATAGATGCAGGATTTCAATTGTACAGTGACAATAAGAGATATGCCGTAGTGGAAAAAAACATACAAAGGAAAGAGCAACAACAAAAAATAATAAAATCGCAACCCCACTTCTGAGCATCTGCCCAAATGATCACAAACAAGGCCATACTAAAGCTACCAGCACAACTATGTTTATTGCAGCATTATTTACCAAAGCTAAGATATGGAACCAACCCAGATGCCCCTCAGTGGATGAATGGATCAAGAAAATGTGGTACATATATACAATGGAATTCTATGCTTCCATCAGAAAGAACAACACCACCCAATTTGTAAGGAAATGGAAAGACTTGGAAAAAATTATATTAAGTGAAGTTACCCAGTCCCAAAGTAATTTAGGTCCCATATTTTCCCTTATTTGCAATAATTAGCATCTATATAGGATAATCTTATCAGATGATCTTAGAAGCTCAAAAGCCATGTACAAATGACCATACAAGTTGATGCTAAGTGAAATGAACCTCAAGATATGGGTACATGAGGTCTATCTTTATTGTTATTGTTTTAAATGCTTCAGGTGTATTTTTTAAACCTATAAACTGTCATGAATATTACCATCTAACATAGCTCTTCATTATATTATGGTGGGTAAGGTCAGCTTTTGATATATTTTGAGATAGGAAAAACAAGGAGTCAGTCTTCCAAATGCATTTTTCTATGTTTAAAATGGAAGTTGTGTGTGTGTGTGTGTGTGTGTGTGTGTGTTTGTGCCAGTTCTGGGGCTTGAACTTGGGGCCTGGGTACTGTCCCTAAGCTTTTATGCTCAATGTGGAATCCACTTGAGCCATAGCTCCACTTCTTTCTTTTTAATTTTTTATTGTGAAAATAATGTACAGAGGGGTTACAGTTACATGAACAAGGCAATGAGTACATTTCTTATTGAGCATTGTTGCCTCCTCCTTTGTTTTTCCCCTACCATCCCTTCCCTCCCGCCTCCACAACTACACTCCCCCACTTCCCTGACCCCTCCCCCCATCTCACTGTTGCAGGGTCCACCTGTATCCCTATTTAAACTATTTGTTTTTTTCCCTTTCCCTCCACAAATTATACCAACATCAAATACAGTGGGGGAGGACAAAGCAACAAAAAAATCACAAGGTACCTTATAAATATGTTAGAAACAATAGCAAGAAAGAAAAAAAAAACACTTGTGTCCCTATTTTGGGGTTCATTTTGCTTAACATCATCTTATCTGACCTTTTCTGCTTGTCTCAGACATATACTAGTTATTGCAAATAAGGGAAACCATGGGACCTATGTTTTTTTGGGCCTGGCTTACTTCATTTAATATAATTTTTTCCAAGTCTTTCCATTTCCTAACAAATGGGACAAGGTCAGTCTTTCTGATGGAGGCATACAATTCCATTGTGTGTGTGTGTGTGTGTGTGTGTGTGTGTGTGTGTGTGTGTGTGTGTATCACATTTTCTTGATCTATTTATCTGCTGAGGGGCATCTGGGTTGGTTCCATATCTTAGCTATGGTAAATAATGCTGCACTAAACATAGTTGTGCATAGCTCCACTTCTGAGCTGTTTATTTTTTGGTAGTTAATTAGACTTAATGGCACAGGCTTGCTTTGAACCATGATCCTCAGATTTCATCCTTCTCAGCAGCTAGGATTACAAGTGTGAGCCACAGTCACCCAATTAAGGAAACTATCTATTATATACTCTTTTTTATGTTTTTATTGTAAAAATACTGTACAGAGGGGTTAGAGTTACATGAGCAAGGTAATGAGTACATTTCCTATCAAGCATTGTTACCTCTTCCTTTGTTTTTCCCCTACCATCCCTTCCCTCCCACCTCCACAACTACACTCCCTCCCTCCCCCCCAACGCCTAAATTGTAAAGTTCATTTTTCATCATAGTGTCTTGTACATCTCATTGTTACAATGGGTCAACCTGTATCCCTATGTAAGCATTTTGTTTTTTCCCTTCTCCTTCCCAAATTAGAGAAGTCTATATAAAAGATGCAGGGCACTGACATCAAATTCAGTGAAAACAGGGGTTATACCACAGGGGAGGAACATACAAAGAAATAAAAAAAAATCACATGGTACATTATAAATGCGTTAGAAACAATAGCAAGAAAGAAAAAAACCACTTGTGTCCCTATCTTGGGGTTCATTACGCTTAACATCATCTTATCTGGTCATATGTACATAGCTTTTACTAGTACATGTCTGGGATAAGTAGAAAAGGGCTATTATATATTCTAATACCTTTTTAGATAAGCAACACTACTGATATTTAAAAATAGACAAACTCTTGTGGGGAATATTTTTCAAAGAGCCCAGCTGTTTTAGTTGTGTCAGTATCTGAATCAGCCGAAGTGAATATTTACTCTAGCCCTCTATTCTTTTTAAATTTTTTATTTATTTTGGTCCGGTTGTGGGGCCTAATGCTGGGCCTGGGAACTGTCCCTCAGCTCTTCAACTCAAGGCTAGCGCTCTACCACTTGAGCCACAGCACCACTTCTGGCTTTTTTTTTCTGCTTATGTGGTGCTGAGGAATCAAACCCAGGGCCTCATGCATGCGAGGCAAGCACTCTACCACTGAGCCACCTTCCCAGCCCTAGCCCTCCATTCTTACACAGGATGCCTTTCAATAATTCTGCATGCAGCCACCAAGGATCCAATGCGCTTATGCACAACTCTGCTTCCATGAATGATATGCCGTAGCTTCATGGGAGAATTCTTGATTCTGTACAATTAATGAATTTCCTTTTGGCCCATAGTGAATGACACAAACACAACTTTCTTGTCATTACCTTCATAAGCTTTTCTTCATTCCAGGTGTTCATTATTCACCATACCTCATCTCACTTTCTTTTCAACCTGACTGCTCTGATTGTGCTTTCTGAGTTAATGATGACTATGGACCAGCTCGACCTCTGCTTCAAAACACAACACCACATCTTCCCTACAGCATAGACTCACCAGCCCCAACTTGACACAGGCTCTTTTATTATGTGAGAAGATTGTTCAGGCTCAAGACAAATTTCTCTAATCACCCTATAAGCTTTCTGAAGACATAGAGAACACTTGCAGTTGCTTCAATAGCCCCTTATATCATCCAAAGCATATCAGGCTTAGATCAGGCCTGATACAATTAAATTAAATTATCATGATAATAGCTTATTACAAAGAAAGCCTTTCAATTGCATGCTGGCCAATATGTCCAGCTGAGTTGAGGCTGTAGCCTCTCCTGCGTCTGTGCATAATTACTTTTTCTACAGTTGTCATGAGAACATCCTAAACACTCTTTAGACTTGAAAGGATAATTCCATGTTCTCTCTACTGAATCATTTGGAAGGGGGTTGATAAGTTAGTGGCATATTTGTCAGGGTCTACGCAAGACACAACAATTTATGGGCTTTCTCAAGGTATCTTCCATTTGCTTACTGGTATTTAATTTTTTTATGTTTGATAAGTCTAATCTTGGATGTATTGTTTAGAAATAAAGATCACTTGCTGAGCCAAGTTTTAAGAAAAAGAATATTTAAACCTACCTTCAGAATTAAAACTTCCTAACAGGGGTTATACATGATAGAACTCGAAAATAAACTTTATAGTCCATGTCCTTTAAAAGTTCATTGCTGGGCTGGGAAGGTGGCTCAGTGGTAGAGTGCTTGCCTTGCATGCATGAGGCCCTGGGTTCGATTCCTCAGCACCACATAAGCAAAAAGAAAAACTCCGGAAGTGGTGCTGTGGCTCAAGTGGTAGAGTGCTAGCATTGAGCTGAAGAGCTGAGGGACAGTGCCCAGACCCAGAGTTCAGGCCCTACGACCGGACCCTCCCCCCCAAAAAAAGTTCATTGCTTATTCATTATATATATCTGGGATGAGAGAAATAGTTAAGAACTTAGCCAGATTCTTGGGGACAGAAGAAGAAAGGTTTAAAGAAGAGGTGATAGAGAAACTGAGATAATAATTCAAGGACACAAAGAATTTGGGTGAAGAGGGACTAAGGATATATCTTACACTTTTTATATGAGTAGAACACACAAAAGACAGGTGGGAAAGTAAAACATAAAACACCCCCTAAGTGGTCCAGGTTTGGCTGAAACTACAAGGAGAAGTGGGAAAAGGTAGAAGAAGAAGATGGAGAGACTAGACCAGAAGGGTCTTCTCTTCTATGTCATGGAATCCTTGAGTCTACTGAACTGGGTGACATCATATCAACCCATAACAAGTAGTTAATGAATTGAACAATACATAACGAATCCCACAGAGGCCTCAGTAACCATAACATTTCATGTCATTGATGGGCCCTAAACAACTTCTTGCTATATTCCATATATATTTATTATTTTTTTTCTTATTGCTTCTGTATTTATTCACTTAATGCTTATGGAGGTAACGGAGAGAGAGACAGAAAGAGACAGAGAAAGAGAGAAAGGAGGTTATTCTAATGCTAACTCCACATATTAAAATGGAAAATATAATTCATATGAGTAATGTCATTTCTGGTTAGAAAGTAGAAAAATTATGGAGAGGAGAGATGACATAGCAGAGTTGTAAGAGGCAAATGGGGGAAAAAAAAACCCTCATTGTTCCTGCAATAAGTTTCTAAATCTAGAGCTCACAGTTTTCTTCTGGGTTTTGAAATTTAGTAACATTCTATTCTTAATGCCTCTGTCTCGTTCAAAGGAAGCAGCATCGTTTCATATTTTATGAGCACGTGCTTCTTCTAGTCTATTTACAGTAACAGGTGAGTCATAGGGCAGCCACACATAGGGCAGCTACACTCTCCCCCACCGTACCCATCTCACAAACCTTTATATTTGGACATTCAAGAGCATTGTGAAAGAAGCTTTGTATTTGTCAGAAAAAAAAATAACTCCATTTCCTTACATCTGACAAAAGTCGGAATAAATAACAACAGTGTAATGTTGACGATATGCTATTTGAATTACTAAACAATGATTTCATAGTACTATAAAAAATTCACAGAGCAGCATGCAACATAGAATTTCTCACAATGGTTATTACTATGATAAATATTAGCATAGACAAGCTACATTTCAACTAAAGCTTTATTGACCAATAAACGCTTCTAAAGGTGATGTGATTTTTCAAAAAGACCCATTTGAAAGTGTATTATAAGCTGTGTTTAATAGTATTCTTTGGCCCAATAATTCCACTTCTCCTGCAAATAACTCTAAAGGTGGGCGAGAGAACCTATTTGCATGTGTTGTACTCTGCTTGGAATGTACTTCAAGACTTGATTTACAGTGAACACTTCCTCATTTTCCTGCTGCCTTTGTTTATTGTTGCATTCTCAATTACATTCACCCTGACTTTATTTAAAACCCATGGCTTCCTCCTCTTCTTTATAATTTATTTTCTGTTTTTTTTTTCCCTTAAAGGAGGAAGTACTGGGGTTTAGACCCGAGGGTCCCACACAGACACTCATTCAGCTTGCTGTTTGACTAATGCTCAACCACTTGGGCCATGACCTAGCCTTTTTTTTTGCTCATTATTTTAGAGATGAATTCTCACAAACTTTTCTGCCCAGGCTGGATATGAAATGTGATCTTTTAGATCTCAGATTCCTGAGCAGCTAGGACTACAGTTGTGAACTATCAGGGCCTGTCTCCAGTTTATTTTTCTTTATCAGGTTACCATTAGGTAGCATTTGATGTATTTTAATTACCTTCTTTGTTAACTGTTTTCCTCTTATTAGAATATACAGGGAAGCAGTCTTATTCTTGCTTCTAACATCCAAATAGTAAATGGTAAATAGCAGGTTTGCAATGTACATTAGTCAGGCTAGTACATGGGTATTTTTTCACAGAAATATTCATTATATATTTTAAGCAGCAAAAATTATTTTAAATGTGGAATACCAAGGACATAAGTAAACAATTATTTTATTATTTTTTGTGATTTTATTTTAGTGCCAGTGTTGGGGCTTGAACCCAAATGATCACAAACAAGACCATACTAAGGCTACCAGCACAACTATGTTTACTGTAGCATTATTTACCCTAGCTAAGATATGGAACCAACCCAGATGCCCTTCAGTAGATGAATGGATCAAGAAAATGTGGTATATATACACAATGGAATTCTATGCCTCCATCAGAAAGAATGACATCGCCCCATTTGTTAGAAAATGGAAAGACTTGGAAAAAAATATATTAAGTGAAGTAAGCCAGGCCCAAAGAAATATAGGTCCCATGGTTTCCCTTATTTGCAATATCTAGTATATGTATGAGACAAACAGAAACTGTCAGACAAGTTGATGTTAGGCGAAATGAACCCCAAGATAAGGATTCAAATGTTTTTTTTTCTTTCATGCGATTGTTTCCAACATATTTATAAGATGATTTCTGTTGCTTTGTATGTACCTCCCCCAGGGTATAAGCCTGCTTTCACTGTATTTGATGTTGATATAATTTGTGGAGGGGAAGGGAAAAAACAAATCATTTAACTAGGGATACAGGTGGACCCATTGCAACAACGAGATGTACAAGACGTTATGCTGAAAAACGAGCTTTACAACTTTGGCGGGGTGGGGGGTGGTAGGGGGTTTGGGGGAATGGGGGGGTGGAGAGGGGAAGGGATGGTATGGGGAAACAAAGGAGGAGGCAACAATGCTTGATAAGAAATGTACTCACTATCTTGCCCATGTAATTGTAACCCCTCTGTATGGTATTTTCACAATAATAATAATAATAATAATAATAATAATAATAATAATAATAATAATAATAATCTATTTCTGGCTTTTTCTGTTTATATGGTTCTGAGGAATTGAACCCAAGGCTTTATGTTGCTAGCCAAGCACTCTACCACTAGACACATTCCTAGCTCCAAGACTGTTTTATTAAAAAAACAAAACAAAACAAAATACTCTTTCTATTTTAAAGTTCACATAATTGGTATAGTATATTGACGGAGGAGAAACTAATCAAAATAATTTAGTTAAATTATTAAATTATCAAAAGCCTTCAGAATGAGATTTGAAGGTTTGTTAAGAATGGTATCATTGAGTATGATTTTCTCCACATAAAGAATTGTTAAAATATTTCCCCAAATCTGTGAGTCTGTATAATGGAAACTAATGGTGATAAAGCACTTTGGAAACCAAACTTGAGCCTATTATATCTAGCCCAAGGAAAACATCAATTGCTATGTTTGACCCAATTATGTAAAGAATTCTGCTTTTCAGTTTCATACAGTTAAGGACAATACAGTGGTCATACAGCGTGGGTATCTGTTCAATAGTTAATTTGCCATAGCACTTCATCTCCCCATCGGGAATTCTAGAAAGGCTAAAAAAGCAATACATGCACACTAATAATGCATTTCCAAAAGAAGTGCAGCTTTAGTCTTTGCTTAAGTGCTTAAGTAGGTACTTTTAAGTCAACTTAATTGGAAGCTCTTAAGACCAACAATGAATATAGTATTCTACTTTTTTTTTAATTTTTAATTTTTTAAAAATTATCTTCAAGTGGTTATACAAAGGGGTTTCAATTCAATGTGTCAGTTTATTCTACTTGTCAATACCATCTCTGTTTCCTCAAAGACTTTTTGACACATAGAATCTCCTCACTTTTGAGATGAAACTGTTTTACACTTCAGCAGGAGTCTGAAATGGCAAGATAGTTTTCTGGCTTCTACTTATTGCTCCAACTTCTGGCTTAGATAAACTCCACAGAAAATAGCCGGTTGATACACAAATGGGCTCTGCTTCATTTCAAGTCACTGGTTAGTAGTCAATATAATACATTTCACTTATTTGCTATTCCAAATATATTATCTAAGACTACACATCTGCTGGATAGTCTCATGAGGAGGTTATAAATAGCCTCACAGGAGCTACACGAGTCAAATCTGAGCCATTATTATGTTCACCATGTTGAGTTGTTAGTAAGAGACACTATCTGCATCCAAGATCAGTATGAATGGCCCAGTGAAACATCCAGAAAGACATTCCTTAATCTACTTAAGACATGACATGTTAGCAATCAAGTCTGCAGATTCGGGAGTGAATGGGAGTGTAGGATTTCATACTTTCACCACAATCTTTCACTATGAGGGTGACAGGCTGTAAGGAAGTCCTCAAAGGTTAAATGACAAGTTTTAAGTCATCAAAGTTTCCAACTATGCAGTACAGGAATGCCCAATCTGGGATACTCAAGTCATTGAAGGTAAATATTATTAATTTCTTCACCACCATGAAGCTTTCAATGAATTTACTGAGAGAAATAATCATCACCCTCACTTAAGTATGTATACATATTTTTTATCATTCAACTAACGAGAAAAATAACCTACTTTTGCATTTTCCAGGAAAGTGAAAGCATTATAAATTAGAATTTGTTTGTATAATAAAATGATAGTAATATATTTATACTCTCTCAGGAACCACTGAAATTTTAAATACTTTACCCTCATAGAAAAAGTCATGCAAGAATCATGACAGAATTATATGGAGAATGCTCTCCGCTAGAAAGTAATGAGTGTTTATATGGAAGTAGTTGAGTGATACAGTTCCATACCAAGTGGGAAAAGGCATACAAGTAAATATGGTGTACAATGAAGAGGAGTGTTGGCAAAAAAGAAAAACTTTTGTACTTATAAATACAAGAATTGAAGTCAGATCCATCCATTCATTAAGCTACTGACCAGTGGTTTTAAGAACCTCTGTACAGGTTTCCATAGTAATTGCACTAATTTACATTTCTGCCAATAGTGGATGTTCCTTTCTTCCTCCTCAATACCTCACCAGCATCTGTTGTTTGTTTCTTGATGATGAGACATTCTGACTGGGTGAAATGGAACCTCAGTTAGTCTTGCTTTGTATTTCCTTTATGGAGTTGGATAATCCTCATATATTTATTAGTTAGTTGTACTTCTTTAGAGAACTGTCTCTGCAATTCATTTGCATCTTTATTAATCTGATTAGCTTTTCTTTTGGTGTTTACTTTTTAAGCTTTTTATATATAGTGAGCAATAATCCCTTGACACATGAATAGCTCACAAGGATTTTCTCCTGTTCTTCGTGTTTACTCTGGTAATCATTTTATCTGACGTGAAGAAGTTCCTTTGCTAGGATACAATCCCATTTATCCCATTGTTGTTGTTATTTCCTGAGCAACTGGATCTCGATTCAGAAAGTCCTCATCTGTGCCCATATCTTGAGTCAGTTTCTGTATGTTTTCCTCTAGTATTTTCAAATCTTGCAGTACAGTCTTTGATGCATTTGCATTATTTTTTGTACAGAATAAGAAATTCTACACATGACTATCTATTTTTTTTTTTCTCCTGTGCCATTTGTTGAGGAGTCTATCTTTTCTGGTTTTGGTGGCTTTGTTGAGAAGCAACAAAGATCAACATATGGCAAACATATGATCTTACTATACTCTTGGGAACAGATCCAAAGAAATGTAAGTCAGTACACAATGGAGATTTATGCACATCCAATGTTTTTTTACAACACTATTCACAGTAGCCAAGGAACCAGCCTAGATGCCCATCCACAGATGAATGGATAAATAAAATATATTATAGAAGCATTCTGGAGTATTATTTAGCCATAAAGAAGAATAATATTTTATCATCTACAGGAAGACGAATTGAACTGAAAACAATCATGTTAAAGGAAATAAGCCAGATTCAGAAAGATAAATACTACATGCGCTCTTCTCATATGCAGAAACCAGATCCAAAAAAGAATCAACAAATATTAACATCACAGGGGAACTATATTGGGGGAGAGGCCAGTGAGAGTTTGGAGGGGTTAATTTGGGTACAATGGAGCCTATGATCCAAATACATTCATAATGAAAAAAAATCATAATGAAACACATTTTTAAAATTTATAAGGAAGTTAAAAGGAGGATTAGAGAGACTAGTAGAGGTAATGAATAAGATCAAAGAATGCTATAGCCATGAATGGGAAATCACAATGAAATCTCAGTGTACACTTAGTATATGCTAAGGGAATTATTTTAAATGCTTTACACCTCTTTTGGGGGCATGTGGAGTGGCCATGATGGTCAGTGGGTACTTCTGGTGTGCAGTGGTGAGGTTTTGCAGGGTTCTTTCTGTCCTAGACAAAATTCAATTGACATGACAGGACTGTAGGGCATCATCCAACTGTCAACAACTCCTGCACCCAGCTTTGTCCATTTTGATAGAGTGTGTTTTGGGTGGTTATTCCTACAAGAGTTAGCTAATTTTTATTTCTGTTCTCATAAACAGACATATCTGCTCTCATTGATACAGAATAAGAGTTAGTATGAGATGTAGTGTCTACTTTTTCTTCTACTCCTTTGAGTTGCATGCATTTTTAGTTGAATTATCTGATCTGTTTATTATAAGTAAGTACAGGAATTTATCTCCCTTTCTGTCAGGCTCACTGTCTTGCAAATTAAAATACATTAGGAATTCATTAGGAATTCTAATGTCCGTTTACTCTCCATGATGTTAGAATGAACGTGCTGTATTAGTTTGTGTTCATCTTGAGGTTCTGCATGAGAAGCCAGATCTCTAGTTCAGAAGTTTTCTGTTTGGGCCTCATCAGAAACCTTCTAGGCTTTGTTGGCTGTGTAGTTTTGGCCACAACTGCTTAATTCTGACATTGTCTTTTGAAAGGGATGATAGAAAAGTTGGAAATTCATGCGGTTAGTTTAGCACTCTACTTTTATCTAGAAACACAGACAGAGAGAAGCTTCAGTCTCTGATAATTGGTTTGCCTATTTCAGCACAAGATTCTCTTTTGAGTTTTTCCATTATATACATCAACCACCCTACTCAGAGATGACTTAGTTTGTTTGTATTGTTCAGCTTCTGCAGGGAAAGTCCCAGCAAATCATTTACCTTTCCCCCACATTCAGTTGAAAGCAATTCTCTACCTGTGGGACCTGTGGCGTGCACAATTCCAACCCAATCAGATTTGTACATCGTTCTTAGTATCATTTGTCTTTGCAATATTTGTTCTTATCTTGCCCTTGCTGCATCCTCTCTTCAGGTGTTTTGCTTACAATTTTCTAAATTCTCTAGCAATAACTTAACTCTTATATTTAAGGTTTTAATTTTTATGTTGTTTGTACAATTTTCATTGGCAGACTATCTCAAAACCCTAAAAGTTTATACAAGATCAACAGTAAAGTCTTCATTGGATCTTCCTTTTGGTAGTTTACCCATTCTTTTACCTGGTTGCTTGGAAATAATTGATCCAGCAGTAATTTTGATTTTAATCTTTGCATAGTTTATTATTATTATTAATTAATTAATTATGTGCCAGTCCTGGAGCTTTAATTCAGAGTTTGGGCACTGTTCTTGAGCTTTTTGGATCAAGGCTAACACTCTACTACTTGAGCCAGCTTTTCAGTGGTTAATTGAAGATAAGAGACCCATAGACTTTCCTGTGGGGGTTGGTTTCAAACCTTGATCCCAGATCTTAACCTGTAACTAGGATTACAGGCATGGGCCACCATTGCTGGCAATTTTTTTTAATATGTACAACTAATGACTAATTCCTCTAATAATAACACCCAGGTTCCAATCTCTTTATAGTTGTTCTGAACATTTTAAACTATGACATATTTTTTTTTACATAACTGCAACTACCTCCTTCTAGTCACCATTGCTTACATGGCATAGCTAAACTTGGAGAACAATCTCTATAATCCCAGCTAAACTGGAGGGGAAACAGGAGAACTGTAGCCTAAGGCAAGACCAGGCAAAAGTAGGAGATCCTATATAAAAAAACAAACAAACAAACAAACTAAAAGCAAAACCGGGTAAGGGTATAGTTCAAGTGGTAAAATCCTGTCTAGCAACATGAAGTAAGTCCTGAATTTGATCCTTAGCAGAGAGAGAGAGAGAGGAGAGGGAGAGAGAAGAAAGAAAGAGAGAAAGAAAGAAAGAGTAAGAGAAAACAAAAAAAAAAAGAACAAATGTGGCTTTACAGGAAAAATAGTTGAATAAATTTTCTGGCATGTTTCCTCAATGTTTGCTATAACATGAGTGTTTTCCCTTTGGGTCAACCAGAATAATTTTCTTTTCATACAGCAGTTAATCTAGCTTTGTTATAATACTGTTATCAATTTTCATTCTAAATAATATTATATGTTGAATCAATTCAATAACACTTTTATCAATCTTCATTCTAAATAATATTATATGTTGAATCAATTCTTTCCTTCTGTATTCATTCTCTGCTAAAGAAGATACTTTTTTTATAGTTTCATCTGTATTTAGAAGGAGTCCTTTTATGTATCCCAATCTGACCACAAACTTTATGACCTCCTCTCATAGCATTTTGAGTACACAGGTGCCACCATGCCCAGCAAAAATGCATTTTAATAGGGCTGGGAAGGTGGCTCAGTGGTAGAGTGCTTGCTTGCATTCATGAGGCTTCAATTCCTCAGCACCACATAAGCTGAAAAAGCTGGAAGTGGTGTTGTGGCTCAAGTGGTAGAGTGCTAGTCTTGAGCTGAAGAGCTGAGGGACAGCGCCAAGACCCAGAGTTCAGGCCCCATGACTGACCAAAAAAAAAACATGTATTTTAATCAATTTCTAAGTGAATCTTAAATAATCCAGTAGAAGGTACTAGAAGGTATCAAGTACTATTCGTGTGTAGGAGTGTGTCTGTCTGGGTATCTGTGCATTTAGAATGATATAACTATTAGTAACAGAGCACTCTAGTAACAGTAGTTTAAATAAAGGAAGGTTTTATGTTAACCCACAAGGAATCTGGAGGTCAAACTTTTTTTCTCTTCTATCCATCCACATCATCCATGCTATTGTTCTCCAGATGATTATAATCATATCTTCCCACCCACAAAGGGTCTGGGGAAGAGAAGGAAATAGTGGTGATGCAAATATCTTTCCAGTACACGGCTCTTTTATCTACAATTAGCAAATTATTTGTAAGTACTTGCCCCACCCCACATACAAAGAGATCTCTTTATGTTTGGACAGACTTGGTCCCATGCTTGTCCCCCCCCCCCCCCCCCAAGCAGACTAATGGGAATGGAATTAGCAGTGGCTTAGACAACCTTTAGTTTATTAGGTTGGTCTGGCTATATTATTTCCTGCACAATCCTTGAGTCTTTATTACAGAAATGAGGGAATTAAGTATCGAACCTATTAGTGGACAGCAGCTTCATTACCAAGACCACAGAGACTTAAGCCATTACTTTTTATATTCATGGAAGGGGAAAAGAAAAAGAAGTTAGTCTTTCATCTTCTCCCTTTCTGCCTTGGTTTTATAAATAAAGAAAAAGAAGTTCAGTGGACTTTTTCATAAAGTAGAATCATATTAACTATAAATCCATGTGAAAAATCTGATCCAACATCCTTAGTGACTGGATTTTGCCATCAGTTAGTCTGAGGTCTTGGATATATCACTAAGACTTTCCCCAGCTAGAAAGTTAAAAAAGAAAAAAAAGGACTGGATTAGGAAACTTTCTCATAGCAATCATTTCAGATTAAAGTTAACTGTATTCCCAGTCTTCATGACTCAGCCAAGCCTTTGCATGCTATCAATCCCAAAAGCTAAGGGGGGGTTCCAAGAGTATTGACTTTCAGAGTGGGAGAGTATCCTGTAGTTGCAAGCTCACAGTTCACATGGAAGTTCTGAGTAACAAAAGTGCACTCTGACATTTTTCTTTTTGGTGAATCCACAGGGAAGAATGCTTTGCAGTCAGTCATGCCAGAAGTATTACTAAGTGGTCTGTGGAGAGATCAGTTCTGAGGTAAAAGTAAATCCACCAAGATGCTCAGCTAACTACATTTAAATAGATTTCTTTATCACAGGATTTCTTAGAGAATTTACATTGCTAAAGTGTATTGTGCCATCTCCAAAAGATATCTATTGTTCTTACCCAACTTTAATTTCATCATGAATCTTTTTTGGGGGGTCTAGAGCATTTACTGATTTCTCCTTTTAAAAAATAATGACATTGCCTATCATTTCTATGGATTTGGTGAAAATGAAAAAAAAGCATCTTTTACTTATAAGAAAACCCTTCCTAACAAAGGGTGAAATAAATGCAGCTGTGGTACTTACTAGACACTCATGAAAAAGCAAGGGAAGGGGTGAGATTGTCCAAAAAGAAATGCATTCATTACCTGGCTTACTGTAACCCCTCTGTACATCACCTTTATAATAACAATAAAAAGGAAAAAGAAAACCCTCCTTCTCAACTCAGTTCATGTAAGATGCCAAGTCAGTAACACTATTCTAGAAATAGAAAACAATATGTTAAATATATGGATGAAGTATACCACACATATTAAAGATTATTAAATGGTATAACAATATCTTCGTGTTATAAAGACACAACACAGGCTATGTACTTTCTAATTCTTATTAACTTGGATTCTTAAATAACTTATTTATCAATAATAAATTCTTCCTTTGTAAAAGAAAACTTTTTAGACTGAAAGTTCAGAAAAATATACTTGAAGGAATACTAGTTTAAGCTATTTTTTCCCAAGTATGTTGTGATAAATTGTAGGTATACTTAATCTCATTTAGGAGAATGAACAGCATGGCAGTGCACAACTACAATCCCAGAAGAAGTGAAAGGAGTACCAGCTTGACCTACATAATGAGAACTTGTCTGACAATAAATAACAAAGACATACAATAGGGGAAGGTAACAGTAGAACATAGCAAGGAATTTCTTAGGCCTCATCAAAATGAGCCAATCAGATTCAGAAGTAATCACTGTAGGAGCTAAATGGCATAAAAATAGCAGTAAGTCTCCATCTTTTTTTAATCCTGCTAGTAATGGACTGAATTATCTTTTGGAATAACTAACTGACTGCCTGAATCAGCAGAAATGGCAGCATCCAGTGACACAGGAAAGCATATAGAGAAAAAGAGCAAAAGGCAACTAGTTTCTTTTTTTATCATTTCTTTGGGGGAAAGCACCCAAACACAAACAAGCAAAATTTTACAGAATATCTGTCATAAGAAAGATTTCCCACGGGCAAACAAGTTATGTCTTCCAGTGAGCATAGCATATAGTCATGTAAATGTTCTCTAAATCCAGAAGATGCCAAAAATCAGGAAAGCTGGGAAGAAAAAAAAATCAAGAGATATCTCTGTCCTAAGGACAGATTGTAAATAACCACATACAAGATGATGAAATATTTGGTAAACAAATATTTTTGTTTACTCTTTCATGAAGCCCTACCAACTAGTGGTTACATGGGAAAAAGCAAAACAAAACAAAACTCAGGGTTAGTCATGTTGAATGATTGGCCAAGTCCTGGTGATAATGTATATGTACGTCCTAGATAGGTAAAAGGAGACATCAAAGATTAGCAAAGAAACCACAATGAACTGGTGGTTAGACACACCCAGTTTGTCTTTGGAATGATGGTATTTGCCATTTAACAGTGAGGGTAAGATCTGAGTATCATGGTTCAAAGCTAGCCTGAAAGGAAAGTCCATGAGACATGTCCAGTGAAGTACCAAAAACCAGATATGGAGCTGTGGCTCAAGTGGTAGAGCACCATCCTTGAGTTAAAAGGCTAAAGGGCAGTGCCCTGACCTGAGTTCAAGCACCAGTACCAGTAACAACAACAAAACCAAAATCTTTAAGGCGGGCTGATGGCTCACACTTGTCCTCCTAGCTACTCAGAAGGCTGAGCCAGCCCGTGCAGGAAGTTCTGTGAAACTCTTATCTTCAATTAAGTACCTCCCAAAAGCTGTAAGAGGAAGTATGGCTCAAGTGGTAGGGAGCTAACTTGAGCAAAAAAGCTCAGCAAAAGGATCCAAGGGCTGAGTTCAAGCCCCAGGACGAACACACAACAAAATAAAAATAGTAGTTTGTAGCTTTTCCAAAACTACCTGACTAGACAACATTGCCATCTAGTGGTCTAAACGTACTACATCTGCCACTTTTGGGGTGGGAGCTGGGGTCCCAAAAGGACTCTTAAGCCAAGTGCCCACTATGTGTGATGTTTACAGTGGTCCGGGAAGCTACACCAAACTCACCCAGAGCAAGATCGCACTGACTTTCAGTTACAGAGACTATGTGAGGCTCAAAGCTTTAGTAGTTTCACCAAGAAAAGACTAAAAACAAAAACCAAGAAAACAAAAACAAACACTATCATCATTGAAACAAGCTTTTGATTTGCCTTGCAATTTTTTTGACCTTTTTGGTTTTCCCTTTTCACCCCTTTGTTTACCCACTTGACTGAAATATTTTCCACATATTCTCTTCTCTTTACAATCAGGATGTATCACCACTACTAGATGAAGAGGTATCATTCATCAATGAAGGTCAATTACACAACAGGAAGTCAATCTAAGTTTTAAAGGAAACCCAGAATCTGTTCTACCTGGGTAAGCCAAAGGTTGGCAATGGTCTTAAGATGAATATATAAAGTATAGAGCTTCTAATGTTGGAGCAGGAAACAACCAATCCAGTATTCGAAAGAGAAATATCCTAGCAAACATCCCTTGGGGCCTCTTCTTTGGTTGAAATCAGACACTCATGGCTTCTGATTGGCTTATGAGCTTGGCATCTGCAACCAAAACACCTGTGGAAAGTTCCATCCACATGCTAAAAAGAGCGTGGAAAGACTTGGCATAAGATCTACATGTCCAGTGGACCTTCTGGACCACTTCCAGAATAATACTCATGAATTCCCGTTAATCTCCATTGTGACTATACATGGTTTACATCATGAAGGATACATAAATACTGACAAAGCAGCCATTAAATCTTTTTCAAGCCTTCAAAGAAAACAATGAAAGTTAGAAATATGTACCATTTTAGATTCATTTGAATACAGGAACAGTGGAAAAACTGAAAGAGGCAATTTCCAGAAACCCAAATATGTACCTATCCAAAATTTGCATCCCAGGCTGAGGTATGCCTACGCAAATGGATCTAAGTTCAAATTCCTGTTAGAAAAATTCTGGAATACACTTACTTCCCATATGCAAACTTAGGAGAGCAGCTGTCAGCTCTTACCTATAATAAAAAGGATCTCCACTGCGATGTCACTGACTGTCGTGCTCCGAGTTGTGGACAGGTCATCATTGCCAATGAAACAAACGTTGTAAGGGACAGTCACGGCTACATAAAACGTTGCCAACAAAATAAGCCAGTCCCAGCCAGCTTTAAAAGTGCTAAAATGCAAAAGAATGAATTTGGACTTTTTTGCATCAGAAACTTTATATTCTGGAAATGCTGGTTTGTCAACAAAAACATTCTGTGCAGAAAGACAAAAAGAAGAGAAGGAGGAAAAGAAATACATTAGAAGCAAGGCTCAGAGAGGCTTAAACATTACATTTCTGGGAGACGGCTCATTTGTGCATAGAGTGTCAATAAATTTTGCAAGACTTTTAAGACTCGATATGGACATCCAACCATGTGCTGCCTAACTATATTTCAGTTGAAGAAGGACCTCTTATACAATGGTGACCACATTGGAAAGGCTGACCAATTATACCACTCATTTGTGCTGATGTTAATGTAAGCCAATTTATTAGATTAACAGTCATGTAAAGGTCTGGCCCACACATTGAGATGTACAGTAGATGAACTTTGAAAATTACAATAACAACAGTGTTGTTGGTTTACACAATTACTCCATACACTGTTATTTTAGAGTTATTTGAAGCATCTCAACCAGCAGCAGCCTTCGACATCTCCTGTTTATCTCTCTATTGATTTGTCAGGCAGTCAGTTTGATTAATTGACCTGCACTATCTAGGCTTGTTGAAGTGCATCCTGTAGTATTCACAGAAGGATGAAATAATCTAAGCTACAATGCTCAGAATGTCTTGCTGCTACAATGTAGCATGTGACTGTTCTAAAATTGAGCAGAGATCTTTCTTGTGAATAACAGGTATGTTCAGAGTTTTGTTATGAATGTGGAGTGAGTAATCTAGATTTCACTCATTAAAAAACAAGCAGATCATTGTTTTAAATGTCACCCAAAAATAGCTAGAGTTGCTCGTATAACCCTACACACATCAGAAACATGAAACTATGTCTCTATGCTTTGATTCTGCGAGGACAATCTGATGACAGTCATTGTCTAGAGTATATTTGACCTGAGATTTGCTGAAATCAGCAAAGGTAGTTTATTTGCTTTCTTAGAAAGGATAGAGATGACCAACATTCTATTCTAAATAGCTGTTTACATTCTTTCAAAATATAACCAGGTTGTATATGCTGTTTTCATTATGTTGGCTAGTGAAGTTTCCTAGTTTATTATCTTCATGAAGAGTTTATTATCTTTATGAACAGTAATGCATTCAGACACTGGCCAGACTTTGGTTCCAGGGTAAGGCAAGAAATAGTTAATTAAGGGTTATTATTTGGGTCATTGAAAGAGGAAGGCCATGTTCATTGTATAGCTGATGAAATGCAGAAGAATAGCTGGAGTTTTTGATAACTGCAAAAGCTTTTTACTTTGAAAGCAGTCCAAATTGATGAACAATTCCCTTATTGCCAGGACACAAAGGCAGGCCCTACAATGGTGTGTGTGGAAATTTGACAAGCCTGTAACTAGATACTTTCAGACCTTGCTTTGACCTCAATTAATGAGAAATGCAAGATAGGTAATGAAAACTTAAATTTGAAAGTGAAGTTGAATGAACAGACTAGCTTAAAGTTCTGGAATACATATTACTTTCAGGTCACAGTGTTGTTTTCTTGTCTTGGTTATTGAGAGAAAGACCAATAATGTGGTATGTTCAGGGAACCCAAAAGTATCTGAGACTTTGTGAAACATCAAGAGAGAGCAGGAAGAATTGATTTTTAGCCATGACTATCCATGTCTAAATAGTCATGCTAAATGTCTGGTAGACCAAACATGTTTCCCTTTCCTGTTAATATTCTTACTCAACCCATGTAGGCATTTCATCATGCCAATTCTTCATGATAAACCCGTATTTTGCTTCTTCTAATTGGTTTGTTGGTATCCAATGAATTACTGAATCTATATTCCACACTGATCCCAATAAAAAAGACCTGCTACTTTTACTCCAGTCTGATTCTGAGGGTTAAGTTACAAAGTGGATTTTAACATAAAACTAAGAAGAGGAGATGAAGTCCTGAATTGAACTTACAAAAGTCAGGCAGGAACATGGCAGAGAACATTATGATATTCATCTCCTCAAAATCAGTGAGTACTGCCACTTATATTTATAGCTCATACATTTTCCTAAATATTTACCACAATAAGAAATGATCAGAGACATCAGGAACAACACATTTTTCAGTCTAAGTAATTTTAATAAGGTGAAAGTTAAGTTTTACCTTATTCAAGGGGAGAGGCCAGGTCTAGGGTAAGGGTTGGGAACTACTGCTCTAATGAACCTTAGCTATCTCCACCACTCAGAAAATGAAATACACAATTTCACTTATGTAGGCCACTTAAAGCATATTATTTAATATTCTCATATTATTATTAAATCATATTCTTGATTATACTGAGAATTCAGTTCAGCTCAGGTACATCTTAACTTTTGAAATGTTCACTAAAGTCTTGCACACATCCTTATGTAATCAACTGGGTGGAAAAAAATGTGTTTTTCTTTCTTCTTCAGAGTTTGAAGCCTATGTACCTGTCCCATAAAACTATCTCAGAGGAGAAGTAAGGTGAGGAGATTTGTGTCTACATTGTGTCAGAAGATTTAAGGCTGAGTCCCACGGTGTCTCCTCCTGCTTTAGAAATTTTAAGTAAGTTGGTAAGTTGGTTTCTGCAAATTGTTAAAATGAGACTAAGAAAAATGTGCTGGCTTGCTGTAAGAACCAAATAACATAAGCAAAAGCAACTTTTAGTGGTATTTTTAAACAGCTAGGGGCTGTAATTCTGGTGTGTGTGTCCATGTTGCTATCATCAGAATTTCCCATCCCCAAAAGATGATTTAGCCAGTAATTTATCCAGAGTATTTTCTCCCTTTCCTTCTCTTTTTGTTCTGTGCGCTTTAGCCGTTCTCCTTTGCTCTCCTGGAAAACAGTTGGAGACAGGACTAGTCAGTCCTGATTCTACAATTGGCTTTACAAGTAAGATTTACCTGTCCCAGCAGAGTCCCTGTGTCGATGCAACATTCTTGAATACTGTATTGTATATTATTTTAATACTCCACCCTGATGTTTATACTTCCTCTATGAAAGGCAATTAGGCAATTAGCTGAGCAGTGGGAGTTACGAATTTTTTAATCAGAATTTTAAGTGGTGTTTTGTACTTCGTTAAATCGAAAGGGAAAAGCAGAAAGCTTAGCAAATGCATCGGATAGCTCACTAATAGTTGGGATATTTAAATGATTCAGTACAAACCTAGAAGATCCTGTCAGCTTTCTGCATAATAGGATCTCTGGATGGCATTTATAAAGGTGCTTTGCTGGTTGGATTGCATGGAATCCTGTTCAGATGTAGTTACCTTTGTTTCTTCCTAGAACTTGTTTGCTTTCACCAAGGCTGACTTAGTAACATAAGGGAACCAGGGGTAGGATTCAGAGAGGGAGTGACATGTGATGTTGTCTTTCCCTGGATTCTCAGGAATCAATAAGTAGGTCCACCTAGAAAACCTTCATATTAGGCAGGGCAAAGATAATACATTATATAACTCTCCATAGTGGTTCGTGGCTGACCAAAAAGGGCATGGAGATGGTCCATAAATATAATTGGATTAAAATATTTTATTCTGCTTTCCAGGACCAGGCTTGCAACATCTGTATTTGTATTTGTTCTCTCTCTCTCTCTCTCTCTCTCTCTCTCTCTCTCTCTCTCTCTCTCTCTCTCTCTCTCTCTCTCTCTCTCTCTCTGCACTAAAATTAGAGAAACAGATGCTTTCTGTGCCTGATGAAAGACCTGTTTTATCGAAATTATCTGTATGTAAGATAACAGTACCAGAAATTATTGGATTAAAGTAAATTTCCAAAGAATCCTTTGTAATCCTTAACTCTCAGACATCTGGATTTGGGACCAATTTTAAAGTAGTTCTGATTGTTTGATGTGACTGATGCTAATAGCATTGGTGAGGTAGACCAGGTATTCACGTTCCTGTTCCTAGTCACAACTGCTCTCACTCCCCATTTGCTCTGATGATTCCACAAGGTAAACTAATGACATTAATATCATTCAAAATGTTAGCTTTTTGAAGCCAGGCGCCAGTGGCTCACACCTGTAATCCTAGATACTGAAGAGGCTGAGATATGAGGATCACAGTTCAAAGCCAGCCCCAGGCTGGAAAGTCCCTGAAACTCTTATCTCCAATAAACCACCAGAAAACTGGAAGTGGTGCTGTGGCTCAAGCAGCAGAGTGCTCGCCTTGAGCTGAAGAGCGCAGGGACAGCACCCAAGCCCAGAGTTCAAGCCCCACCATTGACAAAAAAAAAAAAAGAAAAAAGAAAAAAAAGCTAGCTTTGGACATCTACAACTAAATAGGCCTTGATCTGGAAATCTTCATGAAAGTAAAGTCCTTATTTAAAACAAAATTTTTTTTTCCATAGGGATAGACAGGGATAGGGAACTTGACGGTAATTTACTAAAAGCACAACCTTTTAAGGAACTGTGAAAGGGATGGCATGTAATTTCAGAGTTATGGTGTGGGGGATTACCAACTGCATTCTGTACATAATATGAACTTCTAAATGAAGTAATGAATTTTTGTTCATAAAGGGCAAAATAGTTGCAACTACAAATAAATTCAAGGAATTTAAACCTACAAACTCTGAATGTATAATGTGACTTGCCACATCCATTCTTTCATACAGCGCAGCCAGTATGTCCTGATTTGCAGGGTCTGTCGTTCCATGTATTACTGCACTGCAATAATACTCTAATCTCTGGGCTGTGATAACAGCATGATTAAGAACTTTTATTTTACAATGCCTTATGACCACTGGCCTTTCTCAGCTCATTCTCTATAAGCAAGCACAAGCCATAGTAGAAAAAAAAATAATCTAAGAGAGCCAATAAATGAATAATTGGAGCTGTTCTTTAGTGAATCCAGCATGACCATCAAGGGAAACTCTAGCATTCACCATGTGTACACATTCCACCTACATTATTTATTTTCAATTTGTTCTTTTCTCTTCTTTGCAGGTGTCCAGAGATGTGATAAAGGACCGCTCGGCTCCTTCTCCGGGCTGACTCAAAGTGGGTGCCTGCTCTCGACCTTCCTTTGGCTTTGTCTGGGGGAAGTGAAAGAAAACTCATTAGATGCCAACAAATGCATCATTTCATCTCAGGAATGTCACGTTGTGATAGTTTACTCTCAAAATCACATGGTGGCTATCTGTTGCAGAGCTCCTAGTAATCTTTAAGTGTAGCATATTTTAATCCATATATTTCATCATTACATTAACTGAATTTGTTTTTTAAAGTAAAACATACATAAGAATGGAGGAACATTTCAGCTCATTCAAGAAGGCATTAAGGAACATTGGTTTCCCTTTCTTGGGATTCCCACATTTCTATCTCTTATTCTACTCACCATGAGAAAATTTCTTTCAGAAAAGTTTTGAAATATGTTATAACCACATTTATAATTGTTTATATTTGTATAATGGAATCTACAATAAATACTATTTATTTATTTATTTATATTTGGTTCTGGGGCTTGAACTCTGGACCTGGGTGCTGTCCCTGAGCTTTTGTGTTCAAGGTTAGCACTTTACCACTTGAGCACAGCACCACTTGTGGCTTTTTCTGAGTAGTTGATTGGAGATAAGAGTCTTTTGGAATTTTCTGCTTGGGCTTGCTTTGAACTGTGATCCTTGATCTCAGCCTCCTGGATAGCTAGGATTACAGGCGTGAGCCATTGACCCGTAGCTATAAGCACCAATTTTTAACCTCAAAATAACTTGCAAGTCATTCCAAATGTATACATTGTAATTCTTTCCTGTCCACGTCATTGGCTAAGAGCTTCCATATCAAGAATCTGATTAGCCTTTTCAGTTTAGAATTTATCATGCATATTTAGGATTATCAAGGAGTATAAAAAATAACTTGTGTAGATAATCCTGCAGTGAAAATTCTTGAATTTAAAGCTTTACATGTGTGCCAACATACCAACAAATAAGTTACCAGAGAAGATTATGTGTAAATACATACAGAGTTTTGTATTAACATTCTAAATTTAATTAAAGCAATTTAACAAGTAAAGCAAGTGAATGGATAGCCTACTTTATCATACATAGCTAAATTACAAAATATCACCAGAATGGAATCTAACATTTTGAATGTTGAGAAATAACAAACTATAGTTTGGATTTACCTTTTAAATTCATAAATAATGGGTGAGCACATCTTTAAATATTTAGTGTTCATTTGCATTGAATTTTCAGAAGTCATTATTTTTGCCAATTATAAAATATGGTACTTTAAATTTGATTTATAATAGTTATTCATGTACTAATTACTATTTTCTTGTCATCTGTGCTGTCAAAAATAACTCCAATTATTTTACTTGACTTTGTGCTTTGCATTCTAAACATTTAAAAGTTTTATGTTTTCACACTTATCTGCCTTTTAAAAGATTATATCTGCATAGCTCAATTTTTTCACTTAAAATATGTTTAATAATCTAAACATTTCTTCTGATATCACTGTCTTTACATTCAAATGTTTAGACATCTAAGTCCAATTCTGAGCTCATAAAATGATGTACGAATCTAACTAGTTTATTTCTTTCTACAGTGTCATTGTCCAATAAAAATAAAGTGTTATACTACTTCAAGAAATATTTAGTCTGTCTTTGGTTAACTGGTCAATACACCATCTTATTCTCAATAAATTGTATCTGTATTTTAAAGTGCCCAAGCCCAGAGTTCAAGCCCAACAACCGACAAAAAGAAATTCAACAATTGAGTCCCATTATTTATTTCATCATTAAATTATCTTTAGCATTACAAACTCTTTCTCATTCACAAAAATAATTAGGTTTGGTGGTTATGCTGGGAAAGCCATGAATATTGATGTATGGTTGTTTTTGTGTACTTGCTGGCTCTGATCTAGATCTTTTGTATTTACTATTTTAAGGATTCCCCATAACACCATGTGAGACAAATGTTATATCTTTCATTGACAGATGTGAAAACATATCACATGGTTTTACAGCTGCTAAGGAGTGGAGATAGATGTGAATCCAGATTGGTCTAAAGACCCTAGCCCTTACACAAACATCTCCAAGACCTTTTATGTCCCCATTGTTCAGGATTGCTGCATCATGTACAGAGTTTAATGGACTGATGGGTATAATAGGCTCTGCCTGAGTTTGGACTTCAAGTCTTCAAAGGACTTTAATGACTCCTCCATCCCCATAGCAGGCTGGGATGCTTGACTGACCAACAAACAGTATGCTTTATTCAAAGCAAATATCCAATACAATTTTATTTTTATAAATTGTTCACCTGTTACAAGGTAATTTGAAAAATTAACATAAATATGTTACTTAACCATAGACTTGACTCAATGAAAGGAGATTAAAATAGTATGAAAAGGGGCAGAGTTTTCTTTATTGGCATAAGAATTTTATTTATCTCAAATTCTGCTTGATAAAAAGGTATATTGATACAGAAAACAATGAACATGAGATTGTGAACACAGAGAACATAAACTTAGGAGATGTTGCTACTTTTTCATTCCATTTTAGGGCTTAAGATTACTTTTCCCTTGATGTATATATTTAACCAGACTATTCTTAACTTCAGTGTCTATAACAGTGTCATTCACTATCTTATAAATAAAATAAGGTGGCAAGAAAATAAGAAGATGAGAGAGATGTTTGAAAAAGATCTCTCCAAAGCACAAAAGCAGCTTTATGTAAATATGTGGTTGTCTCTGTGTGTATCTGTCTTGTCTGTCTGTGTATTTAAGGAATTACCCAGAATGAAAATAATTGAGCTGTGAGTGAAGACAAGAGTTTAACAAAAGCAAAACCCAATGAAAAGCTTCACCAGGAAGCTGTAGTCTCCATCTACCCAGAGCCTTAGCCCAGCTGTGGCTACTGGAGAGGCATGTTCACAGATGGGAGGGTAGGAAGTGAGCCACCATACATCCTGATGGGACAAATTAAAAAAAAATCACGACTGAAAGGCTAATTTTATTATGTTACTAAAAGTTCAAATCATGTCTTCATGTGTTAAATTGTTTTGGTTCACGTGGAACTCTTCTAATTTACACTTAAAAATGGAAATATTGCTATAGCTGAGAATAAAATAAAGAGTATTAAAATTTGACAACAAATTAAAGTTTTAATAGTTTTAAGACAGTGACAATAGGAATGTGGTAAGGTCAGAAGGCTTTTGCTCTATCAGTTGGGTTTTAGAAGCCAAGCAGACTCACCCTATTTCAAAAAAGACTAGAGTAAATATTTATGAAAGTAAAGAAATCGAATTGAGGCATGGCTCAAGAAAAAGCCCAAGTAAGTTTGAGAAGTTCTGAGTTCAAGATCCAGTATTATTGCATGTGTACATGTGCATGCTCTCTCACACACATACCCACTCACACACACACACACAGAGAAATTACTATACAAAGAAATGTGATGGCAGGGAGATCAAGCACATAAAGAAAAGTGATAGTTCTAACAGGGAATCCAATGAGCTTATTAGATAACTAACGTAGTTTCCATCTGCTCCAGTGTAGGGTTTAACTTCACTGTTCTTAGGTGTCTGTGTGCAGTCAATGAAAATGGATTGTTGGCTCTTTTGGGTTTATAGATTTGCCAGACAGGTATAGAGAAAATAAAGAGGTATGACAAGATTTAAGGTAGATGCAAAAGCAACTTTAAAATGATTATCCATGAAGTGCTAAAGTATGCTGTTGAAATTGTTTTAAGAATGAAGAGTGATGGGGGGGGTATCATTGATGGGAATGAGTTGGACATGTGTGAAAATGTCACAATGAACATTCTTCCTCGTAAACTAATGTTGTATAGATAATTAAAAATTACAAAACATAAGGAAAATGAAAGCAACAGTAGTGGGCCAACAGGAAGAAGGTAGGCATTTCAGAGACCTGGGGGTTGTTACCTAGTAAAAGGTGGTAAATGTTGAGATAGAAAGGAGGTGATATAGGGCTGGGAAGGTGGCTCAGTGGTAGTGTGCTTGCCTTGCATGCATGAGGCCCTGGGTTCGATTCTTCAGCACCACATAAACAGAAAAAGCTGGAAGTGGCGCTGTGGCTCAAGTGGTAGAGTGTTAGCCTTGAGCTGAAGAGTGTAGGGAGAGCGCCCAGGCCCAGAGTTCAAGCCCCAGGACTGACAAAAAAAAAAAAAAAAAAAAGGAGGAGCTGTACTTGTTAGTCCATGGGTGGATAAATAAGCAATTTTAATTATTGAGTAATAACAAGTGATGATAATTTTTGGCCAAAAATTATTTTGTTTCTATCTGATGATTTAGAACTTCTGTACAAAACATTATATATGACTGATATGCCCTAATTCCCCTCAGGGCTTTGGCTTTGTGCCACATTGAATCCTTATTCCATTGGGCATTAGTTCTTTCACTTACTAAAAAGTAAAGTAAGCTGAGGGACAGCAGTTCACACCTGTAAACATAGCTACCTGGGAGGCTAAGAAATGAAGATCACAGTCCAAAGCCAGCCCAGGCAGCCAAGTCCATGAGACTCTTATCTCCAATTAATCACCAAAAAACTAGAAGTGAAGCTGTGGCTCAAAGAAAAACAAAAAACCAAAATCAAAACCAAAAAGCATATATAGACTAAAAATGTTCCCTCTTCAGCTTTAATTTGGATTCCATTTCTCTTCTGTTTTGCCTCAGATCTACCATTGCATTTATGGTCTACTTTTATAATATGCTTAAAAATGTATTTGAGCAGCCAGGCACTGGTGGCTCATGCCTGCAATCCCAGCTACTTAGGAGGGTGAGATATGAAGATTGTAGTTTGAAGGCAGCCTGGGCAGAAAAGCCTCTGTGAGACTCTTATCTCCTATTACCCTTTCAAAACCTGGAAGTGGTGTTGTGGCTCAAGTGGTAGAGTACTAGCCCTGAGCACAAAGAGTCTCAGGGACAGTGTCGAGGCCCTGAGTTCAAGCCCTACAACCACCACCAACAGCAACAGCACTTGTCTTCATTAATTTTATTTTTATGCTGGTATTGGAGGCTGAATGCATGGCCTTGCACCCTGGATTGGCATTGTTTGCTAAAGGTTTGCATTGTATGACTTGGGTCCAAGATTCACTTCTAGCTTGCTGATGGTTAATTAGAGGTAAGAGTCTCATGAACTTTCCAGCCTCCTGAGTAGTTAGAATTACAGGTGTGAGCCACCCTGCCTGGCTCACATTGACTACCGGTGCAGATTTCTGGTTCTGGATGCCCTTCTGAAAATAACCATTATGAATTTTGATGTTCTGAATTATATAGTATTGAAAGCAAAGGACTGCTAGAGAAACACAGGAAATTCGAAAGGCTAACTGAAGTGAAAATTAAAATTTTGCTTCAGAAATTAGTATATTATAGGAGTAAAATCAGCTAAAATTGTAGAGAATTTGGATAGTATTTATATTTATAATCAATGAACATATATCTAAGGAATCCATCGAACAAAGAATTTCCGTTTCTTTTCATATGCACATGAAACAAATGTAAGTTAGTTTTATGCTGCAAAGACAATTTCAAAATGTTCCAAAAAAGGAAAAATAAAGAAAACCCACCACAACCCATATGGGTAAAAAAAATCTTCCCTCCACGGATCCAAATTTTCACCATTTGAGCTTTTCTGAATTATTATACTTTTTGAGAGGTATGGCAATTGTATATGTTATTATTTTTCCATTTTTGTTATAATAAATTGTATAATAGTCTGTTGTGAATATTTAACTATGAGAGCTTCACAAAGTGAGCTAATTTGGCAGTCAGATGAAATCCATAGCATATTGTTCAGAAGAAATGAGAAGTAGGAGATAAAGGAAATGCAGTCAATAGAAATTTAAAACAAAGCCACATGCTAGTGGCTCATGCCTGTAATCTGAGCTTCTCAGGAGGCTTAGATATGAGGATTGCATTTTGAAGCCTGTTTGGGAAGGATAAACCATGAGACTCTTATCTCCAGTTAACCTGTAAAAAGGCCAGAAGTGAAGCTGTGGCTCAAGTGGCAGAGTGCCCACCTTGAGTGAAAAAGGTAAGGGACAATGCCTAGGCAAATACTGGCACACACACAAACACAAATACACTGGATAGAGATAGATATAGAGATAGAGACATATAGCACAATAATAAATAAATCTAAAATGATGCAACTGTATTTGGTCAGCTTCTTATTATCAACATGGGCTGGCAATTCTAAACAAAGAAAAATCTTTTGTCGATATAGCTTCAAAACAACTGCTATGGTTACTAGCAAATTTTAATAATTAGATTTCATGCCAAATGAATGCATTTGTGATACAAATAATATGATAAGAGGAAACATTTCTAAACTATTTATCTGAAAAAAGACTGGTATAAAATACAAAGATCTCACAAAACTCGTGTTAAGAAAAACAAACAATTCAACCAGAAAACAAAAGACAAGAGTCATTTCACTAGTTCACTAGTGAATGTACAAAAACAATAATAAATCACATGAAAGTATGTTAATGAGCACCAGCTGTTAGGGCCATGAGAATTGAGACTACACTGAGATCTCAATGAACACCTCTTATGACAGCAAAAAAAAAAAAAAAAATACAGTGACAGTACCACATGCTAGTGAGAAGAGAGGAAATAGGGAGAAGAGAGGGAATAGGGTCTCTCATGCATTGCTGGTGCAAATGTAAATGATCCAGTCACTCTGAAAAGTAGTTTGGCAAATTCTTGAAGGAATAGCATCTTAAGCAATTCTTACTATATCAATCAGCAGTTACCTTTTAGCTAACTATCCCAGAGAAATATAATCATGCCCTCACAAACACACAGATGTGTATTTGTCCATAGAAAATTCTCAAGAATTAAGAATAACCAAAATGTCCTTCAAATTGGGAATAGTTCATTGCATGAGTATATTCCTATGGGGAAATACATGCCAGCAATGGATTTCTACCAGAACAGAGAAAACAACATGTATTCTGTTCAGTGAAAAAAATAACTAATGATGGAAGGTTACAAACTGTGTTATCCCATTTATACAGAATTCTTGAAATGCTCAAAGTGGAAAACAGGGATGATAAGAGTGCTGCTCTATGAAAGTACCAAGAGGGAGATTTTATTTTTTATTTATTTATATTTTTCTGATAAGAATGATCATTTATTTCTTTTTCTTTCATTTTAAAAAATATTGTTATTATAAAGGTAACATACAGAGGGGTTACAACTACATGCATCAGGTAATGAGTACATTTTTTGACAATGTCACCCCTTTCCTCACCCTCTCCCAGTTTTCTCCTTTCCATCCTCATCCATAACTTGTATAGTTCATTTTCAATGTAGTCCAGTGAGTACCACTGCATCATTCATTCGCTCTTTGTCCCTTAATTTCTGTGCCTCCCCTTACTCTTCCAAAGACATATAAAAAAACAGAAAAAAGAAAACAAAAACAAAAATAGAAAAAACAACTCTAGTTGTTGATGTCAGTATTTTTGTATGATCATATGCACATATTCATTGTACATTGAGAGTTTATTTATTAATTTTTTTCATTAAAAGCAAGATGAATTCAGTTATCAAAGTCAATGTGGATTAGTGGTAGAGTGCTTGCCTAGCATGCATGAGGCCCTAGATTTTATTCCTTAGTACCACATAAACAGAGAAAGCCAGAAGTGGTGCTGTGGCTCAAGAAGTAGAATGCTAGCCTTGAGCAAAAGAAGCTCAGGGGCAGTGCCCAGGCCCTGAGTTCAAGCCCCAGGACTGACAAAAACAAAACAAAATAAAATAACAAAGTCAAAGGGTAGGATTTGGAGCTGGGGAGAATGATGAAAGGGGATATGGGTATCTATATAAACATAATTTTTTTAAAAATCAATGCTAAAAAGACAAGAGCCAGGTGCCAATGTTTCACACCTGTAATCCTAGCTACTCAGGAAGCTGAGATCTGAGGATCACAGTTCAAAGCCAACCTATAACCCTCTGTACAGTATCTTTATAATAAAAAAGTGTTTTAAAGTCTTTAAGTAGTTGTACAAAAGGATTTGAACATATTCGTTTATGGGTACAATACGTCTTGATCTACCCCTTCTATTACTCTCCTCCATCTCTCCCAATCCCACCCATCTGTACAAGTTACATATTCACATATGTACATTTACACATATGGACATTGAATATTATGACTGCATTTGCCTATCCTTCCCGTATCCATTTGTCTGCCATTCCTTCCTTTGACTTCCTCCACCAACATATGCTCAACCTTCTTGATATTCATGTTCTTAAACTGTAAATTAATTGTTCAGAGGAGTAAAAGGAGTAACACCATTGGAATCCTCTTCTGCATATACCATATTTCATTTAATGTGTTTGTGTATATATTTGTATCATCTGCAACAAGGAAATCTTGATAGTGGTGGGGATAGCTTGGTATCTTAGTTGTGTTGTTGATTGCCCAGACCTGCACTTGTGCAACCACCAACACAACTACACACATATTTCAATGTTAGTTTCTTGGTTTTGAAATTGTACCACAGTTACACAATTGGAAGTGTCAGAAGTGGATGAAGGTCAGTCTGCAGTGTCCTTCATTTTCCTGTGAATCTATAACTATTTCGTTACAAAAATTATTTTCACATTGTGTCTAGTTGTTAATGTCCTTTATTGAATGTAATTGAAGCATATTGAGGCGCTTTTAATTGCTTTCTACACGTGGAAATCTAAGTGGCAGAAAAACTTGGAGCTGAGTTTCTGTGCTGGCAGTGAGGGCCTACCCCATGTGTTGTGCAAATTTGTACAAGGCTCCCTCCATGTAGCATTAAAAAAATTGTTACAAGATGTTGGTTTTATTAGAAAATGCCACCTTACTATTGTTATGTCATAGAATTTACTGTCAAAATACACATTAACTTACCTATAAGGAAAATATGTATAACTCTATGATTCATACATTTTATGAAAAATGGATGGCTTGTTATCATACTATTAATATTTAAAATGGAGCCTTTCATTAATTAATGAACAAAGTGAAATTCTTCTCTGTTAGGATTTTATATAACAAGGAAGTGGCTCATGTCTGTAATTCTAGCTACTCAAGAGGCTGAGATCTGAGAATTTCCTTTCAAAGCCAGGGACAGGAAATTCCTTGAGACTCTTATTTCCAATTAACCACCAACTATAAGTGGCACCGTGTCTCAAAGTAATAGAGAGCTGGCCTTTAGCAAATAAGGTCAGGCATTGCAAATCTGACCTGCTTAAGGGGCCGTTTGCTTGATTTTATTCCAGCCTTTCACTTAGAATAGGTTTGTTTTTGTGGGCAAGGTGTGTTTCTTGAAGGAAGCAGATAGGTCATGCTTTTGGATCCTAGTCAATCTATGACATTTATTGAAGAGTTAAGTCCATTAATATTGAGAGTTAGGATTGAGAGATGTTTGGTATGTTGTTATCCACCTTCTTTTTTTTTTTTTTTTTTTTTGTCAGTAGTGGGGCTTTAACTCTGGGCCTGGGTAATGTCGCTCAGCTCTTCAGCTCAAGGCTAGCACTCTTATCACTTGAGCCACAGTGCCACTTCTAGTTTTCTGAGTGGTTTATTTGAGTTAGGAGTCTCATGGACTTTCCTGCCAAGGCTGGCTTTGAACCGTGATCCTCAGATCTCAGCCTCCTGAATAGCTAGGATTACAGGCGTCAGCCACCGGCACCCAGCTGTTATCCACCATCTTAGAGGCTGTGCCTCATGAATTCTTACTATAATTATCTGGTTCTCTGTTAAGGGGCTATTTCTCTGTCAGTATCCTGTTCTTGTTGGTTTTCTATGTTTAGAAAGTCTTTAAGTACCATTTGTAATGCTAGTTTGGTGGAGATACATTGTTTCAATTTTTTCTTTTCTGTGGAAGGTTTGTATTTGTTCCTCACTTATGAAGAAGAGTTTAACTGGGTACACTATTATTGGTTGTTATCACCATGTGGCATACTTCAAATTCCTCTTGCTTTCATGGTCCCTGCTGAGAAATCTGTAGTTATTCTGGTTGGTTTTCCTTTATAGGTGATTGTTCTCTTCTCCGTAGCAGCTTTAAGGATCCTTTCCTTGGTCTCTATTGATCCTGTGTAGATTACAGTGTGGTTGTGGTATGTCCTGTTCTGGGCTGGTTTGGAATGTTTAGGGTTCTAAAGGATTCTTGTATTTGGATAGACCTATCCTTTCCAATGTTCAGAAAGTTCTTTGCTAGGATTCTGTTAAATATATTACCTATCCCTTTAGCTTCCTTTTCTAGACTCTCCACAACAGCTTTTAGCCTTAAATTTGATCTTCTGGTTGTGCTTTGTATCTCTCTCTTTTTTTTTTTTATTGTGAAAATACCATTCAGAAGGGTTACAATTACATGGGCAAGGTAATGAGTACATTTCTTATCAAGCATTGTTGCCTCCTCCTTTGTTTCCCCCTCCCATCCCTTCCCATCTCCCCCTCTCCCCTTCTCCTTTAGTCCCCCCCCCTCCCCACCAAAGTTGTAATAGTACATCTCATTGTTTCAATGGGTCCACCTGTATCCCTATTTAAACAATTTGTTTTTTCCTTCTCCTCCACAAATTATACCAACATCAAATACAGTGAAAATAGGGGTTATACTGTGGGGGAGGGACATACAAAGCAACAAGGAAATCATCTTGTAAATATATTAGAAACAATCACAAGAAAGAAAAAAAAACATTTGAGTCCTTATCTTGGGGTTCATTTTGCCTAACTTCAACTTATCTGACCATTTCTGCTTGTCTCAGACATAGACTAGTAATTGCAAATAAGGGAAACCATGGGACCTATGTTTCTTTGGGCCTGGCTTACTTCACTTAATATAATTTTTTCCAAGTCATTCCATTTCCTAAAAAATGGAGCAATGTCATTCTTTCTGATGGAGGCATAGAATTCCATTGTGTATATATACCACATTTTCTTGATCCATTCATCTAGGAGGGGTAACCTGGTTGCCACAGCCCCCAAGATGGTGGATAACATGGCAGGAACTACCAAACACCTCTCATCCTCACTCTCGCATTAACGGACTTTACTCTCCAATTAAGCAACATAGACTGTCTAGTTGGATTAAAAAGCTTTGTATCTCTTATAGGGATATATCTTGTTTCTTGGATTTGTGTTGAGTAATTGTTCTTTCTCTATAAAGTCTCGACTATCTTCAAGTTCAAAGATTTAACTTCTGTATTCTCTAATCTGTTGTCAAGTCTTTCTACTTTGTTTTTTAGTTCTCTGCCTTCTAATTGGTCAGTTTTGATGGCTTTAATTTCTTTGTTGAAGTTTTGTTTTCAATTTGTATGGACTTCTTACTTCCTTGATTTGATTTTCAGGGTTCTCTCTCCCATCCTTTAGCTGAGTGGCTATAGTTTCACTGGATTCCCTTTCCTTCTGTTGGAATTCATTCAGCTTTCTGTTTGTGGATCCCATAAGTTCCTCTATTAATCTTTGATTAGCCTCATCATGCTCATGCATAGCCATGTGCAGGCTTTCAATCATTCTATTCAGCATGTTTAGCAGTACTGTTTGTAGAGCATTTTGAGAACTATCCTCTAGGTTTTTCATTAACAACTCTGTGGCCTATTTATTTTGAGGGGGCATTGAGGTTCCTTTAGTTGCCATTTTTTCTTGTGTTTCTATGGCTTGTTCTACCCATTTGGAAATGAAAGCAAATCCAATACCACAACATGCAAATCCAATATCACACAATATGAGCCCCTCATATATACACATGTATATATGTATATGTACATATATATCACATATATGCATCTCACACACATTATATATATATGCATATATATATATATATATATATATATATACACACACACACACACACATTTTTTCACAAAGATGTGTATACTTTATGAGCTTCTCATATATATTGCTGATTCTGGGACATGAACTCCGGGCCTGGGTGTTATCTCTGAGCTTTTGTGCTCAAGACTATCATTCTACCATTTGAACCAAAGCTCCAGTTCCAGCTTTTTGGTGATTAATTGGAGATAAGAGTCTTAGATATTCATGCTCAGGCTGGCTTCAAAGCTAGGCTTATAGCCATGAGCCACTGATGGCCAGCTTCATAGAAATATTGTTAATGACTCATCTTATTCATATTTTTGGTAAATATTTTGAATATGGTATATAAACAGAATGAAACAAATCATAATTGTGCAGCTTCATTTCTGATTGGTGTTGATCTGAATATATACTAGTAGAAGGTGATGATAAGGTTCTGAGATTGTGAACCATTTCCTGGGACACAGTCTTCATTAGATTTAAGGTGAGTAGAAATTACTCACCTTCCCACTTTCTAAATTGATAACAAGACCTAACCTTTTGAAAATTTATTTTTACAAAGTAGTTTTATAAAGGGGTTTCAGTGCCAGCAGTCAGGTTAAGAGTAAAATGCATCTTGGTCAATGTCTGTCCTTTCATCCTTCTCCATCTTTCCCCATCCCATTCCTACTCTCAGGTGAGACTGAGTTTTTAGAGAGTGAGAGAAGGGGTGACATTGTCCAAAATGAAATGTACTCTTTATCTGACTTATGGAACTGTAACCTCTCTATATATCATCTTTATAATAACAATAAAACAATTTGTCAAGTGTGAGTTTTTAATGTTGTGTGTTTTGTTTTAGTTTTGATCAAAGATTTAAGCTAGAAATATAGTGTCCATAATTTGGAATTCTTATGTTAGATTCTGTAATACATGCTTTTTAAAAAGAATGCACTTTGTCCCCTTTTCCTCAAAAATTTCTAAAGCAAAATGTTTAACTTCTAAATTTCTATAGAGATAAAATTGATACTTGCTTTGAAATATCTTAGAATCCCTTTACCCCAACCCTAATTCTGCTTCAAACATCACGTTCTACATTTTGAGGGCTCTGAGTGGCACTTAAACTCCATCCTCTGTGTAATTGATCATCCAGTGTATGGTTCTATTATGGATTTTGTATCAATTATACTTCACTAGAAACTTAATGAATTTACAAATGCATATCTAAATCTGTTCATCCTCTTTAAAGAAATCTAAAGTAAACAAAAACACATTGTCCAAAAAGCTGCCAAACAATCCCAAATGTGGAAATGCAGAATTGACAGTCAAAAATATTGAGATATTTTTGATTTGATGTTTTTGAGATATTTTTGACTTTGATATATTAACTTTGGTAAACATTGTCCAGTCCTGTAAATACAAAGCCTGAATCAAATACTGGACTTAGGCTCATATTATAAGCCTAGCTCTTACCAAACTAATTAACTTGGAAACTGGATTTTATTTGTGTAACTTTTCAGTATAGAAAAATCACAAAATAACAGAATGGTCTGCTAAGGGTGAGTTTTATTTATCGAACTGGCTATATTAGAACTCTATGTAATCCAATCAGACACTAATGTAATTTCCTAGGAATGTATTTGTGGGTATGCCCGTGTACAATCAGTTAGCTTTGTGTATAGCAGATTAACTCCCATAATTCAAACATTAACATCCTAAAATTTCCAATCAGATAACAGCCTTAAGAGAAAAACAGGAATTATCTTGCCCATGTAATTGTAACCCCTCTGTACAGTATTTTCACAATAAAAAAAAAAAAAAGAGAAAAACGGGAGTTTCCTAAAACCCAAATTCTACTTCAAGACAGTAGCATCCATTCCTACCTGAAGGTTTCCAGTTGGATATACACATTTTAGAATTGTAATGCTTTTCACTTGCATGTGTTAATTCCTTGAAGTAAAACTCTTAATAGCTGTACTCATATGCACATGTAACTATTTCTATGTATTTCTATGTTTTTATGTCTCTATGTATGTATCTGTTTCTTATTGTTTGTAGAACTTTGACTGATATATTCAGCATCCAACTTCAAGTATTATATAGTAGGTGCTAGTGGCTCACGCCTTTAATTCTTGCAACTAAGGAGGCTGAGATATGAGGATTATAGTTCAAATCCAGACTGAGAAGAAGTTCATGAGACTCTTACCTCTAAGAAACTATTCAGAGAAAGCCAGAAGTGGTACTGTGGCTCAAGCAGTAGAGCACAAGCCTTGAGCACAAAGAGGCTCAGGGATAGTGCCTAGGCCCTGAGTTCAAGCCCCAGGACCAGAAAAAAAAAGAATTATGAATACAATCAGAGTCTTTTTTAGTTCCACTCACTTCTCTAAGTTCTCAGGAGGCAAATTCAAGACATTGTATTTACCTGTCTATCTTGGTATTTATCTCTATCCACATCTATACATACACATGTAGGATAAAATGTTCTAAAATCACCATTATAATAATGATCACATGAAAATATAATAGCAGTGCTTTAGTATTACCAAATATTCAGCCATTGAGAAGCTGTAATTTTTAAAGAGAAATATTTTATGCCCTCTATTTTCATCCTGTGAGGATGGAAAAGCATGTGAGAGATTCAGAAAAATTTACTAGCTAATGCTGTAAGTCAAGAAAACTCACTTCTAGAGGCCACTCTGTTCTGGTGTCACAAAATGGGCTTTTGAGTTATGTCAGTTAAAGAAAGGGCAATTATTAAATAATTAATGTTAAGTCAAATCAGAAGAGTAGCATTGCTTCTAACTTGATCAAACTATAAAATAAATGATGCAAACTATTAATTTTTACTTTAAAGAAAGTCATACTATGATATGGAAAACAGTTTGCTTTCAGTGAATTTACAGCTATTTGGTCTCATCGGTTAGAGATTTCATGTTCTTCTACAGAGATTGGTATTTACTATGATTTTGAACTTTACTGCTTTAGTAGACAATATGACATTTTAAGAGAGCATAAAAAATATTTTATGGAATTCAGACATCAAAATGTAGTTTTTAAAACCTGACACATCACAACAAATTATTATCCTTTGTCTAGATGTATCCTGCAAGACCGAAGAAGTTATAAAAATGACAGTTTTCCTCTGGTTAAACTTTCCTAAGAAATCCAGTGATAAAATAAAACCTAAAATGGTCCTATTTGTGGTTAAGACTAAAAGAAATTTTTTTGCTCCCCTATTTCCTGTTTTAACCTCTAAATATTATTACAAATCTCTGTGTTTATGTAATACCAGGATGACACTAATCTAAGTATAATTGTGATGGTCCCCAAACTAATTTTAATTTAACTTAGATTTCAGCATAAATGACTCTGACAAGAGTTTCACAAAGCATGCTGGAAATTCATTAAGTCTAATTATGTACAATGCAATCAGATCTACAAGAAAGATGTGTAGAGACACCAAACTGACCTACTCAAGGTTTGACGTTGCCAAAGTCTTCTCTGATTGCAAAGATGGTCCTGACTGAAGATGGATGGTGTGACCTTGACACGGACAAACTTGTTGAAAACAAGGAAGGAGTTACAAGATAGAAAAACAACAACAACAACAAAAGGAAAAGTAGGCCTTTGATTTGACTCAACAAAGATACATTTGGCCAAATTCAAGGAATAAGAATATCAAAGACTAAGAGGACTTAAACAAAAACATATTAGCATTCCTTATAGTATGCTATAACAGGATATGTGATGGTTGTTATGAGATATGAAGTTGGGAATAAACTTTCACCTACATATATGTTAAAGAAGTTAATATTCATACTTTTTTGTGGCAGTATTAAGCCTTGAATTCAGGGCTTAGGAATTGTCCTTGAGCTTTCATGCTTAAGAGTAGAACTTTACTACTTGAGCCACAGCACCACTTCTGGCTTTTTTCATAGTTAATTGGATAAAGTCTCATGGACTTTCCTGCCCTGTCAGTCTTTGAACTGCAGTCCTCAGATCTCAGCCACTTGAATAGCTAGGATTATAGATGTGACCTTACATAGTATTTACTTTTCAAAGAAATATAGGGGTAATTTAAAAGGGGAAGATTATGTTTGACCTTCACTTTTGGATTTATATTAAAGTACATACTAAAGAAAGATTTTAGGAAGTGGCACTGTGGCTCAAGTGGTAGAGCACTTGCTTTGAGTTGAAGAGCTGAGGGACAGTGTCCAGGCCCAGAGTCCAAGTCCCATGACTGATTTAAAAAAAGAGAAAGATTTTAGAAATAGAAAGAGAGAATGATGGTTATTTGTTTCTAAAACTTTATTGGAATGATAAAAAGAATGTGCCCTAATTATTTAGTGTCTTAGAACACAATTGTGAGAGTAAGAATCAAGGATATCAATAAGGAAATGATCTAGCAACACACACTAATGAGGTCCTTGCATGTTCCAACTATAACAAGAATTATAATGTGATGGAAGCAAAATTTACTTTTTCACTATTATATGTTAATGCTTAGTGACACATTGGTTAGGAGTTTCTTTGGTGGAAATTCTAATCACACAGAATAATACACAAATCAAGAAAGATGCTGTATTTCTACCAATTTTGTGTTTTCAAAAATTACAGTCACTCAATTGCTCCTAATCATGGCCATTACTATCAATTTCTATTTTTTCTCACAGATTTTATCAAATCACTGAGTAATGCTGTCTGTGGAATAGTTCAGGGATGATGTGGCTATAAAAGCCAGTATTTATTGATTCTTTTAGTCACTTGGGGGAAGAATTTACTTCAATATTCTGTTACTAAAATTATGTAAATTGTTTAGCCAGTATGTAAAATAAGAGTGAGGTGAACAGGGAGATAATGGCATAAAGACTCACCCTAAGTCATCGCTGGACACAATGCTCATGAAAAGATTTCAGAACATAGGGAATTAAAATACAAAGTTGAAAACATTACACCAAGTACCAGATGCCTCAAACAAGAATTTTAGAGGTAACAAGACATCATATGGAAGTGATAGCAAGAAGAGATGTATTGCCCAGCAAAAGAAAAATGGGAGCTGAGGTCTAGGGGAGCATAACACAGAAAAGACTGGTATCCTCTCAGTATGGAAGAATAGTCATTGTCAAAGTTATCAGTAGGCTTAGGAAAATATACATATTTGATTGCTAGAAGCAATGTTTAGAAATTTACAAAAAGAAATGCTTCTTTTAGTCAAAACAAAAGTATTTAGTTTCAGTTCACCAATATGTATAAAACACATAAGGTAAGGTTTTTCCCTCTATGCTTGGTTCATAAATGAGAAGGTAAGAGAGGTAAGAAGTAAGAGAGCTGACTCGCCTTGTACAGTGTCCTTAATAATAGTTTTATTATAATAATGTTGGGAATTGAAATGAGACAATATTTTTCTCACTGTTGTTCCCCAATGTCCTATACTGAAGAGCTTATTGGTTCTGAATTTGTGTCAGAAGTCAAAATGAGAAATACATGGCCATACTTTCAGGCAATGATGGAACCCAACAGGATATTCAAAGAAATCAATTCAGAAACAGGACACTGCTGGCTCATATGTACAATCCTAGCCAACCAAGAGCCTAAGATCTGCAGGACTTCTGTTCAAAAGACCTTGAGACTCCCACAAAATGCTAGACTAGAGGTGTGGCTCAAATGGTAGAGCTACAACCATAAATAAGAAACTCAGGTGAGAATCTGAGGTCCATTACTAGTATACAACCAAAATACTACTACTGCTACTAATACTGCTGCTGTTGCTGCAGCTGCTGCTACTACTACTATAATATAGCTAGGAGCATAAGTGTAGTAATATAAGAGGAAGAGGGAGAATAGAAAAATTTGAAAATCTATGACAACACCTTGTCTATAAGGTCAACAAGTAAATTCAACCTATTCATATAGATTTAGAACATCTATTTTGATGTTGAAAAAGTAAATCACACTTTTTAAATGTAAAGAAAAGTTGATAATCTAATCTATACAGACGAAGAGTATCATGGGAAGTTAGAAAATGACCCATCTAATTCTTGGGGCTCCCAAGACAATGATGTCCAATTAATGTATATATTTTTTTACAATTGTATCCTTCTTCTTTATTAGTACAAAGGTGACCTACAGAGGGGTCACTGTTACATAGGTCAGGTAAAGAGTATACTTTTTTTTTGGATAATGTCACCCTTTGCATACTCTCTTCCCAGTTTTTCTCTACCACTGGAGTCTTAGCTCTACTCCCCATGTTTTGGTGGTTAATTGGAGATAAGATTCTCAAGGACTTTTTTTTTTAATCTAGGCTTGCTTCCAATTGTAATCCTCAAATCTCAGCTTTCTGAGAAGCTAGTGAGTCACCCACTCCAGATTCTAGTCTTGATTCTAAATTCAGTAAAATCACTAATATAGGTAAATGAATAGATCTTATAAAACACAAAAGAATTGTTATGAGGCATTTTAAAGCATTCTTGATAAGCCAGTAGTTTGTCCACCCATTAAGAGATAATATATAATGTAATAGTTTGTGATGGAAAATGACTTAACCTAAAGCACCCAATCTTAGAGCTGTCCTTGCTGCAAACCTGGCTGAACTATTTCCTTTTCCCATCCCTCTGGACAAACAAACCCTATGGTTTTGGGGAAAAGAGCCTTAGATCAAGGCCATGTCTGATGCTGAGACCCCTGATAAACACAGAGGCTGCTGAGACCTTGAAACTCTTCGTCACAGTCACATTGCTCACCAACTCCACTTCCATCTCACCCTGCTTCATTTCTGCCTCATTTTTAGAGACCTGAATTGTAAGGGAAGCTCATGCTGAAAGAAATTTAATCACTAGGTCTCACTCCCAAATCTGTTGAGTTCACTTTCTGACCTTTATCCTGATAACCTCATGATTCAATTTACTTACAGTTTGGTTCTTAAAATGTCTGAAAAGCTCACCTGTTGAAGTGCCTTGTGGATGGCACTATCGGGAGGTGGTGGGAACATCTGGACCTACTCAAGGGACTTTGGGTCATTGGCAGGGAATAGCAAGGCTCTGATCCAATTCCTCCTGCTTTCTCTTCCTGGTTTTCATGAAGTGAACAGCTTGACATCCTCACATCTTCCTTACCAAGACGTTTGACATTACCTCAGGCCCAAAGCCTCAGGCCAAACAACAGTCTACAGAAACCTTGAAACTCTCAGGGAAAATAAATCTTTCCTCTCTTTAACTTGTTTATGCCAGGTGTTTAGTCCTAGCATCAGGAAGCTGACTAACACACAGATTCACCTTTTTTTTTTTTTTTTTTTTTTAGAAAATGTCTTGTTTTAGGCTTGTACCATCACACCCCATTTATTTGCTTTTTAGTAATCAAAATAGGTATCCAAAGGATCTCTGTAGGTCAACATTTTATTATTTCTATTTATTATGTTGTATGCCAGGCGGTCCCCAGGTACCTTTAAATTTTATGAAACAGACCATCAATAGGAACTGGGTAGCAAGAAGCTACCCAGGGTTGCAGAGGTGTCACAGAGAAAGCAGGCAAGCTTTTATGTCTCATTATCTTGGTCAGATCCTGCGGATTCCTAGGATTCTAATACTTGGCAGTTTTTACTCTAGGGTGACCTCAGAGACCCAAATCTCCTGATCACAACTCTTGAGTCAGAAAGCCAACCATCATTTTCTTTACCATTTTACTCCCCATCTCCTAATTTCAACTCTCTCTTTTTCTGTGCCATATCTGTAATGATTTAAGAACATGAGTACTTCTAAGACCACCATGGAGAAAATTCACTCTTCCCTGCCTTCAAACCAATCTATATAAACAACCTTATCAATTTCAATTTTAATGTAAGCTACAGGACTTCCTGTGACCTAATAGTTAAAATATGACATGAGATATGTAACACACCACAAACAACAATCTTATCCATTCTTAGTCTATACTCTTTAAATATTCAATGTGATGAGTAAAATAAAACTTAAATAAGACCCAGGTCAATGAGACTTTCCAAAGCATTATGTCTAATGATGTCTAATGATCAGAAAAACCCACACTGCACAGTAGGTATCCCAAGCCCTTATTCAAATGCTATTTTCAATATAGAAAGGTCTAGGTTTAGCTGGGCACCTATGGTTCATGACTGAATTCCTAGCTACTCAGGAAGCAGAAATCTGAAGATCATAATTCAAAGCCAGCTCAGGCAGGAAAGTCCATGAGACTCTTATCTCCAATGAATCACAGCAAAAGCTGGAAATGGCACTGTGGCTCAAGTGGTAAAGTGCTAGCCTTGAGCAAAAAAGCCTAGGGACAGCACCAGGCCCAGAGTTCAAGCCCCGGGATTGGCAAAAAAAATTTTTTTTAATTCTAGGTTTGGAGGTTTTCAAAGGAAAAATCACTTGTTCAACATCTAGAACAGAGATGTGTTTGTTTCAATCCAGTATTTGTTATAAATGAAGTTTTATTGGAACCCTGCTGTGAAAATTTGTTCACGTGTTATCTGAAGCTTTTTTCCTGATATAGTGGATGATAAGTTGTTGTGGCAGGTGTTGTATGACCCACAAGACCCCAATCACTATCAGATTTTTTACAGAAGATTTTGGTGATTTCTAATCTAGATTTAAGAACAAATGTCAGAGAAAATCTGAGCTAACTGTTTTTCAAACTATATCCCATTTAACAACTAATTTTCTACAGAAGGAGAGGGTATCATGACCGAGTTTTATCAAAACACTTGGAAATTAAACTTCATATATTTGATCCCAGGGTTTTAGGTAGATAGTGGCTTAAAGCAGGTGGGCACATCAGCAAATGGGTGTGAAGTTCAACTATTTCCCAATTCTATTCATTTCACTTTTATGGCATGTAAAACATCCTAATGTAGAGCTTAAGAGAATCAAATCATTAAAGTACTACTGTTATAATACAAATCCATACTAAATTCAGCAGGAATGCTAACGTTTATTTTTATCCTTCTGGAATAGGACCATAGGTTATCTAGGGTGGTCATGTGACCATCTATAATCCTATGTATGAAATTCCTTAGGAAGTGTTATTTCACCCTGACCAGAGCTGCCTATTGAGTTTTTCAACTGAATCTGGGGTATGTCTGATATAATGTACACTTGTACATGTCATGTACGAGAAGCTAGGCAGAGCAGGAGTTTGGTTAGAATACTGTATGCGGCAAACACTGAGTAGTTTCTGGTTTTAGTACACTTAGATGGGAAAGTTGAAAGATAAGGTCTTTACTTTACAACCCATGAGTATCTATGATCCAGCATCCTATAAGCCTTTCTGACCCAAGGTGTAGTTATGGAACTAAAGGTCTTATGATGAAAGAAGTCTTAGAAATGGTCTTGTCCAATTCTTTCATGTTGTAGTAGGAAAACTGCAAGTAGGAGAGTTAAACAGGCTGAGGTCACATTGTTAACTAGAAACTTTAACTCCTAAATCCTTTTATTGTATCACAAGGCTAGCAACAAGACCTATTGCAGATCTGATTAGGAAACATAGAAAAGCTGCCTCAGGTAACTCTAAGTAACTTAACCTCCCTTTCATTGTCTTCTTTGGCCAGAAAACTCAGTCAGCACTGAGTGAAGTATAAAACTAAATGTCCCTAGTGGTGGACTGTGATGGGAAGCCTGCTCTGACTCAGTGCTCTCCTACTGAGCGCTACCACTCATGTTCTTGGAGTTCCCAAGCAGCTCACAGCCAAGGATGTCTCTGAGAATCTTAAATGCCAGCAACAGAGCAGGAAGACAGATTAGAAAGAGCTTTAGGAAGCTTGGACACTTCAACTATCTAATTCCGAAGAATAGATGTGTGAAACAAGGCAAAATCATGCATGTAAGCTGATGGCATTTTGACCCATGAAATGCTCCCAGCATCCATCAAGACAATGGCTGCATCTTTTCAGAGCAAACTGAAGCTGAGAGGAGCCTTGTGGAAGGTGTGACCCAGTGATGTCAGGGTTTCAATTAGATGGTTTACAGAAGCAGTGAGAGAGCAAACTCTTGACTTAATTTTAATATGGTGTAAAACTTTGTGGGCATCAAGAAGGATAGGGTCTAGATAACACTCTTCTAATCTCTGCTATCTTGAATAATATTTACTCACATCACAAACCGGAAGCTCTGATTGATTAGCAAGTAACCCCAGAAGGATTCTGGGAAGTGATTGGTGGTCCAGAAATGTCTATAGTCATGGTTTCCCTTCCTTCGATAAAGTAGAGGTATAAACTATTTGTAACTATGAAAATGGTACCAGGAACCCTGTTTGGGATACTATTTCTTAGAAGGAAGTGGGCAGGTAGAAAATGGATTGGAATATATGGTTAACTTCCTAAATGGATTGGAATATAGTGTTAACTTATGGAAATGTCACAAAATCCTCTCCTGTGTAAATGATATAAGCCAATAAAAACATGAAAGTAAGAAAATAGGAAGTGAGATTATCAAATGAATGTAGGGTATGTACGAGGAAGTTAAGGCCCATGTCTGCAAGTGTATTCAAGAACTCACCTGCCAAAAGTAGTTTGCCAAATTTCCCATTTTTAGGTCAATTGTATTCCACTATTATATACCACTTTATTTTTATTTTTTTGTATGCTACTTTATAAATGGGATTTTCTATAGCAAACTTGTCACAAAGCTCTATCTTCCACATATTCTAATATGAGGAAAGAAAAAAGGAAGAAAATCATGGAGGCAGAGATAGAAATAGTTTGGTTCTTTTTTATGCCATTGCTGAATTTATAGACATTTGCACTTTTAAAGTGCTTGATTTCAAGCAAAGACATTTACGTTGAACACACTAGAGTCACCTAAGTCAGTATATAATTTGAAGTATACTTAGCATGAATTTTCAGCTAATTTTCAAAAGTAGAACAATCAATATTATACTGTTTGAAAGTGTAAAAACGCTGTGTAGATGAACAAGTTTGAGAAAAGCAGTCCTAGGTCTAAAGATTCACCATTAGTCTAGGAGAATCTAATCTATATCAATTAAGATACTAGAGACTCTTCAGCAATTGACAAAACAAATTCTATTTGAGTTGACTAAACAAAGGGAAAGGGAGATTTTGATCAAGCCTCTGGTTAACTCCACTCTTAAAAAGTTCTGAAGGATTTTCATTACCTTAATTTTCATCTAGAAAAAATACAGGCCTGCATTTTCCCTTTCCTCTGTGTTGCTGAGATTATGTCTACCTCTAAGCCAAGCCACGACTAGACAGCAGCTCTGTCCAACACAGCCTGTGTTACTTCCATCCCTCTGATCTGTAAGGAAAGATGAAAAAGTTGGCCAGAACAATGGCCTGAGTGACCCCTTATCTCCCAAGTAGTTTATAGAGAATAAAACCAATAAATACAAGATGGCACCAGGCGCCAGTGGCTTACACCTGTAATCCTAGCTACTCAGGAGTCTGAGATCTGAGGATCACAGTTCAAAACCAGCCTGGGCAGGAAAGCCTATGGGACTCTTATCGCCAATAAAAACCACCAGAACACTGGAAGTGGCACTGTGGCTCAAGTGGTAGAGTGCTAGACTTGAGCTGAAGAGCTGAGAGACAGCACCCAGGCCCAGAGTTCAAGTCTCACAACCAACCAAAAAAATTCAAAAAAATATGAGAAGACCAAGAGGCAAAACCTAGCCTTGCCATCGTACACTAAAAATTATTGAAGATATATATGACATGGAAAAAGGTAGCATAAAAGGCAATAAATGCATAGCAGTTTATAGTCAAGGCTCAGGATGTACAAAGTATAGGTTCAAATCCTCACTTCACCATTTACTAAGGTTTGTGAGCCCAGGAAGGTGATTTAGTCTCCCATTTATTTATTTCTAAAACATGGTGAAAGCAATAATACCTACACAGAGTATTTTGTGATAATTAAATGTGGTAAAAGCAATAAAACATCTGATCATCTACCAAAACATTACCTCATTGTTATTGTCATTGTTACTAATGCTAGCTGTGAAAAGCAAAGATAAAACACCAGTGGGTAGAAAGTATTTCTACACTGAGCAGGGAAGAACATTGAAAAGAGCACTGAACAGAGAATAGTAGACAGCTGTGATGCGTCATGGGGTGAGGAGACCTTCCCCATGGGAACAGGAATGGTCCCTGCCAAAGTGTGATGTTGTAACAAAACAATAGTCAACTGTAGACAAACCAATTTGACAGGGATGCTTTATGCATATTTTGGGATTTCTGGGGTGTAAAGTCCTGTTTCTTCCTGCATAAGTTTCATGTATGTAAGAGAATCTTTTAAAAAATGACTTACATAAAAGCATGGAAGTACAGAGACCTAGGTGAGAGGTGACAGAGAACATTTAAGGACCTCAGCTTAAGTCATTAAGCATCCTCCCTCACCCATGCATGCCAAATCCAATAGAAATATTGTAAGATAAGCATTTTGCCAGTGTCAAGTGCTAATCCTAGTTTCACATTCTGATTCTACTGGAATGCTAAAGAGCTGTGAGTGATTCAGTGTTATGTCTGCTTGCTACTGATGCTCACATCACTAATTTGTGCTTGTTAGCAACTTTGGAATTTCCCTTTGAAAACTGATTTAATTTAATCCTTGGTTTTCATTATGACAGAAATCCAGAAATCATATTTGCTGCATATGTTTGGCATCAAGGGAGGAGGGGTCTGTGTGTATGTGTGTCTGTGTGTGGGGGGGGGAGAAGAGGGCAGACAGAGAAGAGAGACTGAGACAGTGATAAGACTTATGCATAGATGAAGACAGAAGGAAAGAATGAGAGAGCAGTGTATCTCAAGAAGCCAACTAAATCAGAGTTGCATGCAAGTGATCATAGGAATATCCTCAGGGTTAGCATCTGTCAGAACAAACCAGGGTGGGCATGCTAAATCTCAACAAAGGACTCAGCCAATTTGTGAAGAAATCTAGAGCTGGAAAGAGCCTTCTGAACTGTTCCAAATTAGAACAGAGAATAGGGGCTGTACTGTATAGTTCAGACTTTGCACTCCTACAGCATTGATTGAAGACTGCCTGGAAAGGGACAGGACCAAGAGTTTCTTTCTTCACCCAGAAAATCTCTGTGAGATATCACTTAACATCTCCTGGGAATAAGTACTAAAGTGCCAACAAGGATCCAGAGCATAACATGGTATTCTTGATAAACATCTGGAATATCTTAAATAATTCTCTCAAAATCCTGTGTTTGGAAGATAGCTGTAGAAATGATGGTTAGGAACCAACACAGCAGTAATTTGAACGTTTGTTTCCTTCTCATCTAACTTGGACGTGGGAGATCTCTTTATCTAGAGGTATTAAAGTTATTTTATTTTTCTACTATTTTGTCTAATTTTGTTTTTTTTATGATCCTTTGAGGAAAAAGAATGTTCAGGGAGCATATGTGAAATTAAAGGCACTCAGGGCTTTTATACCAAGAGGATGCAAGTTTATTCGATCACTAGTGTCCTTTGTTCTGGAATTACATTTCTCTCTTAGTTATTGTCAAATGAAAGTTGAAAGTGATCATTTATGTTTTTCCCAACAAGATGTAGGAGGACACTCTCTATCCTTGTAAACAGAATGACTCATGTCTGCCCCAAGTGGGAAGAGATTTGAAAAGGAAGGACGGGGGCCTTCAGTAGTTGGCACAGTGCTTTGAGACTTGCTGACTATTGGTTTCCACATGATTCCCTTGAAATGCAGTATTGCTGATCACACAAAGGCCACTGCAGGACCGTGGCTGAAATGGAAATGGGAAAGTCTCAAGACCCAATATCTTCAGAAGTTTTACTAGCAAGTGAAGCCAAAACACCACTTCCTGGAAACGTTGGATTTCAATGGAGGTTGCATTTAGCTCCCTCCTCCCCCAAAGAGGCCCCTCATGGATTAGCACACAAAAACAATTTTGGAATTTTTTTAGTCTTGCTGCAGTAGAATTAAATGTGACATGCCAGATTTCACTCAAATGTGAAGATGGTGATGGAATCATCCTTGTTGCTGAGGTAATGGTTGAGCAACCCTTGTTGGTTGAGCAACAAACCTTTAACCAGTTACCTTCCCAAAAGTAACTTGTTAAATTTCCATCCAGACCTATGACAGATGGCTCAGGCTTAGGTCAGGTGAGTGAGTCGCTGTCCAGTTAAGGTTGCTTTGCACAGATGAGTTAGAGTAAGGTAAAGCCATATAAACTCTAGTTATCATTTGAGAAAAAAATGTGGGCAAATTAGTTTCTATGTCTTAGGAAATCTGTAAGCTTTACAAGGCAGTCCTTTAAAATCTCCTCCTCTTCTTTTCTTCCTCCTTCTCTTCCTTCTGTATGTAGGGCTCTTAATAGTAATTGAAGGACATAGGTCATCTGTAATATTTAATTCTTAATATAATAACACATCTAATAGAGAAAAGAATCAAGGAGTCACATGTACAAATCCTACCACTTTATTCCCTTGCCAAGGAATATGGAAGAGACATTCTGACTCTAGGCTTCACCTTTAGTCCTCTTTTCCCTACTTTTCCTCCCTGCTGGTAACATTTTGCTTCTTCTTTACAATGTATTATTTCTTTTAGCTTTGAAAATGGCCTAGGATAGAATGTCAGGCTCTCACTAGATGTCAGGAATTTAGCACAAGCCTACTAAGATCCCTGGTGAAGTCACCCACCAGACTGCCTGGCATTCACAGAAGTGGACATCGCTCTTCCACACAGAGTGTAGCTTTTCTAAGACCATGGAAGCCTTTCTGCCATCCCCCATCATCTTCATATAATGTTTTTATTGTTATTCGTCCTTTGGAGTATTATGCATTTCCCCTTACCTAATAGGCCAAGTCATCCATTATAACTACCTCATATAGAAAAGGGGAGAAGTTGTTTATTCAATTTAATTTAATTTGTTTTAGGTTTTCATAAGCTTTTAGGAAGTTATTATTACTAATAAGTATAGGTTTGGATGAATGCCAGTAGAAGCAAAGGTTGGTAATTTCTGAATACATTTGGTGCTGCTAATTTGACATATAAAAATCTTTAAAAATCAAATAAAGCTTATAAATGCGTTCCTACGAAACCAGAAGTTCCAGATCCTTTCATCCCATTATTCAGAATCAGAAGCAAATTGTTGCAAGTCTCTTGCCATTTTTAAGCATTCACTTCCTTATAAATTTCTTTTTTTGTGTAAGCATTAATTTTATCTTTGAGTTAGCATACATTAGTAATATGAAGGGATTTCACAGTGATGTTTCTATATACACAGGTACTTGGAACAAACTCATTCATCTTCATATTTCCATTTCTCTTCTCCTTCCTTACCTCCTTTTTACAAGCAGGAGTTGGTAGGTTTCATGATGCTATATTCAGGCATATAGGTGTGTGTGTGTATACCTACTATATATACATACAATATATATATGTGTGTGTGTATATATATGTATGCATGTATGTGTATACACACAAGCAATTGCCACTTTCCAGTTGTAGGCATTATCAATTTGTTACCCAGCATGACAGATGACCCTAGCTTATTTTTATATTCCATCAGCCACACACACCTTCTTGCCCTCTCTCTTCTTCCAGTATGGTCATACTGGTAAGGTTTCCCACCTTATCCATGAGGGCTGACCTCCAGACCTGCAGTGGATGGCTGAGATACCAGACACTTACAAACACTAGGTATCCTAGCTATTTCCCATGTATAATACTAATGATAATATTTAATTTATATATTAAGGGGGTAAGAAATTAACATCTCCTAATGAAATAAAATCATGATAACATGCCATCTTAAAAGTTATATGAATGTGATCTTTTGCTTTGAGTTATGACAAATATTAATACATTCAGGCCCTGGTTGACTATGCATAACTGAACCTCTGGAAAAGAGGGTATGGCTCTACTCTGCCCAGATCTGTATCCAATGTTCATGATAATGTGGGCTGAGACATATGATACACTTGTTTTTTTGTACCCTTTGGGGTTGGGGGTTGAACCCAGGTCTAACCCTCAGCCACACTTCCAGTCCTGCTGCATGAGGATTGTGGATTTCTGCATAAATGTTTGTTTCCTTTGGAGCTAATAATTCTGATTGGGGTGATCGGATTTGCTTAAATGCAACTCTGTAAGTGTGAAGCAAATTCCTTAGCAACTGTATATATGAATTTTTTCTCAATAGCCCTCGGTACAACAAAGGGGGTTATCGACATAATGTGAAATCTCACAGAACTTCTTCCTGCTGTAACCAGAACAGGGTGAACGGGGGAACCAGGCCCAGATATCACCCTGAGCTGTCCCTTGCTTAGGGTCCTTGTGATACCATGTACTCTTGAGTCCTATCCTCATTTTCTGAAGCTCATAAATGCCTTCATCTTAGTTTATTGACTTATTCTGGTGTACTATAGCTTCTAGTAGATTCCTTGGGAAAGGCATATTAAAGAGATATACTTTTAGATATCTTTTCTGTCTTAAACTACATCTGTTCTACCTTTGACTTTATTGCCATTTTGGCTGTATATAGATACACTTTGAACACTATATTTATTTAAGTGTGTGTGTGTGTGTGTGTGTGTGTGTGTGTGTGTGTGTGTGTGATTCCTGGGGCTTGAATTCAAGGTCTGGGTGGTGTCCCTCAGCTTTTGTGCTCAAGGCTAGTGCTCTACTGCTTGAGCCAGAGTTCCACATCCAGCTTTTGGGATGTTTAACTGAAGATAACAGTCTCACAGACTTTACTGCTCAGACTATTTTCAAACCATGATATTCAGACTTCAGCCTCCTGAATAGCTTTCGAAGCCAGACTGGGCAGGAAAGTCCATGAGACTCTTATCTCTAATAAACTACTCAGAAAAATCTGGAAGTGGTGCTGAGGCTAAAGTCGTAGAGCACTATCCTGAGCACAAAGAGGCTAAGGGACACAGCCTAGGCTCTGAGTTCAAGCCTTAGGACCACCAAAAAGAAAAAAAAAGTTGAAAGTCATTCTGATACCTAAACTTCTGTGCTATGCTTTTGTGTTTTAGAATTTTTTTCTTTTCTATAGGCCAAAAGAATTGTCTCTTTCTATGTAGTATCACAGTGTCAACTTACAAGACAATATGTTGGAAATGATCTGTACAAGTTTAGGGAAGTATTGGGGAAGGAGGGAAAGAGGAAGAAAAATGAGGGAGGGATAACAAGTTAGATAAGAAATGTACTCACTACCTTAATTATGTAACTGTAAACCCTCTGTACACCATATTGACAATAAAATTTTAAAAATAATTGATAGTTTAGAAACCCATATCCTACAGTTCTGATATAATATAGAATAGTTGATAATGATGAGTCTTCTCCCTTCCAGCTAGTTTTATTCCCTCCCTCTTTCTTCCCTCTGTCTTTGCTTTTCTTTATCTTCTCATTCTTTTCCTTTTCTTTCTTTCCTTTTCTGTTAGGTCCCTTTTTCTTTGTAAGTAAGTTTCTAAGCCTCATAGATCTGTATTGTTTAATATAATAGCTGTTAGTCACATAAGTTAATTGAAATTAAATGAAACAACTATGCCCATTAGCCACATTTTAAGTATTCGATAGCCACACACACCAAGTGGATGTTGATGGAGAAACACAAAGACCATTTCCATCATCACAGGAAATTACAGGACAGCCAAATCCAACTGAATCTCCTAACCATCATTTCCTTGTCTTTACCACTTCGCTCATGTTCTTGCCAGATTCTTTGACTTAACCTGTGAATCAATTTAAATAAAAAATCATGTGAGTACAGATATGGGAAGTATGGACCTTCCTCTTTGACACAGGGTGAAGCATATCCTTGAATAAGGCCTGGTATAAATATACATGGAACTCTCTTCCAGAACTATCCAGATTATTTTGAAGATTCTTCCAAAGCCTTACTGAGAGGGAACAGAGTTCTGTCTAGCATTCTAAATGTCAAGGTGAGCAAGTGAACTGGAAATCTTGGTATTCATATAAACACATGCATATTTTCTCATTTTCTGGCATTGCATGGTTTTATTTTTTGCTTTTTTTAAATGTTTTTTTATTATGAAAAACTGTACAGAGGGGTTACAGTTACATGAGCAAGGTAATGAGTACATTTCTTATCCAGCATTGTTGCCTCCTCCTTTGTTTAGTCCAGAAAGCTTCTATTACTCTGTAAAAAAGAGAGCTAGTGGCTCACCCTTGTCATCCTAGCTACTTGGAAGGCTGAGACTGGAAGGATGGCTGATCAAGGCTAACTTGGAAAAAGAAACCTGAGAGGTTCCAAAATAATCAGCCAAAAGCAGGGTTGGAGGCTTTGGTTTTGCTCAGGTAGTAGATGCAAGTCAAGTATGCTTTTGGGGGCCTAGTTTAAACATCAGATTTTTAACACCAAAACAAAGAAACAAGACTCTCGTTTTCTGGCAAGGAGGTGGTTCATGGTATATTAAAAAGTTCATTAGTTGTTAATGATCAAAGTAGTCCATCCCATTCATGATTAATGGACCTCATGATTAATGGACCTCTTTCCTCAATGTCCTTGGCTAAAGAGAATCATGTTTTCTGTTTTCCGGCAGTATCTGTGAGGGCAATGTACCGGTCATGATTGGTCAGTATGAGTGCTTATAAATGCCCAGGACTCTGGACCCAGATTCTTTTTTTTTTTTTTTTCGTAGGTCATGGGGCCTGAACTCTGTGCCTGGGCGCTGTCCCTCAGCACTTCAGCTCAAGGCTAATGCTCTACCACTTGAGCCACATTGCCATTTCTGGCTTTTTCTGCATATGTGGCACTGAGGAATCAAACCCAGAGCCTCATGCATGCAAGGCAAGCACTCTACCACTGAGCCACCTTCCCAGCCCCTGGACCAGGATTCTGTAAAGTCATCTCAGCTGGGAAAGCTACTTTGGGAGTATATCAGAGCCCAGCAACTGTTTAATCTTCCTGTCTTTCTTCCCCACACAGACACGGATGCTATTAATATTGTCTCCAAGAGAACATAATAGTTTTCCAAGGGCAACTATCTCCATGCATAGATTAAGGGTCAAATCTGTGGATATAGATACTTCTGAAAAAATCCTTTCAAGCCTGGTGGCGGTGGCTGACTCTTACAATCTGAGGTTGAGATCTGTCTGAAAATGGCAGCTTGAAGCCAGCCCTTGGCAGACTCCATCTCCAATGAACAAGAAGAACAAACAAAAAAACTACCAGAAGTAAAGCTCAAGTGGTAGAGTGCCAGCCTTGAGCAGAAAAAGCTGAGGAAGTACCTGAGGGTCCCACTATGGGCACCTAAAACAAAAACCAAACCAAAAGAAAAACTTTCAAATTATCTTAATTCAGTGTTACTTCTACAAGCACTTGTTACTGAGTTATTAGGGGACTCAAGGGTAGAAACTATGCCTTTTACAACTGCTTCACTTTAGTAGGTTTATTTGGAAGTTTCCTAATGTAAACTTAGCAGGCCATATCACATGGCAAATGAAAAGCTACTATTATTTTTTTCTGATTGTAGTAATGTGGCAAAGGAGAGTGAATGAGGACTGAAATTTGGTAATTTCTTGAGGAAGTAAGTAGTCAGAACCCATCAGATACTGGCTCATTACAGTGTTCATTCCCACAACTATTGCAATTACAAGATGATTTTAAAGAAAAGGCTGGGTATGGATTAAAAGAAACAGACCTTATCTCAAGATGGCACACGACTTGAATGACTTTGGCAGTCATGTAAGCTCATAAAAGCCATTCTTTCACACACTCCATGTTGATGACACGGGTGCATTAGTATGTACTATTCTAGATTCTAGGTTGGTAGAATGTACTTCAAGGGGCCTCAAAGGAAAATTGCAACTGTGATGAAATGGGAGGGATGGGAGAAAACTTAAGTAGTCATTACAGGGACATGCAGTTTCTTCAGAAGAGAAATTAAATGGTTTTCTAATAACCGTAAAGCACACGAGGTAATGCTCATTCTTTTACTCATTTCTAAGTGCTTTTTCTGAGAAAACTTAACTGGATAATTGGTAAGTAAAAGTACCTTGTTGCTAGCAGGACATCTGGGTCAAGGTTCCTCTTCCATGAAGGATTTAAGCATGATGAAAGAAAATCATCTTTAATTTCAACAAGAGGAATGAACCTCTCCCAAATACTTTCCTAGAAGATAGATTATAGAATTCCTATAAAACTTTATTAATCAGAGAAATGAATGGAAGTATGACATTATAATACAGAATGAGGTACATATTTGCCTTCTTCCATGGATTCTGGCCCAGAGATGCTAAATCCATTAGGATTTTCTTAATGAGGGAGGCAAAAATTGCCTTTTGTTATCCATAATAGCCCCTTTCCAGCCAAGGCTGAGTTTATGCTAATGAGCTGACTCCCAGAAGGTGGAGGGCCAGTGCCAGAAGAATCAATTTTAGAATTAGGGAGTTGAAGTTTTGAGCATTTCCCATCCAGAGACAAGGGTTTGGGACCAAGTTAATCCCAAAGGCCAATGCCGCCACCAGTTATGTCTACATAACAGAACCTCCATTAAAAAAATTTTAAGTAACAGAGCTTGGAGAGCTTTGGGGAACACTTTTATGTATAAGAGGGTGGTATACACCAACTCTCCTGAGACAGAAACTCCTGTCTCAGGACCTTCTGGACTCTTTCATTTGCATTTGTATCTTTAAATGATATCCTTTATAAGAAGCTAATAAATGTGCACCGTTTTTCCTGAGTGCTGTAGCAGTCTCTGAGGAGTGTGTTCTGGGAAGCACACTTGTAACTGGGGAAGACGGAAGAAGTAACAGATGGAGGTCTCATGACTTGTGTGACATAGGTGTAGTCTTGTGGAATGGAGCCTTTTACCTGTGCAGAGGGTGCTAACTCCAGATAATGTCAGAATTGAATTGAGTTAAATCATAAGGATATCCGAAACAGTGAATTTACTCTAAACATTTTTTTCTGTTATTTCTCAGATTTTTCCACAAGTAATCACACAAATAAATTTCTAAAATCGGTCACTTATTTGATTCATATAAATTTTGATTAATAATGAGATACCACCTCACCCCAGTTAGAATGGCTATAATCAAGAACTCTAATAACAACAGATGCTGGAAGGGATGTGGACAGAAGGCAACCTTACTACATTGTTGGTGGGAGTGTAAACTTGTTCAACCACTTTGGAAAGCAGTATGGAGGTTCTTCAAAAGACTCCACATAGAGCTCCCTTATGACCCAGCAATCCCACTTTTGGGCATTTACCCAAATGATCACAAACAAGACCACACTAGAGCTACCAGCACAGCTATATTTATTGCAGCATTATTTACCATAGCTAAGATATAGAACCAACCCAGATGCCCCTCAGTAGATGAATGGATCAAGAAAATGTGACATATATACACAATGGAATTCTATGCCTCCAACAGAAAGAATGACATTGCCCCATTTGTTAGGAAGTGGAAAGACTTGGAAAAAATATTAAGTGAAGTAAGCCAAGTGCAAAGAAACATAAGTCCCATGGTTTCCCTTATTTGCAATAACTAATAGATGTCTAAATCAAGCAGAAAAGGTCAGATAAGTTGATGTTAGGGGAATGAACCTCAAGATAAGTATTCAAATGTTTTTTGTTTTTTTTTTCTTTCATGCAATTGTTTCTAACACATTTATAAGATGATTTCTATGTTGCTTTGTATGTCCCTCCCCCAGGGTATAAACCCTGCTTTCACTGTATTTGATGTTGGTATAATTTGTGGAGGGGAAGGGAAAAAAAAACCAAATCATTTAACTAAGGATACAGGGGGACCTATTGCAATGGGATGTACAAGTTGTTATGTCGAAAAACGTACTTTACAACTTTGGTGTGGGGCGGGGAGGATCAGGTGGGGAGAGGGTAGGAGTATGGGAAGGGATGGGAAGGGGAAACAAAGAGGAGGCAACAATGCTTGATAAGAAATGTACTCATTATCTTGCCCATGTAATTGTGACTCCTCTGTATGGTATTTTCACAATAAAAATATTTTATGCTACAATTAATTAGAGCTAATTACAACATAATATACTGCATGCGATATATTTGCTTGCACTGTTATGTAAAAATTCTATAGGATTGTGATGAGATGAACGAAATTAGATGTGGATCTAAGTTTTATCCTGGCTATTTTTCTAACTTTGTAAATGTGGACATGCTATCACACTTTTGTGTGGTAGTATATACCATAATCCTAGCACTCAAGCGGGTGAGGTAGGAGGATCATGAGTTTGGGGCTGCCCTAGATTACATATGAAGAAAACAGAAGGAAGGCCACATTGATAATAATATTGGTTGTATTAATGGGTTGTTGAGTATATTAAACTGCTAAGTATTTATAAGCCACTTAAAGAACAACTGGCTAATGGTAAGCAGTCAATAAATGTTACATCCTATTTATCTTGAAAACATTTGATATAGCTTATGAAAATAAATATATTAACAAGCCTTCAAGAAGTCAAGGGAAATTAGGATAAGGGAAGAAAATAATGAACTCACAGGGGCTAAAATTTTAATTATTTATATTGCCAGTCATAGTACTTGAACTTAGGGCCTGGGCACTGTCCCTGAGCTCTTTTGCTCAACGCTAGCACACTACCACTTTGAACCACAGCTCCAATTCCTGTTTTTGAGTGGTTAATTGGAGATAAGACTCTCACTGGAACTTTTCTTCCCTGGCTGGCTTCCAACTGCAATCCTAAAAGCTCAGCCTCCTGAATAGCTAGAATTGCAGGCATGAGCCACCAGCACCCGGCTGTCATATTATTTATTAATTTAATTTAGTACTGTAAAATTTCTCTCAACTAAAAATGTGGTGCATTTTTAATAATCACAGAGCCTATCACTTTACAAATAAATAAAAAATAAACAAATACACGAAACCCCACCTGACCTAAGGGAAATTTTGCTTCAAGATTTTCATAAAGAGGTCATTGGAATACTTAACTTGTTTATTAAAAAGGTAAACCTGTTATATAATCTCCACACTTAAAACACCTTGCAAATTCAGTTTCTAAATATTACTGTATACCCAGGTGTCCTGGCATCCTTTAATGCAAGTTTACCTCTGTCCTAAACTGCAGAAATCAATCAAAACTGTGTAGCAAAGTGCTCTTGAGTAGGAGCTTGTGTTTCCCCTGCCGAGTTATGGGGAAATAGATCAATAGCCTAAGAAATCTGTAATGCTTCTGGAGCCAATCACGATTCCTTGACTTGTTTTTTTACTCACCACCTTACCCCGTGGAGAGTCTTCTTCCAATCAATGATAGCACATGATAACCACATTACAGTCACTTGAAATCATCCTTCCCTTTTTTCCCCATCCTTACAGAATGCTTATTCATATACATTTTATTTTAAACTTACATTTGAACAACTCATTTCTAAAAAAACACTTATGGTGGTACTGGGGATTGAACTCAGGGTTACATGCTGGCTAGGCAGGCACTCTACCACCTGAGCCATGCATCTAGTGCCTTTTTGGCCTTTCTTATTTTCAAGGAAGGGTCAATCTGTATCCCCAAGCTGAACTGGGTTCCAGTCATCCTACTTGGGCTTCTCTGTTGCTGGGGATGACAGGCGTAGGGCACTGAGTCCAGTCACTATGCTTCCTTGTAGCTTGGCATTGAGGCAGTGCTCAGGCTGGCCTAGAAGCAGGATCCCTCAATCTCTGCTACCAAATAGCTAGGATTACAAGATTATTTATGTATTATCATTTTAATAATGCCCATGCATTAATTATTTGCTTCCCAGTATATATTAAAATATCAAATTCTTCTATAAGAAGCTTTCTGTGTATCCTTTTAAAAGTCACAGTATATTGCTAGCAGTAATCATGACTTGTACTGCTACACCGAAAATATTAAATTGGAAAATTATACTTTGAAGCACATATACTCATTAAATGTTATTTTTAAATGTGAAAGCTAATAATCTCTAATTTGCAACTGGAAATTCTACTTCGTTGCTAACTGAAAATCAAGGGAAAGCCTGAGGAAACATCAGTAACTGAAAATCAAGCCTGTGTCTCTTCTGTTGGGTTAGTTCTTTCAGTTTTTTTTCTATTTTTGTCTGATATACAAAAACAAATGCTGTATACATTCAGGGGTATCATGTAATATTCCATATATTTGTGTATATATAGTACAATGTTTAATTCAGGTTAAATAAATAAATAAATATATATACCTATCTCCTCTAACATTCATAATTTCTGTGATAAAAACATTCAAAGTTTAATGAGTGTGTGTGTGTGTGTGTGTGTCTGTCTGTCTGTCTGTGTCTGTGTCTGAAATTGGAATTCAGGGCCTCATGCTTACTAAGCAAACAAGCTACTACTTGAGCCACAACTCAGAATCCTTCCTTTTTTCTTTTCTGTTTTAGTTTATTTTACAGGTATGATATGGTTTTTACCCAAGACCAGCCTCAGACTATGATTTTTTTTTTTTACCTAGGCCTCCCAGGTAGCTGGGAGATGTGTGCCAATTATTTCCTCTTTGTTCAGATGAGGCCTAGGCTGGCCTTTAACAGTGATTCTTTCTAATCTCTATTTGCCAAGCAGCTGTGGTTCTCTACTCTCAGAGCTACTACATCTGACTCTTCAAGCTTTCTGAACTGCAGAGTACATTATTGATACCTATGTTTACTATATTTTGCAATAGAACCTCAGATATTTGTGATACATCTGTAAATTAGTAACCATTGAGCAACATTACCCCGCCCAACCTACCCAGGCCTTATCATGCCCAGCCTCTGGTACATACCATTCTAACCAACTTCTGTGAGATGAGTCTCTTTTAGAATGCAAGTATAAGTGAGATTATGTCTTTAAATGTTTATTTTGCCTTAACATAGTGATCTCCAGTTCTATTCACATTGTTGCAAATAGGACTATAATATTTTAAAGGCTGAATACTACTCCATTGTGCAACGCACAATATTTTCTTTATCTATTCATCAGTCTATACACACCTAAAATGATACAATGCCTCAGCTACTGTGAGAAAAATTTCAATGAACATGGAAGTGTAGATGTTTCTTCTGTATAATGATCTCATTGCCTCCAAAGGCATAGGATAATTCTATTTTTATTTTTTTGAGGAACTTCCATACTGTTTTTTATAATCACTATAGCAATTGACATTCCCATCAGCAGTGGTTCTTTTTGCTCCACATCCTTACCAGCATTTTTATTTAGTCGTGGTGCACTACACCAAGTTAACTTGCAGACAGGGTCTCACATTTTTGTCTAGTGTATCTCAGATTGATCCTCCTACCTATCCCTCCTATGTAGCCGGGATTAAATTATGAACCACCAAAGCTGGCTTATTTGTGGAGGTCCTGTTAAATTTTTGCCTATGCTTAAACCACTAACTACAGTTCTTTACCTCAAACCTTAATCCTGCAAACCAGTGCTTCCTGAGTAGCTAGGATTATAGCATTGTATCTCCATTCCTGGACCCAGTCTTTTTTTTTTTTTTCTACTTTAACTCTTGTTACCGAGAATGAGATAGCATCTATTGTTGCTTTGATTTGCATTTTCCTAATAATTAGTGATGTTGGGTTTTTTCCCTTATGTCTTCTTTTCAGAAATTTCTATTCAGAGTTATAGTCTATTTTTTAATCCAAATATTTGAGGGTTTTTTTTTGTTCTGGGGTTTTTGGAGTTCATTATGTAATCTGGATATCACTTCCTGTCAGATATACACATCCTAATTTAGTTTTCCTTATATCATGTTGTCTCTCTATTCTGTTAAGTATTTGCTTTTCTGTGCAAAGCATGTTCGTTTATGGAATCCCATTCATATACTTTTTAGTTTTTTTCCTTGTACTTTAGGGATCTTGTTGGAAAAAGCAAAACTCTTTGCCCATTTCAATATCTTGAATGTTTCCCCTATATTTTTTTAATTTTTAAATTTTTGTTTATTTATTTATTTATTTATTTATTTATTTATTTATTTATTTATTTATTTTTGGTGTGTGCATTGGGTAAATTCTTTTCTTATATATATATATATATATATTAAAGTCAGAAACACCTTTTAATCTTCACAATGACAGAAATCATTATAATAATCTACACTGCTTATGAACTCTATGACCTTTAACAATCAAACTATTTTTTCACAAATCAGGTGATATGTACATTTCTTTCCTTTTGCTTAGCTGTTTCCTCTTTCTTTCTCATTCCCTCCCTCCCATCACTGCCTCTGAGTTGCTTAGTTTACTTTCATCCATGTCCAGTGTAGCTGATGGTCCCTCTGCTGTATTTATTTCACTCGCGTTCCACTGATTCTGTGCTCTGCTTCCACTTTCCCTAAGTTGTGCATGTAAATACACCATATATAAGGTAAAGAATACAGTCATGAAGGAGGCTACAATGCTTGATAAGAAATGTACTCATTATCTTGCCCATGTAATTGTAACCCCTCTGTATAGTATGTTCACAATAAAAAAATAAAAAGAATAAAAAAAGAATATAGTCATCTAAAAAATGATAGGACAGATTAAGAAGAGACCCTTTGTTTCCCTGTCTTTGGGGTTCTTTCCAGTATGTCTATTATTTCATATACAAATGAAGGGGTGCTTGGGTATTGCAATTTGGTGCTTTTCTCCTAAGACTATCCTCTTTTGGTCTCACTGTGTATGGGTAACAAGTCCTGTTTTATTTTTATCATATCTCATTGCATTTTGATTTTTAACATTCACGTATCAGGGAGAACACATGCCGTTTGCCTCTCTGATCTTGGTTTACCTCGCTCAACATGATTTGTTCTAGTTGCATCCATTCCCCTAGGGATGCCATTATTTTGTCTTTTCTAATGGCTGCATAATATTCCATTGTATATAAGTACCACAATGTTTGGATCCATTTATCTGTAGTGGGGTAAGAGGGTTGTTTCCATATCTTGGCTGTTGTGAACAGTGCAACAATGAACATGGAGGTGCATGTGTCCTTGTATCCTGGTTCCTATTGTTCTGGGTAATGCTTAGGAGTGGTATGGCTGGGTTGTAGGGAAGGTCTATTTTTAGTTTTCTGAGGTATCTCCAGACTGCTTCCCAAAGTGATTGTATTAGTTTACATTCACACCAGCAGTGCAGTAGGGTTCCTCTTTCTCTGCATCCCCTCCAGCATTTGTCTTTGCTTGAATTTAGGATGTAGGCCATTCTGACTGGGGTAAGGTGGTATCTCAGGGTTGTTTTTATTTGCATTTCCTTTACGGCCAGGGATGATGAACATTTCCTCATGTGTTCCTTTGCGATTTTAACCTCTTCTTTTGAGAAATCTCTCTTTAGCCTCCTTGCCCACTTAATGATTGGTTTGTTCCATCTGGGATGTATTAGTTTCTTAAGCTCCCTGTACCTAGAGGATAGTAGGCCTTTGTCTGATATATTGCTGGTAAATATCTTCTCCCATTTTCAATGAACAATTTGGTAGTTCTAGATCTCAAATTACATTCCTTTTTTTTTTTTTTTTTTTTTTTTTGATAGTCGTAGGGCTTGAACTCTGGGCTTGGGTGCTGGTTCTCAGCTCTTCAGCTCAAGGTGAGCACTCTACCTCTTGAGCCACAGTGTCACTTCTGGTTTTCTAGTGGTTTGTTTGAGATAAGAGTCTCAAGGACTTTCCTGCCTGGGCTGGCTTTGAACCACAATCCTCAGATCTCAGCCTCCTGAGTAGCTAGGATTATAGGTATTAGCCACTGGCACCCAGATCAAATTACATTCTTAAATGCTTTTTTATTTTAGTTCATCTTTCTAATATGACAGAGGTAGGAGTTGAGCTTCATTTTCTGCATATATATATATATATATATATATATATATATATATACACACACATATACATATACATTTTTTCCAGCACCATTTACTGAAAAGATTACCATTCACCAATGCATGTTCTTAGAACCTTTCTCAAAAATCAGTAGGCTGTGGATGTGTGGGTTACATCTAGGTTGTCTAATCTGCTCCATTTGCTTATTTGTCTATTTTTATGTCAGCACCACATAGTATATAAAGTGTAGTTTTGGGGCCAGGTGCCAGTGGCTCATATCTGTAATCCTAGCTACTCAGGAGGCTGAGATCTGAGGATCATGGTTCAAAGCCAGCCTGGGCAGGAAAGTCTGTGAGACTCTTATCTCCAATAAACCACCAGAAAATGAGAAATGGCACTGTAGCTCAAGTGGTAGAGCACTAGCCTTGAGCTGAAGAGCTGAGGGACAGTGCCCAGGCCCAGGCCCAGAGTTCAAGCTCCATGACATACAAAAAAAAAAAAAAGTAGGGCTGGGAAGTTGGCTCAGTGGTAGAGTGCTTGCCTTGCATGCCTGAGGCCCTGGGTTCGATTCCTCAGCACCACATAAGAAAAAAGAAAAAAGCTGGAAGTGGCACTATGGCTCAAGTGGTAGAGCACTAGCCTTGAGCTGAAGAGCTGAGGGACAGCACCCAGGCCCAGAGTTCAGGCCCCACGACCGGACCCAAAAAAAAAGATATATAAAAAAAAAAAGTAAAAAAAGCTTTATAGTAAATGTTGAAGTTAGGTAGTGTCACGCCTCTCACTCTGGCTGAAAATATCCCTTTCCTGAGTAGACAACGGTTATTTTATAGTTTCTTCTAAATATTAGAGTTGACATTTCTAGTTCTGCAAAGAATGTCTTTGGTATTTTGACAGAGATTGCATGGACTCTATTAGATCACTTTTTGCCAATATTGATCCTTCTAATCCATGAACATGAGATAACTTTCTGCTTCTTTTGTCTCCTCTTCAGTTTTTTTCTTTTCATTAACATTTTGTTAAAACAATTCTTGAGTATGTTTTTGTAGCTGTCATCGATGGAATTGCTTTCTTTTATATCTATTTCAGGTAATTTTCCTGTCAGAGTCTGCAGAACACAGCTCCCATAGTCCATAGACCCATGACAGAGCTCACATTGTACTACACCTGTGCATCTCTGACTTTAAGAGCTATTTAAATGACTGTTCCTTGTTCTTGCCTACAAATAGAAGCTCAGAGAAGGACTTTGAATGGGATGATTTAGACTAGGGCTCCAGGAGTGCTAGGAAAGAGTTGTGTCCTTCCCTGAACAGACTTCTGAATCACACTGTATGTTGTTTTATGTGAGGACTGAGAGTCATATGACACATATTCACACAAGTTAATATGTTTGAAGTTTAGTGTGTTTACATTTTTGTTTTAAATTCTCATACCTATACCCTATATTTATAGTGAGATTAGCTTGTCATTTTCTTTTTTCCTGTTTCTCCAGCTGGTCTTGGGTTTATCATCTTTATCATTTAAGATTAATATTTTGGAGGTGATATTATTTTTTTAAAAAAGCAAACAACAATTTGGTAGTTTCAGTCATTACAGGATAATTCAATTTTTCTTTCTTCTAGAGCTCCAATTATGGTATAAAACAAGAATGAAAATGTGTACCATAAGTATTAAATCAGGATTCTCATTGTAACAACTTCTTTTCAATAATGTGCTCTAGTGCCATAAGGACCATACTATATTCCTCCTTCTGTGACAAGTAACTGTTCTTTCAATGCTCTCTGGTGTATTTGTTGATGATCACATTATTCTAAACCATTTTTTAGAGAAAGACACTCAGGTGCCTCTCTCTATGATACAATGATGTGTTGGCTTTCATCTTCTACCGAATTGTGACTTCCCCACCTTAACACTAAGATTGTACTGATAAATGTAATCTTTTCTATCTACTACTTTGAATATTCTATTTATAAATTTATGAAAGATTTACAGGTAGATCTATAATCCTAGCACTTGGGACACTGAGGCAGGAAGATTATGAATTTAAGATCAGCCTGTTTCACATAGTGAAACCCTGTCTCGATACATTTTTTAATCTCCAATTTTTATTTGTTAGAAGTTGCTCCTCTTCACTATTTCCACGTTTTTTGCTTTCCTTGGTACTTTATTTCATCCTATTGCTCATGATTTATTAAAAAAAATTTTCTTTGCTTTCTTTTCCTTCCTTCCTTCCTTCCTTCCTTCCTTCCTTCCTTCCTTCCTTCCTTCATGCCAGTCCTAGGGCTTGTACTCAGGGCCTGGCCACTGTCCCTGTGCTTTTGTGCTGAAGGCTACCACTCTTCCACTTGAGCCACAGTTCAACATTTAGCTTTTTAGTGGTTATTTAAGGTAAATTTTATGGACTCTCCTGTCAGGGTTGGCTTTGAATAATGATCCTTAAATGTCAGCCTTCTATGTAGTTAGGGTGACAGGCATAAGCCACCAATGCCCAGCTGATTTCTTAGATTCTTAAATATCCTCACACACTCTGTAAAAGTCTCAAGTTATTGCTGGTAATGTTCCTTTTCTTCAAGCGTTTAAAATTACTCTGGAAATCAGTTTGGGAGATTCTTCAAAGATCTAAGCATATACTTTATGATCCAGAAATCAGGCATTTATCCAAAAAATTACAAATCAGCATACAGTAAAAGTACTTGCACAACCATTTTCATTGCTGCACTACTCCCCACAGCCAAGTTTTAGAAAGCCCAGATGCCACTCAATGGATGAATGAATCAAGAATATGTGGTACATATATACAATGGAACTTCACTCATCCATTAGGAAGAATATTACATCAGTTGCAAAGAAACGGATGGACCTATAAAAATTATGTTAAGTAAGTTAGACCCAGAGAGACAAAGAACATGTTTATTCTCAGATGTAGAAGATAGAGCTAATTCATAAATGTGTAAGTAAACATATGTGGGTTGTATGCAAGTGTTCACAAATGTATACCCTGACGTATGATATTTGTAGGAGGGAATTCAAATGGTATAATTCCTTAGAAAAATGAACTCATTGTCCAATAAAATGAATGCCAGGAAACCACCCTTGAAAAGTGTGTATGGGGGAGAGGGGTAGAGAAAGAGAGGTACAGAGGGAGAGAATGCAGTCATAATATTCAACACATATCCTATGACACTAGGAAAATTCGGGGGAGGGCTTGGGTTGGGAGGGAGGGGAGAATGATGAAAAGGCAAACACCAATTGAGATGCATTGTACTCCTAAACTGAGTTGTTACTGGTAACTCCTTTTGTACAACCAATTAAAATAATAAAAAATATAATTTTACAAAAGCATCTGAGATCGACTCTAAATAGCCACAGTACTCAGCATACTGCATATCTTGATGCACTGGTATTCTTCCATCACATGTACCCGAGGCTAAACTTGAAGAAAATCCAAGAGTACAAGCCAATGGTCCATAAGCAGCATCTATAAGTACTGAATTCCCCCCCCCCAATATAATCAGTCCTTCTTGCAGCTTTCTAGTTCATCTGTGTTTGTCTCATTCCTCTCATTTGCATAAATCTTAATATAAGTGTCTGCCATGAAATATTAATTCTCGGGCATAAAAAAGCATCCAAGCACATTTGTATTTTTTTAAGGACTGAAAGTTGTATTTCTAAAGTATATCAAATTAATGGAGTCACTGCTTTAGAGGGTGAACCAATTACATAAATATTTCTAAGACCATTTGCCCTTGCAACTTCTCTATTGTGTATAAGTCAAATTGTTCCTCAAAAATATGTCAAATGAATGTCTGAAGGATAAAAAAAAAACCTTATAGGATTTGGAAGGGCTCACTGTGGAGACAGCAGGATTGGTTTGATGATGACTTGTGGACATTTTTCTCAATGTCCCCAAACAAGCTAGTTGGAGTTCAGAGCTCATTTTTACTGAAGCAAAAAGAAGAAACTACACTTGAAATCCAGTGACACTGGGGGCAATCTCTCTTGTTCAGAAACACATAGTGTCCTAGCACCTTTCCTAACAGCTTGCCCCTATGCCCCTATGTTTCTGGCACAAAAAGAGTTTGGCTTATCTTTTCTTCTCTTTCTTTTCTTTGTCAGTCTTGGGGCTTGCACTCGGCCTGAGTACTATCCCTGAGTTTATTTTCACTCAAAACTAGCACTCTACCACTTTCAGCCACAGAGTCACTTCTGGTTTTCTGGTGGTTAATTGGACATAATGTGACTCTCCCAGACTATCCAGGCCTCCTGAGTAGCTAGGATTACAGGTGTGAGCCAGCAGCACCAGGCTAGTCTGGCTTTTTAATCCCATCAATGTCCCAAAACATACTGATGAAGTCATCACCACACTAACCCCATACAAACAGACAAGCCCAAAAGGAAAATACACTCCATTCACCCACTGAAACACAAACCTACAGTGTGTCCTGCCAGTCCCAAACATGCCTTGCTATAACTGCTGGGAGATGTGTGTTTCTAGAATGGTCCCAGCCTGCCCCAAGTAATGCTGTTGCCATTTCTGATCCTCATTTTGAATCGTGTTTAAAATCAGTGTCTAGATGTTGGATACCAGTGGTTCACACCTGTAATCCTAGCTCCTCAGAGACTAAGATCCAAAGGATCCCAGGTTGAGGTTACCTCAGATAGAAGAGTCCTGTGATTCCATCTCCAAAGTAATCAATGAAAAGTCAGCTGAGAGGTATGGCTCAAGTGGTAGATATAAGAGCAAGAAAGCCAACCAAGTGGCACAAGGCTGAATTTAAAAACTCATGTCAAAATTTTACATAAATAAATAAATAAATATCTAGGTGACTCCTGGGTAGAGTGAATATCACTAAAATGTATATCCACACAAAATCAAATTATGTAGCTTTTTATTTATTTATTACCTGCATGTTGAACTTATTAGTGCCATATTTGCTTAGTGTTTTATTGAACTGTTTGTTCAATTTCAAAAAGGTTTACAAGGTTAAATTAACTCTAAAAAAGGGTTTATAACCATGCTCCATTCTTGCAGTTAACAAAAGTAGGAATTCAACTTAATAAAAATCAGGCTAAAGAAATCGTATCTTCATATAGTTTTTGTCCAAGCATCACAAAAAACTAACAAAGAGAAAAGAAATCATTGCACAAGTGTCTTCTGATTGGATGCAATATTTCCTTGCTTCCAATGGAATGACCTAGGAAAACATGTTTTTTAGTCTCCGTCTCTATGACCATCTGTGACAACATTTCCCTCTTAAAATTATCCTCTGGTCTTTAAAGGCAAAACTCTCTCTCTCTCTCTCTCTCTCTCTCTCTCTCTCTCTCTCTCTCTCTCTCTCTCTCTCTCTCTCTCTCTCTCTCTCTCTCTCTCTCTCTCCCTGGCTCTCCCTATCCCTCCCTCCCTCCCTCCCTCTCTGTCTCTTTCTCTCTCTGTCTGTCTGTCTGTCTGTCTGTCTGTCTCTCTCTCTGTCTCTCTCTCTCAAATACTTCTTTATATATACTTGTTTATATACAAATATATGTTGGGCTGGGAAGGTGGCTCAGTGGTAGAGTGCTTGCCTTGCATGCATGAGGCCCTGGGTTCGATTCCTCAGCACCACATAAGCAGAAAAAGCAGGAAGTGGAGCTGTGGCTCAAGTGCATAAGCACTATCCTTGAGCTGAAGAGCTGAAGGACAGTACCCAGACCCAGAGTTCAGGCCACATGACTGACAGAAGCACCAACAACAAAAAACCCCAAATATATAAGTATACTATATATGTAAGTATGTAGTAGTAATACAGCATATAGAATATAGAATATATAAGTATATATATTATAGAAGTATATACGTATATATAAGTATATAGTATATATATGTGTATATATATATATATATATACACATGTGTGTGTGTATGTGTGTAGTGTAGCAAATCCAATAAAATAAAAGTTTGGATATCTACCTAAGCTCTTCCATTCCAACTTCATAACATATTTGAATAGAAAATGGCATAAATCTCCTGAAGGCATAAGTCTTTTTCCCTGGATAATGTATCTTTTTTTCTTTTTGTAATGTGGATTAATGTTTACAACACCTCTCTGATGTGGCAACTGCTCTTTATTGGTATTATATATGCATTACTTCCATTACACAGACAAAAAGAAAACATGCAGAGTATTTCAGCAAGTAGAACATTATTACAATATTCCATGTGGATAATAAAAATATTTAAAATGCACAAAATCATCTTAGATTTAATTAATATCTAATCAGTAGCTTAATGCTTTTCCTTCTCACTTTTGTGTGTGTGTGTATTTGTGTGCACGTGCTTGTGCGTGCATGCAGTCTTAGGGCTTGAACTCAGGGATAGTGGTGCTGTCCTGAGCTTTTTTGCTCAAGGCCCATGCTTTAACACTTGATTGACAGTTCCACTTCCAGCTTTTGTGTGGGTGGTTAATTGGAGACAAAAGTCTCAAGGACTGTCCTTCCCAGGCTGGCTTCAAACCTTGATCCTCAGATCTCAGCCTCAAGAGTAGCTAGAATTACAGTCCTCTGTCTTCTGGATAATTATGTATTTTTCAACAAATAACTTCCATTATCTATTAAAATGTAACCAAATTAATATTCTCAGAAATTAAGTAGGAGAGTCAACTAGAACAAAATGTGAGCCAATCATGGAAATTGAATTTGAAGGGAAAGTGTCAGTCTAGACTAGCAATAACACAAGGAGAGAGCACACAGATTTATTCAGATCAAATCAAGTGAAACACAGCCATGCAATATAGTCATCAGATTGTGCACAGGAGACATCCAGCTTTGATGATAATGGTGTGATTATTTTGTAGCCATATAGCCACCCTTCTATGGAGGACATTATTTATTCATTTGTATATTCATTTATCCAGCTCTTACCATCAGCCTGTCACACCCTGGGGATATGATCCTCTAAACATGAAAGCAAAGCCTGTACCCTAATAAAGCACAAAAACTTTGATGAAGCAGAGAACAATGAATAGGGATCATCTTTTGAAAAAGTTGTTTCCAAAAGGCATCAATGCTGTGAACCTCCACCAATGAAGTGATGTGCTGTTGGTGGCTGGAGGTGGGTTACTTTAGTCTGGGTCATCATGGAAGGTCTTTTCTAGGGACTGTAGGTGAGTACAGGACTTTTTCAAATTTGAGTGTGCCTACGAGCCTCCTGGGGACTTGTTAAACAGTAAATTCTAATGTGTAACTTAAGATTCTGCATTTCTAGCAAAATCCCAGGTGATGCTGATATGCCAGGCATCCAGACCATTCTTTTAATCATATGGACCTTAAATAAAATCAAATACGGTAAAAGAATTGGGTCAATAGCTCTCTTAGTGATACTCTGTCTCAGTGGTAGTCACATATTGGGGATATTACTGGAACGTGAGGAAGTAACTCTGACAGGTGATCATGGCCATTTCTAGCTGCAAGAGAGGCTAGGAAATTAAAAAACAAAAACAAAAATGAAAAAACAGAAAATGTAAGAAAAATTAGCTCCTAAATTCCCAGATTCTCTGAGCCAAATGAAATGTACATCTAATATTTAGTAAAGCTAATTTATTAGTACTATTATCTTTCCTCAAGGCCTTAGTCATAGGAAGAGGCAAACTTGTCAGTATACTTGATAATGACAACCTGCTGCTGCTTGATTTTTTTCTGTACAGAATATGATAGGACAAGCCACACACATAACCTTGGAATTGTCCAGACAAATTGGAAGTGCTTACTGTATAGAAATTGTAATTGGGATTCCTCTGTTCTGTGATAACTGATGATATTCTTCCCAACCAATGAATAACCCAGCATCAACCAATGTGGCAAAGCAAATGCAGAGCTCCCTTATAAGAAATCAACAATAATAATAGAATTGAGCCCCATGTCTGGAAAAAATGACACCTATTATTATACTCAACTGGCTTGAACGAAAAACAAAATTAGCATAATGAGTAAGCCACGGTGGAAAAAAATCTGAAAGGTTGAACACACATACTCAGAGTGGAAAGGAAAGGTACTTTATGCTGTTACATGGGTAAAATTCCTTTAACAAAATTAATTATTTAAGCAAGTATTTACTCAGCATCTATTATCTGCAGGTTACAGTAGGAAACACAAAGCCAGCTTCAGTGCCATAGTGATTTGGGAAAGAAGATGTATAGAAGTTTGATAGACTGGTACAAGGCGGGTGAGGTGAGGGAAGCAAGCTCCAGAGCTCAGGTGGTCTAAGAAAATCCCACTCACTAGACTATTCAGAGAAAAGATTTCCATGAGAAAAGATGGGTGACAGGAAAGCTCCAATTGAGGGCAAATTTGATCATGTAGACAGTGAGAAAAAAGGGTGAGAGGTTTATTAGCTAGAACAATCAGGCCAGTCTGGCTTGCCCAGACACTGCTAGGTTAAGAGGTGAAATGGTAGTGATAGTGATACAGTGGGTTGTGAGGAGCTTTAGCAGCTGATTCTTAAATAATTTGAACTTTAAAACCCTTAATGGGAGAAAAGAGTATGCCACAAAAAGATTCAATTGTGCCTCTTTAATTTTAATAATGCAATGGCCTCAAATGTCAGAAAGTTAATGAAATTTTATTATGGAAGCTGTCTGGTTTTAATTCTCAGCACTGTCTTGAAAAACCTAACAGTCTGAAAACTGCAGAATCCAATGGGAACATCTCTGTTTCCATCTGACTTAACTTCTGTACAACTTCTGGCTGTCTCTGTTGACTGATCACTGTTCCTTTCTATCTCTTAATGATTCCTCCTTGTGCTTCTTCCAGAGTTGCTAAGTTCACTTCTCTCTGATTGAAGGTTGCATAAAGCTGAAGAGCCAACATGTGATTGAACCAAAATTTGAGCTATGAGTGTGATAATACAAAGCACACTAACTTCATCCTGACATCTCTAAATGAGAATTCATTACTAGGTAGGAGCTAGGCCAGGAGAGTGGTACTCAATTGGTATTTGCTGAATTTAGTCCATCCACAATTCATCCATGTTTTCCCAATTTAAATAAAGCTCAACAATTTTGTCTATATAATTAGCTTTATTCAAATTTTGTCTATATAATTAGCTTTTATTCAATTAGTTTCAGTTAGTTTTAAATTTTTAATGCCCTCTGCACTTGTTTCATTTAGAAATGATCCCTTTTAAGCCCTGGGAAAGTTTTTCTCAATTTTTTCCCCTTAAAAAAAAAAAACCTGTGGCCGGAAACACTGCCTATTTTATTTTTAAATATATTTAAGTCTTAAGAAAAGAACCCCAAGTTGGTAAGATGACTGATACATTTTAATATCAAATTTGAGTCTATGTAATCAACTGATGAGAAGCATAAAAAACAGGATTCCATATCAAATTAACTCGATGAGTAATGATAGGTGTGAATCTGATACAGTATATATATTTTCTTTTTGTAAAGGAAGTAATATATGTATCAATCACTATGTGCATGTCTTACACACATACAAGTGAAAATACACAAGAGCAAATACAAAGGGTAGCTTGCATTCTGTGCTAATCTTCCTTGAATGAAATTCATTGATGCAGTCCTGGTTGTATTCCATCGTTTCTCAGCCCTTTCTTTAAATTGTGTTTTTCTCATTTTCAATTATCCAAATCAATGTATAAATAAATAATAAAATATTTAAAAAAAAGAAACCCATACAGGTCATGTCTTTTAAATAAATACTGTAGCCTGAGCTTATAGGAAATTAATTTACCTAACACAAACCTTATTTGCACCATTTAGATGAACTTCAGTGATGTCACGGGGTAAAGTCAGCTCAGTCCACTGAGTTTTCAGGTGCTATAATACAATTCTGCTCTGCTTACACAGTGACATTTTAATGATTTTCAAACACTTAACTTGAAGTTTAAAAAAATGCCGTGTTAATACCTTTCCTGTGAGATATGCCATCAGTTGGTGAATTTTAAGATGTTTTTTATATTATTAATAAAGGTTAGAGCCGGGCGCTGGTGGCTCAGGCCTGTAATCCTAGCTACTCAGGAGGCTGAGATCTGAGGATCGCGGTTCAAAGCCAGCCGGGGCAGGAGAGACCGTGAGACTCCTATCTCCAATAAAAACCACCAGAAAACCGGAAGTGGTGCTGTAGTTCAAGTGGTAGAGCACTTGCCTTGAGCTGAAGAGCTGAGGGACAGCGCCCAGGCCCAGAGTTCAAGCCCCACGACCGACAACAAAAAATAAAGGTTAGAAAAAATAATTGTTTTATAATAATGATGATTTACAATAGCTACTTTGGCTCTCTGAAAAGCCTATATGCTTTTAGGGGGCATATACAAGGTAGCAATAAGGGAAAAATGATTTTGAGGGTTTAGTATCTTATAGAAACAATAATTACACACAAAATAATCAGTTGATGAACAGTCTGTTTTATATATATATATATATATATATATATATATATATGAAATATACTATTAGATATTATAAAGCACAGGCTCAACATTTAGCAGCAACATTTTATTCTAACAACTATATGTAAATAACATTGTGCATTTGAAAGCTTTAAGGTACACTATCTTTAGATAAAAGTTAGTGTGTGTGTGTGTGTGTGTGTGTGTGTGTGTGTGTGTGTGTGTGTATGTGTGTGTGTGTACACGCGCCTACGTTGGTCCTATGGTTGGGTACTGTCCCTGAGCTTCTTCTGCTCAAGATTAGTACTCAACCACTTAACCACAGCTCCACTTTCTGTTTTTGGTGGATTTTCCTGCCCAAGCTAGCTTCAAATCCCCATCCTCAGATCTCAGCCTTCTGAGTAGTTAGGATTACAGGTGTAAACCACCAGCACCTGGCTCCAGATATGTCTTTTTAATTGCACCATTTTTGCTATCAAAAAATTTTGTTGGCTTAATAAAATGAGTTGGTACAAATCTTTATAGTGTGATAAACTGTTTTCATGCCCTCACTTTAGTAATGTAGGAAAATGAACATCTGCTTCCTGCTAAACATGTCTTGTATTTTCTTACAAAGACAAGAAAGTAAACACATGTGTTTCTCTGTGATTTTGGACTATGTACCAAATACTGACTTTCACAGTTATGAATATTTATCAGTTGCTGCGATTAAAAGGCAGTTTTTTCCCCTCCCAAGGTTTTGAGTAAACAATTTCAAAATGTTACCCCATCTGTCAATGTTTTCAGAAAACAGTACAAACCTTCTTTTTTATCTTCTGGAGTAATCTTCACTTTTGTATCTGTTATATCTTTGAAAGAAGCCAGAAAAAGAACCACATCTCCTTTCTCATTCTTTATAGGAACTATATCCAGTAGGCACCAAAATGGAGACCCTGCGATAGAAATAAAAGCATATATCAACCATTGTTTTCAACTTTTTCTATGAAATAATCATTAATAATAGAAAAAGCCCTCAATAATTTTTCTTCTATCCCACAGTTCTTCCATATTAAAAAAAAATCAGGATTTCTTTTTTCCAGTACTGGGGCTGAAACTCAGCCTCAGTGCTATCCCTGAGGTTTGTTGCTTATGGTGAGTGCTCTACCAGTTTCAGCCACAGCACCACTTCCAGTTTTCTGGTGGTTAATTGGAGATTAGAATCTCATAGACTTTCCTGCTCAGGATGGCTTCACACCAATCCTCAGATCTCAACCTCCTGAGTAGCTAGGATTACAGGTGTGAGCCACCAGCACCCAGCTCAGTTTTTCTATTCCGTAAATATCTATCCCATCTGCACATTTCTTGATTCTTAAGTAAAATAATTTCTTGAAAAGAGACCATATCTTAAATGAAATAATTTGTGTTGAGATATTACTGCTTACACCATTCAAATTATATTTCTTCTTTGCTGAAGAAACAATGCACATTATTTAAAAGAGGTTTTTCCAGACGTCATAGCATACAGGGTTTTGGGGTGCTTTAGATGTTTTTATTTTGGCACTACTGGGATTTGAACTCAGCACCTTGCAATTTTTAGATTCAAAAGGCTCTTAAATGAAGACACCTATTTTGCCTGCATTTGCTAGAAGCTTGAACAATTAAAAAAATCAATGAATACAGTAGAAGGATGAGGGGGGAGAGAAATAAATCCCATAGGTAGGTGGAGACTAGCAGGAGGAGTATGTGTTGGCAGGGAGGAAACGGTTTATTTCCAGCTATGAAAACAGAACAGGGAGACTTGGGGACGCTGTTTTGTACTGGAGAAGGGCAAAGAGTGTGACTGAAGGGGTAAAATTGATTGGAATACAATGTAAACAATATGGAGATGTAACAATGGAACCCTCCCCTATGGAATATATAAAGCCAATTAACATACCTTTAAAATAGAAGAAGATACCACCTGTGAGGGAGTGTACACAGCCACTTATTCTCATATATACTTGGCTGTTTTGAAATTAACACTTCCTTTACAATTTGTCAGCATAAAGATTATTCTTACCATATAACGTTGTGCATCACTATGAATGGGTGATTTAATTATTCACACCCAAATGGATGAACATTGCTAACATAATGTTGAGCAAAAGTAGCCAAACACTGAGAGTAGAATGAAATATGCATTTACTTATATAAACTACAAAAGCAGGCACAACTAATCTCTAGTGTTGAAAGTCAGATTAGTGTTTGCCTTTGAGGAAAGGGTAATGGAAGAACTTTGAGATGCTGTACAGGTTTCATCCTATGGTCTTCATGCTATTTACATTCAGATTTTGAAAAAAATCTACCTTTTCTATATGGATATTATATTTTTAGAGCAATAAGCAAATTAAATTCCATTTTTTGAAAAAAATGAATATTAAGACCCATATTTTATAAATATAGTCATCAAAGTGTCTTACATGAGGCTTATTGGAGTCAATATTTTTATCTATTACAAAATAAATATTTTAAAAATGTATGACATTTCCTTCACTGCATTATTTACTAGCAGGCCTTCTGGATAGAAATGTTGGAAGTTATGTAACAGTCATTTTAACTCAAAATTAAACTACTAATCTGTTCTTATACAGCTCATTAATTTTCCAATGGGGAAAAAGAGTTCAATGCTATAAGGTATTTTTCTTATTTGTAATTATGTATGTGTGTTTGTGTAATATGTTAATTGAACAAACTGTCATTGTGATATTTCTATATATGCATATAATGTACTTTAATTGCATTCACTCCATGTTATTCTTTCTTAATCCCTTTATCACAATTCTTAATGTTTCATTATTCTATTTTCATACATAAATATGATGGTACTTCAATCATACTCACATACATTTCCTTCTTATTTGGGAATTAACTTCAAAGTCAAGGTGGAAGACAAAAATAAAGTAAAAAGTGTTTTGTTTTGTTTTGTTTGGGGGGGGGGGTCCAGTCGTGGGACCTGAACTCTGGGCCTGGGCGCTGTCCCTCAGCTCTTCAGCTCAAGGCTAGCGCTCTACCACTTGAGCCACAGCGCCACTTCTGGTTTTTTTTCTTTTTGTTTATGTGGGGCTGGGGAATCGAACCCAGGGCCTCATGCATGCAAGGCAAGCGCTCTACCACTGGGCCACCTTCCTCGCCCTGTTTTTGATAGTTTAACTTGTGTTATATATACTGTATTTGAATCATAACTTCCAGTACAGGTGACATATCCCAGGTGTGATGTCTACTCTTTCTCCTTTATGCAATTGAGTACTGCATACAGCACCTGATTGATATTTAGAAGCCATTTGTGAGGAGCATAGTATTTTATTTAAGCTGTTATATTTTGAGACATGTGGATGACTTCACACACAACAGACATGTCTATGGTGTGTTGCTATCATAATCCATCATGGATTATCCTAAGTATCATGAAGTATGCATGGAACATAACATACCTACATAGTGAAGGATGCCTGCTTATGCATATGGTTTGAGATATGATTTCCTCCTTACTCTTTTGTCTCAGAACTGTATTTTCCTCTTTCATTAATTGACTCTGAATTCTACAACATCAAACAAGCCATGTGACAGTGGGGAAGCCAATTATGCTGTTTGGAGCGTGGTTTCCACCATTATAACATTCTCATATCTATATCTAGAGGTGGATTTGGTAAACAAAACAAGTTGACAGAACAAACCAGGTCTACTGAATATCCAGGAACCTCATGAAAGAGCCTTATCTCTGATTAACCACTGCTCTCCCTGCCATCATCCTAAATTTTACCTCTGACCACCTTATCAAATTGGGATTTTTTTCATTAATGCTATTGTTATGGCAAAAAAAAAAACAAAAGCAATCAGGTCAAACTAAACTAACAATCAGATCCTATAGAAGTAACAGAGGAGGATACAGGGAATGGCATAGATCTAGCATTTCGTTCATATTTTTAGTGCATCTGGTGGCCAATTACCTTGGGAAAATGTCACCAAATCATTACAGAGTCTATTATTTTTTCCTGAAAGTCCCTCTTACCTACACTCTCAGACAAGCATCATTACTGTCTTGCGGAGCCTTTGCCCAAGTGCACCAAGGTATTTTGCAAGAAAGGAAAAGTACAAAATGATGTGAAAGCTAAGGAAATAGCAACCAACCTGGAAATATGCTCTAATCAGCTCCTTATGCACAGCCATCATTTCACATTATGTTCTGAGAGAGCTGAAAGTTTACTTTGAAAATTGTCTTTTAAATTATGAGACGTGATCTTTGACATTTTGTAAATTCAGTAAGACTTCATTAATGTGGGTCTCTTTATTCACAATTTATAATGATTTGGCATAAACTAAGACCATGTCTATCTTTATAGGTCCTACATGACTAAAAGCATTCAAGTTTTTAGCAAAACTTCAACTTTCTATTTGTAATAAGTACATGTGACCCTCGTTTTAAAAATTATGACAGTATAAGAAACATATAGAACTATTTCTTTTCTACCCTTTCCTCACTCCCTTCTCTCCCTCTCCCCTTTTCCTTCCACTTCCCCTTCCCTTCTTTCTCCCTATCCTTCCTTCCTTCCCCCCTTTTCTTCTTCCTTTCCCTCCTCCCTTCCCTCTTTCTTCTCCTGCACTTCCCTTTCCTCGTCCTCTCCTTCCCTTCTTTCCCTCCTTCTCTCCATCACTTCCTTCCATCCTTCCCTCCTTCCCTCCCTTCCTTTCTTCTTTCCTCCCTTCCTCTCTTCCTCCCTTCCTTCACTTCTATCTTTCCTTCTGCTGCTGTTACAGATTCATCCACATCAAATGCCTTGACAAATTTTGAGTACCTCTAAAAGTTGGAAAGTAAAGCATATTGCAGTTGTAGCTCTTCTAGGGAGAATAAATAACCAAAAGCTCCCAACACAAGATCATTCACACTTAGCTAGTTCATTTGTCCTATCTTTTCCTTTCCTAAATCTCTCCAAGAAGGCTTCCACACTAGCTATTGGACAATATCTTGGAAAAATATCTTGGACAATCTTGGAAAAATCTAATTATTCAAAGCTACTCAACAGCGTATGGCTTTTCTTCATTTACTTAATGGCACAAAGGTGACCAACTTCAGTCAAGAGCAATTCAATCCCAGTGTAATAAACCTCTAATAGACTTTTCATAGAATTTGCACAGTCCTTCAACTTTGAATAAAGAGATGTGAGTGATTCTTAAGAGAAGGGTTACAGAACAGAAATCTTGTGTCAGATTTAACTCCTCTGTATATAGCAACAGTAATCACCATGTAGGTCTGGGAGTGCCAAAACAAAGATCTGCCAGTATTTAGGTTAATAACACCTTTAATTTCCAAGGATAAATACAATTGATGGAGAAAAATAAAACCACATAGGGTTTTTACCATACATGGTAAAGTGTACTTGAGGAGTCAAATAAATAGTTACAAAGGAACTTAAACTAGTGGAAGGTTCCACAATCCATTTTGTATTTGTCAGAAGGCAGAGATTAATAATAAGGTGTCTACTCTGACTATCAGGTCTTCTAACTCAATACAAGCAGGTACTGACATGAAGAATGCTGAGGTTGAGGGGTCTTATTCTCTGCAATGACTGCAGTATCATGACAGGGTTTTTTTCCCCTCAAAACACCATATCACCAATTGTTTATTATCCTCAACAAGATCTGGAATGCATGTCATTTTTTATCATCTTTAAGTGGTTGTACAAAGGAGTTGTCATTCCACAAAGTAGTTTATCAATACCACGCATCTTGATCATTGTCATACCTTGGCAGGACCTCTTGTTTGTTTTTGAAATTTTGGCAACTACAAATGGAATGCCTTCATTGTTAGCAGCATTGTGCCATATGACCTAACCATTATCAGATGTTTCTCATGTTTCACAGGAAGTCTAATGGATTCTGTTCTCACTGGTGTTACTTCTGCAATGATATCAAGAGAAGCTGGCCAACTTTAGATATTAGTCCAAGAATGCATGTTGGGGACGAAGTGGGAAAGGGATTCAGATGTGTGAACAAAGTCGTTGTCAGTGGCAGTGGCAGCTGGGTGACAGGACACCTGCATTGGAAGCGGAAAGGAGTGTGGGCATTGCTAGGAGTCCCCACACCACACTGGCCCTCATGGTTCTCGATCACACTTCCTGAAGCTGTGTCCTGCTTTCTAGTACTTCTCATTTTCCAAAATTTTCCTCCTGCTTCTAGTCTTCCTGCCATGTTGCTTCCAATAAATTTTGAATCTATAGGGTCCTGATTAAAGTCACCCAATATCTTTTAATGCTTGTGTAAATTATTAGTATGACATTCCAGACTCTTTTCGGCCTGAGGGGTTCTGTGTCCAATAGACAACAAGAGAAAACAAGGGCTGGATAGATAGTGGGAAGAGATAACTAAAGGAAGCATTACATTAAAAACCAGGGGAAAGTTCCAGGGCTGCAATGGAGATTCTAGTATACATATATATAATACATATACAATATAATATGTGTATATATTGTTGTAAAGGTGAGGTACAATGGGGTTAGTTACATAAACTGGGTAATGAGTACATTTCTTTTTGAACAATGTCACCCCTCCCCTCACTCTCCCAGTTTTTCTCTCTCATTCCCACCCACAAGTTATATAGTTCATTTTCAACATAGTGTCCAGTGAGTACACTGCTGCATCTGCACCTTTTTCTCACCCTTTCTGTGCCCCATTTTACCCTTCCCAAAGCAGATAAACTCACAAATAAGTCAAAAGCTATAGAAAATAAAAACAGCAACAAAGAATAAAACAACTCATTCCCATTTCTTGGAGTTCATTTTGATTACTATTTATTATGATCATATACACATAGCTACTGAGTCTTTGTGATTCTCTCTCACTGTGTAAATGTCTAGAGAGCTGTATAATTTATTGTGTCCTGGTATATTTTTATCTTTTACCACATTCTAGCTATCACAAAATGAGGGAAGCCATGAAGCCTGTATTCTTTGAGTCTGACTTAGTTTGCTTTAACTAATGAAGATTCTTGTATCTTCACTGGTATCCTCTGCTAAGGATGATATTAATGATTCCCTAGTAAAGTATCAGATAAAGGATTCATTGTTCTGTTATGAACACCTCTCTGTGGACTTGTTTAATATAGTCTGTACAGGTTGTAAGCTTTTTCTCAGTACCCATTAATTTGACTTTCAGTGGAAACCCTTCCTCTAAATGCCCCCAGGACACCAATGGACCAAAATGAATGGGAACCCCAGCTTTTCTGTAGCAGGGTTGGGTAGAATGGCTTAGACAGGAGATGAACTGGAGCTGAACGAGCTGGAGATCTTTGAGAACAGGACAGAGGCTACGAATAACCTTCATTTCAATGTTGAATGGAAAACAAGGGCCTCAGAAAGCAGTGTGTTTGAAATTTCTTTCTGTGAAAATAAAAATGGAGCTAGGATGAAGCACAGTGGTAGAAAACTGGCTGCATGCACAAAGCTCTGGTTTGAACCTCAGAACAACAACAACAACAAAAAGGAACAGCAGAACACATATAAAATATTAATATTGATTGAAGGTGCAATTGTAATTCATTCTCATTTCTTTCCAAACATCTCTACGGTTAGATTTTTTTCAAATATATGTAAAGAATACAAGTGAAATTCTGATAAGTCTAGAGATTTGAGATTGAAGTGGTTTAATTGGAATTGGTTCAAGATTGGCACAACAAGAGGTCCTATTTCTGGGGAGATCACTATTTAAGACATTAGCCATGATTTAAAAGAGAACTTCAAACATAGTCCACTTTAATCATTGTTAAAAGTTTTATGTTAAAAAGCAAAAGATTTATATGGTCTGAGAGAAACCAGAGTACTGTTGGTGGGAGTGTAAACTTGTTCAACCACTCTGGAAAGCAGTATGGAGATCCCTCCAAAGACTAAACATAAAGCTCCCCTATGACCCAATAATCACACTTCTGGGCATTCACTCAAATGACCACAAACAAGGCCATACTAAAGCTACTAGCACAACCATATTCACTGCAGCATTATTTACCATCACTAAGATATAGAATGAACCCAGATGCCCCTCAGATGAATGGATCGAGAATATGTGCATATATACACAATGGAATTCTATGCTTCCAACAGAAAGACTGTCATCATCCCACTCATAAGGAAATGTAAAGACTTGGAAAAAATCATATTAAGTGAAGTAAGCCCGATCCAAAGAAACAGACTCCATGGTTTCGCTCATTTGTAATAATTAGTATGTCTACAATAGTCCTAGAAGAGGATCACAATAGCTCAATAGCTATGTACATATGATCACATAAGATGATGCTAAGTGAAATGAACTCCAAGATATGGAAACAAGAGGTTTTCTTTGTTGTTTTTAAGTGTACTACGTGAAGTTATTTCTTTTTTCTTTCTGTTTTTTCTTTTTTGTTCCCCTTTGGTTTATCCCTTATTGTGACTGTATTTGATTTTGGTGTCCTGTGTATTGTATAAGCATTTATCTGAAATAGAGAAGGGAAGAGGAACAACAAAATGGTGAGACAAAAGGACAAAAGGTGAACCATGCAACAGTGATGCTCAAAAGACAATATGTGGGAAATGAACTTTACAACTTGTGGGGAGGCACTGGGCGGGATGCGGAGGGGAGCAAAAGTGGGAGAATAATGAGGACGGGATAACAAGGTTCGAGAAGAAATGTACTCACTACCTTACATATGTAACTCTAACCTCTCTGTACTTCACCTAGATAATAAATTAAATTTAAAAAGAAGTATTAGGTTAAGTCAGAATATCTCTAAAAAGTGATCAGAGAAGGAGGAAAGGAAGAAGGGAGGAAAGGAAAAGAAAATCAAGTGATACTGAACTGATTTGTATGAAAGAAGGTTTCTCTTTCTGTTTGCTCCAAGTTTACTTTCTTTAAGAAAGAATATATGGGCTGGGAAGATGGCTCAGTGGTAGAGTGCTTGCCTTGCATGCGTGAGGCCCTGGGTTCGATTCCTCAGCCCCACATAAACAGAAAAGGCCAGAAGTAGCACTGTGGCTCAAGTGGTAGAGCACTAGCCTTGAGCTGAAAAACTGAGGGACAGCACCCAGGCCCAGAGTTCAGGCCCCATGACAGACAAAAAAAAAGAAGAAGAATATATTAGGGCTGGTAATGTGGCTTAGTGACAGAGTGCTTGCCTAGCATGCATGCTTCTAGAATGTAGTCAATTTGATTTATATGATAAACAAGGAGAATTCTTGCCTATCATTAAAAGGATTGCCGATGGAAATACAGAACCAGCTGGGATTAGTTTAGAGTAGAAAGCTGAAAAATTAAGTGTTGCTCAATAATCAGTCCAGAAGAAGAGCTCACGCAATATAGGGCACACAGAGAATTGCTGGTAAGACCTGTCATTAGCTAAGCATCTACTATGTGATCTATACTCTGTATCATATCTAAACTCACCACTGGTCAGTGATGACCCACACTTGGAACCATACTTAAGAGTTGTAGAAATTGAAGTATGTGTCAATTTTTTTTCAGGTTTAACAGCCAGCCAATGTCAAAGACTAGAATTTACACACAAGTATGAGTTTGATTCTCTAATTTATTTTACTATAATAGTTTTGGAATGACACTATTCTGTGAACAATTGAGTTTCATTTTCATTCATTCTCTTTTCTTACAGGGCTTTAAAATTTTTCCTGTTGTAAAAGAAAAAGTGGGACAAAGGGTGAGTTAATGCAGCATTGATATTCGCCAGACACTCTGAAGATTACAACTTGTCGGGGGAGGAAGGGTGGAATGATGAGGTTGGGGATGGCATTGTTCCAAAAGAAATGTACTCAGTATCTGAAGTATGTAACTGTAACCCCTCTGTACATCACCCTTAATAAAAAAGAAGAGGAAAGATAAAAGCTGAAGAAAGGTCTTTGGATAATCCACAAATCTCACTTTCAGCCCCCGAAAGAATATAACCTCTTTTTGAAATGAAGGTTCACCATTTCAGTTTAGGACTGGAACTTACACTTTGTTAAGGTACTTGTGCTTTTCAATTTCAAAATTTGTTTGTGTATCCAATGGTCAACTAGAATTAGAAAAACACTAGTGGTGACTTCCATCTCCAGATAAGAAAGAGGGAGTATAGGAATACAAACATCATGATTATAGTCTCCAAGTATAGGTGCGTCTTTTGACAACATTCATGGGCTTGAGCAGTAACCAAGCTTCTGCTTTATTCTTTTAGGAAGCTCCTGAAATTGTGTTTGGTGAACCCTGGCAGCTCTGTGTAGGGCCCACAGAAACATCTCTTAACCTCATGACTAAGACTGGAAATAATAAATGGCCTTGAGCCTTCATCAAGGTCTGAACTATGGGCAGAAGTGATTGATACTTGTGAAAAACCAGAAAAAAACAGGTCTAATTTGGCAGGTTGGTGGTTTCATGATTGCTACTTCTGTCTGAAGATAGGCACTAAAATTAACTCATTTCCCTTGATACTTGATTTTAAGAAAACAATTTAAGATTTCATCAAACTAGTGGTTGTTCCATGAAAAAGACCTTGATTTAAATGAGAATCTGAGGACTAGATTAACCTTCTTCAATTGCACAAGGCTTTAGTTAAAGGAATCTATAGCCTTTTTTAGGGCAATGGTAACAATTGTTGGTAGTAATAAACACTTGTATTGCCTACATGAACTCAGCATGGTGCCTGGAACCAGCATTCTGGGAAAACCTAGTTTAGGACCCAAATGAAAATATTTTTATGACAAGAAATTGGACAGAAAGTTGTTAGTATATTCATCAGGGAAACCATTGTTCTGCTTGTTTGGATATGTAAGTAAATAAAATAGAATAGAGCTTTGCTTATGCCCTGAAAGAACTTACTTCTTGAGTCACAACCCTAGTCCAAAATGAAAGTAGAGTGCCTGTTTAGCAAGCACAAGGTCCTGAGTACTCCCCAGTACTCCCCCCCCCAAAAAAAAACCAACACAAAACAAAATTAAAACAGCAACAACACTACATTCTCTTTTAAAGAGTAAATAACAAACTATACCTGTGACAGATAAGTCCAAAGATCTTAAAATGCTACAGAAAAATGAAAAATAAGGGAGAGAGTAATGGGAACCATTATAACCCAAGGACTACATCTGCATACATGAAGATAGAATAAGAAACCCGTTATTTTTAGAAAAGAGGTGGGGATAAGAAGAAAGTGATAAGATACATTCCAGATACATTATTTGTTTTTATGGAACCATCCCAAGAAAAATCTCTCTGATCTCTCTGTATAATTAATATATTCTAATAAAAAAGAAAGAATAGTAGAGCAGGATGAGTGTACAAGAAGAAAAGGTAGGACTTTATGACAATTCTCAAACTGTTTATGAAAGTGTTCTTAATATTGCTTCTGAATATTGATAAGTTACCAGTGTACTATTTCAGGCCCATTTAGATATAAACCATGAGAAGACTATGATGAAGGTTTGAGATCAAAAAAGGAGAGAAGGAAGAAATGTTGGACCAAGTGCTTTGAGTCACAGGGCAGATCTCAGTTGAGCAAGGCCATCAGGAGACATTGGGCTGAGGAACAGGGTTGACCTTACCTGCATCACTCATTCATTGATTGGAAGTATTCCATGGCAAGTTTGGCTCTGTGCCAACAGAGTGAGGTGTTTTATAACATAGCAATTGTGACTATCAGCCAACTATCTTCTATAAATGGATGGATGAGTGACACTTCTCATAGTTGCCTCACTGGTATAGATAAGAACTCATTTTTCTCAGAGTACCATCCAGGACTTCTTTTTCTATCGTACCTCCAAATGATTAGGAACCAAACCTCTCCTCTTTATGTGGCCTTCACGGAACCATCCATCCCACCTGACTAAAACTTCAGGGCAAATAAGCCATGCTAGATCAATCAGTTTTTTCCTTACTAGATCATCAAAGGAAGAGAAATCTTTACCATTGTTCCTGCTATCTAGACCTCACACACAAAAAGCCTTCTTGCCTTTTTCATTACTTTCTTTGCTTCTGTAAGTTATATGATCATATGTTCTCAATAAATTATTATTTTACCTAATAATCAGAATCAATTTATGTTACTAACAAAGAATCCCACCTAACAGTGTTATATTTAGAAATAGAGACTCAAGATGCATTGGGGAAAATATGGAGCCAAGATGCCATTTTATGTGGCCAAGTCCTGGACTTTTCCATCTGAGTATCCTCATCTGTTATTTTTACATTTTCAACATACTTACATACTTGATTTAAAGCTACTTTTCATGGCTAAGAGATTTTAAAAGGTTAGGATTAAGATCTGTGAAGTTGTTCATATATTTCTAAAAAGCTGCATAAAGGAATTTGGCTGCATAGATAATGTTTTGATTCTTTTTTTTTTTGGTTGGTTGTGGGGCTCGAACTCAGGGCCTGAACACTGTCCCTGAGCATTTTGCTCAATGCTAGCACTCTATCACTTTGAATCACAGCACCACTTACAGTTTTCTAGTGGTTAATTTGAGGTAAGAATCCCATGGACTTTCCTGCCTGGGCTGGCTTTGAACCTCAATCCTTGGATCTCAGCCTCCTGAGTAGCTAGGATTACAGGTGTGAGCCACTGGCAGCCAGCAACATTTTGATTATTTCACTATGAAAATTATCAGGTACAACTCTGACTCAGTACTAACATTTGTGAAAGCAGTGAGGTAGGACAAGAATTTATTATAATAGATTATGTCTTTATGTATGAGATAGTTTATAATTTTAGTGAAGGAAACACATATCACACAAACACTTTGAAAAATAGAGAATTTAGCATTTCCTTGAAAAGTTCATTTACTATCAAATTGAAACTGGCAAGGACACTTTAGTTTGCTGGAGCTAGAAAAAGCCTTAGAGATGATGAGATGGAATTCTTTAGAGTAAAGAAGAAAAGCCTGAGTTTAGAGTAGTTCAGTAAACTGTATGGGTCAGAGATTAATTACTGGATAACTTGGGATGAGGTAGTTTTCCTATAACTCAGGTTCATGAGTAGTCTGCTATATTTCTTCAGACATTAAAAACAAGTAATAAAGGAATTATTATGAAAGCATGACCAAGACTTGATATCTTAAAAGAAGTGATATTTTCATGTAATGTTGATATTACTGGTAAAAAAAAAAAAAGTTAAAATGTGTAACAAATGCAGCATCAATCAAGTCCTTTTTTTCCAGTCGTAGGGCCTGAACTCTGGGCCTGGGTGCTGTCCCTCAGCTCTTCAGCTCAAGGCTAGTGCTCTACCACTTGAGCCACTGTGCCACTTCTGGCTTTTTCTGCTTATGTGATGCTGAGGAATTGAACCTAGGGCCTCAGGCATGAAAAGCAAGCACTGTATCACTGAGCCACCTTTCCAGCCCAAGTCCTTTTTTTTAGGCAATTAGGTTTAAAATTAGATTCTGTGCTTAAAAAACTGGGAAAATACAATTTTACAGTCATGGAAAGTATGTCCTCTAACAGATACATTGATATGAGAATTAGCAATAAAGAACTTTGAATTAAAAAGGATAAAGAATATCATATAGCTTTCAGCATACAAATCTGTGATTATAGTTTTATGTGGCAATTTAGCACTTTCCAAGAACATATAGTCAGCAAACATACCGAGCATCATGCAAACTCAACTTTCAATACAGACTTGAGAATGCTGTGCCAGATTGCTCTGAGTCATAACTTGGCAGACATAGGAGGCATCATTCCACAACTTACTGCCTCTCCTCCAAAATGCAGCGGACACCTGCACCTGCCAGAACTCGTGGCTAAACTCTAGTTCTTAAGTAAGCACTGCTAGACCCAGATTACTGAGGTGAGCTATTAGTTCTAACCAGCTCCTCTTCAGATTACTTCTCAGACACCTGTCCTCAAGCAGACATCATTTTGAGACAAATTTTTCTCATTAGCTCCCATATGATTAAAGGAACAAGAAGACAGCCTAGCCCTGATGACTCACACCTGCAATCCTAGATACTCAGGAAGCAGAGATCTCAGCATCAAGGTTTGAAGCCAGCCAAGGCAAAAAAGTCTGAAAGACCCTTATCTTTAATTAACCACAAAGAATCCACAAGTGTAGCTGTGGCTCAAATGGTAGAACACTAGCCTTGAGCCCAAAAGCCAAGAGACAGAACCCAGGCCCTGAGTTCAAGCCCTAGGATTGGTGGGTGGCAGGGGGTGGGGGAAGAGAACATATTAAACCTGTATGTATGTGCACTTAATACACAAAAGAATTCTTAACAGTAAAGGCTCCATTTGGATAGTCAACCTAACAGATTGGGTTATTTAACTTCAGAGGTTAGCAAACATTTTATAACAAACCAGAGAGTGAATATTTTGGTACATAAAGTTTATGTGGTATTTGTCTCAGCTACTCAGCTCTGCCATTATACTGCTAAAACAGTGATACAGAAGCAAATGAGCATGGCAGTTGTCCAATAAATTTTCATTTACTAAAACAGACATCCTGACAGAAACAGGCCACAATGCGTCACTCTTGATGTAGAAATCTCCAGATTATTGTACACTATGGGTCAGTTCTTGATTTCTGGTGCTCGAGACCACCAAGAATACTTAAATACAATTTTGATAGTATTTATGAAGCACTGTTTGTTGGTACAAGAAGCATATAGCCTTTTTACAGACTGAAAATGATGCCTTGTAAAAGACAAGTAAGACAAATTATTTTCTCAAATAAAGGCTATGTTTTTCCTTTCCCATTTGATGATGAGAATATTTAACTATCAATCCATGAATAGGTGCTATGTTGGTAATTATAACTTGAGTAGCAGCATTACAAGTTGTATCTAAAGGCAAAAATGAATATAATTTAGAAACTTAAAGGAGTGAAATGAAAGGTGGTGATCAAGGAGCTACACAGTCAGGTCAGTGTAAGTAGAAATCCAAAAAATTTAAACACTTTTTTTCCATTCTGGCAATAATTTTATGCAAAGAGAAGAACAGGTAATTTCTAAGTCATTATAGACATCATGCACAATGAAAAACCTTAAGTAGTCAGAGACTTTTTTTAACCTTGAAACACATCTTGAATTTAACATTTTCTTTTAATACTATCTGTTCTTAGTAGCATTGTTAACAAGAATTCTTTTGTGGTTTCAGTTCTAGTACATTTCTGAAACAGTGTTTTTTTTAGGTAGTGGAACATGATGTTTTAAGAGATAATTGACTGAGTCCTACACTGAGGAATTCTGGGAAAGTAGAAATTACAGAAAGATGGCCTCCCTCATCATAGAGGAAATCAGCTCTCTAGAAATAACTTGGTTATATTATCCATCCGTAGGGATGCCTTGTCATAAGGTATTTTCTTGAATCCAGTCATTTTTCATAACATCCATCTTAGATCTTATCAACAGTATAAACTGATGTATAATAACCAAGTGCAAACATGCACATGAAAACCAAAAGTCATGATGCAGTACTTCTTCCTCTGTTATAACCCAACCTACAAACCCATATGCTTAATAGAGTAAAATTCCAGGTTAAGTGATTTCTACACACATTTTAGTGCTATCATCAAGCAAGATCACCTAGTCCTGGAACTCCAGCTGCTATACCTCTGAAATCAATTTTAAATCTAGTCCCTTTTCCATTTTCACTGGCTAAAGTCTAGATTAAGCCAGGACTTCTCAACCCTCTGTGGACATCAGACTCAGCTGGAGGGCATAGAAAAGCACACACTGAAGAGCCATGCTTCCAAATTTGGTTCAGAAGTTCAGGTAGAATCCCATAAATTACATCACTCCCATGTCTCAGGAGATGCCAGTGCTGCTGGTCTTTAGTTTTCCTACTGATCATCATTCCTCATATGGATCCCCTGGCTCACGTGGGAGCAAGAATAATCTTTGTAAAATGAAGTATTTGTATTGTGACTTTATTGCTTCCAATACTTGGAATCACTTTGGTAACTGTAATTGATTGGTCAGGCACTACAATGCTACCAAGCCTTATATAATCTGCTTTACCTACTTTATTGCACTTGTATGATACTGGGCTGCCTGTCTGCTAGCTACACTAATCTTACCTAGATTTTTCAAATGAGATAGACTCCCCCAAGACCTTTGTATATGCAACTCTTTTTGCCTACGATTTTTTCTTCCTTCCATTTAGTCAATGTATGTTCTTCCTTCTTAAATTCAACTCAAAAAACTTCCTTTAATGAAACCTTCCTTATACCTCATATTTGACCAGATCTCCCTTATATATCCTGCATTTTTTTTCTAAACTACTTAACAGGTTCAAGAAAACAAAGACTATGTCATTCTTGTTCTTGTACTCACTCCAAACAAAGAAGGGCATTTGGTCAAAATATAGTAGGCACAACAAACGATGTACAAAACATCATTCAAAGAAATATGTTAATTCCTCTAAGATGTGTCCAAACTTTGAAATAAATGATATTACTGCTTACAAAGACACTCTTGTCAGATACTATGCAAAACATTTTTATAATCAATACTGCCTTTAATCCTTTAAAGCAGCTGTTACTGATGGAAGAGAAAGCCAAGGCTTTCTAAACTTCCCCAAAGCACATAGTTCATTAAGCAATGGAAATTTTTTGTTTCTTGATTTTGGATGGGCAGATAGAAGTCTAGACTGCCACTCTTTACAACAAGCATATATGTGATTCCTCATATTTTCAATAGCTTGCTTCCAACTGTCTGATTTTCTTACCAGCACTAAGATATAGATTTCTTCTTGGCTTTTATAGGAAAGATTAAGTATTGAAGAGTTAAATAGTGTGGTTAGCTAAAAGCACATGCAGCATGTTACTGACTGGACAGAACTTGAACTTACAAGAACCTTGCACACAAAGGTCACAATTTTCTCCACATTAGCAGACTGAACTTGCCAAAAGCTGCTTTTTTAACACAAGGTTTACATTTCATTTTTGTTCTCAAATATGCATCCAAAATGTGAATGCATCTTGCCAACTTGCTAACAGCCAACAATCGAACTATTTCCCAGAGAGATCTCTTTCAGCTTTGGAAGATAGCTTTGGAAGAAGAGCTCCTAGGGAGCTCAATACTTCTTCCTTTCACTTTCAGCGTGGTCGTCCATGGTCCATTGTCTTCATCACCTGAGTTCTGTGTAAGGGGGGGCTGGTACTGTTCTGCATTCTCTGCTGATGGGCTCTCCAGCCATATTAGCCTTACTTTTTCTTGCCAGTGTGCTCTAGGGAGCCATTCCTCTCTCTTGGCTGCCTTATCTGTTTGCTCTCTTTTATCCCAGTATTGGTCCAGTCTCTCAGATGCAATTATGATGGACAGGTCCAGGGTAGAGCAAAGAGACGTTAATGAATAACACCCAGATGTCAATCTCATATTCTAAATTAAGATGCCTTAAGCTAACTTGGCCATTTCCCAGAGGGTTGGGAACATCTATCCGTGAAGGCTGAGAATTGAAAGAGATTCTTTAAGTAGAAAAGAAGAAAATATCCCCAAAATAAAATCTTATGTCACAAAATGGAAAGACAAGGGAGAACTAGGGCCAGGTATATGGAAAATCTAAAGAAAAGGTCACCATGAAGATGAACTTGAATTGTGTCATGATGGTTGTATTAGCTACTGTCAGAGTGAGGATTCAGAGTGGAGAATAATATTCTTAGTCTGGGGCCACACACTACCTTTCCACAACCTAACAATGAGACTCAGAGGACCTGGCACTTTGGGAATAGATGACTGAATGGCTATTATGTTTGTGGCCTACATCATGGGCATACGTATTGTGCAATCACCAAGAGCCTATGATCAGAAGGGCCCCATATTTTCATTTCATGTTCTGCCCTTGCTGTCTTCACATTCCTTAGTAAGCTTTCAATAAAAATGGTCTGCAGTGGGCCCTGTAGTTTATGTGGCTGGGCCGGATAACTAGCTGTTGACCCATGTTTCAATTTTCTCATTAAATATCTACATGATACTGAATCTCTTTTTAAGAAGATAAGCAGACAAACACAGATCTTCCCTACCACCCAGCTGTGCCACTCCTGGGCATCCATCCAAAACATCACAAGCCAGGATACCACAAAGACACTTGTACATCCTATAATAGATAAGTAGATTTCTTTTTAAATGTGGTGCCTACACACAGTCATTAAAAAGAATAATGTATCATTTGCAAGGAAGTAGATGAACCTAGAACAAATTATGTTAAGTGAGGTAAGCCAAGCTCAGTCAAACGGCTCATGTGTTCTCTCATATGTGGAAGCTAGATCTAAAATACACTGGAATATAATAAATCGTACAAGTCTCTAGGCATTCATGGAGGAACACAAACTTATAATGCCCATGGTGCAGCTGATCCTACAAAGTAATATTTAATGAAATGAACTTCAGGAAGTAAAAACAAGGTTTCTTTTTTCTTTTTTGCTGTTTTGTTTTCCTTTGTCTTGTGTATCTGTCTTTAGGAGGGTAAAGGGAGCACAGAAATGGAGGGATAAAGGGTGAATAAATGAAGCAGTGGTACTCACTAGACAATATGTTGAAAATGAACTCTACAACTTGTGTGTGGGATGGAAGGGAAAAGTGAAGAAAGAGAGGAAGGGGGTTCAAAAAGAAATATACTCCTTACCTGACTTATGCAACTTAAACCCCTCTGTATATCACCTTTAAAACATTTTTAGAAGACGGTAAGGGGAGGTAAAAGGTAAAAGAAAAAGAGTTGTTTAACTTGGGGATATACTTACTGAGCCATAGAGAACTGAGATCCTACTCTGAACTTTTCTGAATCTAACTGTTGTTCACTGTAACCTTCAAGGCTAGTTTTAAACTTGAGTGTAAGTAAGTGTAACAGGAGAACCTATCCCAGGATATGGTCCTCCCTTTCCCTGTCATTTCTTCCCACTACTGAGACAATCTTTAAAATGAGAAGTACTCTTACTGGAAAGGGAACTTCTTTAGCTCCAAAGAGCTTCCAACATTGTGGTTATATTTTCTTTCTGGTTTGTAAAGAATAGCAACAGGGTCAAGAACATGAAATGTCTCTTCAAGAACAACAATACCTGGGAAGCATTCCATCTACTCTCATAGATGAGAGATGCAGGCATGGAGCATGGTGGAGGGAGCCATGGGCTTCCCAAGTAAGAAGTTTGGGTTCGCCATGGTGTGATTATGGCTCGGTGTTTCACAGTAAAAGGGTCAGGAGATGACGGTCAGGACTTGGATCCCAGCCTTTCATTTAACTTCAGTGTGATTCAGTATCTTTAATGGTGACATGGGATGTCAGTAGGATTTGCCTCAAAGAGTTAATGAAAGGATTAACTGAAGTCACAAGAAGATCACTCACAAAGAATGCTTAGTAAATGTTAGCTCTTCCTCTTTTATGAAGTTATCTTTTCTCAGTTAGGAAGGTGTTGAGTATGATGTGGAAGGGGTAACACATAGAGGAATCTAGTTATGCAGTTAAGAGAGACCACTAATATTTGACAGGAAGGGCTAAGCAGTGTCTGAAGAATGCTGGGAGCCTGATCAGCATGAAGCCTGCTTTTGTTCTGAGCATCCAGGCTGAAGAGCATAGGCTATCACAGAGCACTTCAGTGACTGGACTGGTGTAAATCCTCTACTAATTGAAAAATACTACCTTAACCATGATCACAGAAAGAGAATAGGCTCTCTCTTTGAGTGGCTCGCTCTGATCTGAGTGGCAGAAGGGGAAAGCTGCCTACACTTCCAAGCACAAAGCCTGAACACATGCAAGCAGGAAAGAGGAGTTACAAGGCCCACTCCGCATACAGCTCACACATGTTACCCACGAGCATGTTTTTTTTTCTGAGCCCTTTGTCTCCCTGTAGGTATCATAGTGAAGTTGTTTACTATCTGTGAGATTCACCTGTGGAATGTAAAAGATACAGGAAGAAGTTATACTAGAAAACCATCACCTCCTCTTCTCCCTGTCCCCACACACACAGAATCTTCAGCCAACCTATCCAGAGTAATGTATGTTTTCCATTTGAAGCCATGCAGTCTCAGGGGAAATCAAACCAGAGAAAGCAATTGGGAGTCCATAGTGACATAGACCTATTCTTCTCTCATACACTTAGTGGAGAGAAAAGCATGGTACTTATTTGATAGTACCTACAGGCTTGATGGGAACAGCTGAGTTTATAAGCATCGGAATGAAATTCTCTGCATACTTGTGACCACAGACATATAGACTCAACAAACATGTTACACTATATATCATGTGGAGGCATATCACATGGCTGTACATTCTCCACTGCTCTTAATATCAAGAGTTTGGATCTAGATCTTCCTTTCTAATGAAGGCACTTTGGCTCCACTAGTCAGTGTGGTATGGTAGAAATCATGCTATGGGACTCCCTGGATGAGGTCACAAAAGGTCTTGCAGCTTCTGCTTGGTTCATCGAATGCTAGACAACCAGGCTTTCCCCAGCAAAAAGGCCACATCTGGACTCTTTATCTTTACTGATCCTAGGCTGCCAAGATGCTATTCCTAAGTGGGCCTTCTTAGATCTCTATAAGTAAAGCATTTTACATGAAGATGCTTTTTTCAACTGATTACCATCAAAAAACCAACCTCCTTTACTAACTCCACAGAGATGAAAAATTATCTGCCTGAGCTCAGACTGAATCTTACTCACACATTTATAGGCTATATTAATAACTATTTTAAGCAACTAAGATATAAGTTTTTACATGGCAATAGATAATTGCAATACTAGAAAATTATACTGTGCTTTCTTAACTCTACCAGTTTATCAGAATATGGTAACATTCATGCCACAGGAAAAAAAAAACACACACTTCAGGGTCTCAACTTTTATAATTATTCAGGAAGATTCACTTTGAGATCTTCACAAACATTTCTAAAATTCAACAGAAATCTCTCCACAAACTAGCCCTGCTGACTTCCAAGGATGCAAGAATAAAATTTTTGCATTGTTTTCCAGGACCTTGGGAGATGTTCTCAATTGCTGCCAATCCCTAATCCCTTCCCATGCAGGGAAACTTCTACAGCATTGATGATTTCAATGTCGTCAGCAACCCTTTACAAAAGAAGTGTTGCACTTATCATTGCATTACCTTCCTCTTGGCTTGCATTGATCTTGCTTTGCTAAAAAGATTTTTTTTCCACTCCAGGTCTTACTCAAGTTTAGGATAAAGTACCTTTTCTCTCTGTGATCTCCAATTGTGTTTTGCATTTCAAGTTGAAATAGATTTCTAACTGGCCTTCTTTAAAATTTGACCACATTTAGAGATTAATGAACTAACTACAAGCGATGATGATGTTGGAAACTCTTATTAGGTGTCTATACTTTCATGTTCTTTTCTCTCATATTTTTATTATTAAACATGCAATGCACTTTATGGGAGAATTTCATTGTATTATAAAGGATCACTTTTATTTTTCCCTAAAGAATTTTACTGACATGTTCAACATTTGATGCATTAGAAAACATCAAAGAGGCTCTTCTGATTGGAGATTAGGTGACAAAAGGTAACGCTGAGTCAGGAGACAATCCTGATGCAAAACACAAAGATTTAAGGGGATCACACTGGTAACAGAAAGAAAGAGGATTATGTTTTTAAGAAGTTTAATTAAAGCGCGTCTGTGTGTGATAGGGAGAAAAAACAAAAAGACAAGACCTTTCATTTCTACTTGAGGTGTTTTGTCAAATGGTAGTGCCATTTTTGTGAATGGAGAAATTGGTTTGGGAATGAGGAGGATGAACTCATTTTTGGACCAGGTCATCAGATAACTGACTAAAAATATTTGTAAATAAGTAAATATATAGTATACCAATGGGTTAAAAAGTTAGTATAGAAGGATGACTGAGGAAATAAGCTGAGGACTCTTTATGACCTCACATACAGGCTAAATCATTTTTCTGCCTAATACTTTCTCTTTAGGTAAATGAGATAATTCATTTATTTGAAGGGTTATCTGGAAAATAAAAGGAAATAGTATAAGTGCTACTCAGCGCTATGTAAATAATATTTAGGTTGGTTACAACTTAAATTTCATGGCATACTTTCCTCTCTTTAAACTTTAAATTTTAACAAAAGCAATTGCATGTTCATTGTTGTGTTCAATTTGAAGCTAGTTATTCTGGTTCTCCATGCAGAGTAATGATTTAGTCCTTTCTGTGTTTTGGAGAAAGGGTACTGAGATTGGGACTCAGGACCCTAAGCTGGCTAAGCGGACACTCTCCCAGCCAGCCCTGATTTTTGTTGGTTATTTTTGGGATGGAGTTTAGCAAATTTTTCTGCCTGGGCTGGCTTTGCATTTTGAGCCTCCAGATCTGTCTCCTGACTAATTAGAAATACAGGAATGATCCACAATGTCTGGCTAATTTTCTTTTGCTGTGGTTTATGAAAATCAAAGAGCATCCACATAGGAAAAATATTAGATAGCAATAGTTCAGAAGGTAAGTGAAAATAAGCAACCTCAAAGGTGACGTGGGAATGAGTTACAGCTGATATCCAACTTCTTATCAAACTCAAGGTCTCTTTTTATAACAAATACTTGTATCTCCTTTCATGTTTACAAGTGAAAATTTTAATAATGAAACTTGCCTACTTTGTTAGGAGGCAAATTGATTTTCAGAGAATCCATATATACATCTTGTGAACAGTAACATAACCTAAAATAAAATGTCACTAACAAAACAGAAAATTAAAGTGGCACTGTGGATCGTAACAAGAATTTCTCAGTTTGACCAACTAGAGTTGATGAGAAGACGACAGTGCTAGGTATCTGGACCATATGTGGAATCAACGAATGCCTAGCTCACAGGTGGCCCTTGCAAATGGACAGGCTGTGTCCATGACAAGAACCCTGACAGTGTTGAGCTTTTCTGAACTGGAAGATTTGTGAATAATTTAAAGCTCCATCATCCCTCACTTAACACTCTGATTTTATTCTCAGTGGGAAATCAAAGCCTTCCACTACAATAACAGAAAAAAATGTGCAATCAATTCTGGGTTCAGGTAATTAGAAACCAGTGTTTTACTTCCTGGAAAGTGTGATGGGTAGTAGGACATCATACAAGACACAGGGCAATTCTCTTGCAAGGCCACCAACCACACTACAGGATACTTAGCATCTCTGAATGTTTCCCATGAAATGATGAAAACTTCTTCTCTAATAATGGAGTCAAATATCCCTGGAGATTTGCAAAGTCCTCCTGGGAAGTGAGTGGGATCATCCCTATTTCCACAGAGAATACAGGACTTTCAGAACAAGAGGAAGCAAGCCTCTTTGCTTGTGCATAATTGCTTCTTTACTAGATGATCATGAGCAGGTAACTGCACTTCTTATATAGTGAATGTAACCAAAGGCTCGGTTACATTCCCACATGTGTTAGAGTTCCAATCTAACTATGCTATACTATGACCGTGTTTGGAAATAGAATCTTATTATAATTAAGTTAGCCTCGCAAGCAGCTTCTCTAAAGATACAAATGAGGATTAGGGTAATAGGCAAAATTTAGATCTAGACATCATGCAGGGAGAAGACTGTGAAGCCACAGGCAGACATCAGACTGATGCTTCTATAGATAACTGATACCAATGGTTCCCACCAAACACAAAGAGCACATTCCTCCTTAGAGTCCACAGGACACCTGGACAACACAGTAGAAAACTGGATCTTGGACTTCTAGCCTCCAGAGCTGTGAGAGGATATTTTTTTCCTCCCTGCCCCTATCCCTTTATATTTTGTGCCAGTGCTAAGACTTGAACTCAGGTCCTGAACACTGTCCTTTACCTTTTTTCACTCAAGGCTGGCACACTAGCACTTGAGATATACCCCCAACTTCAGTTCTTTTCTGGTTAGTTGGAGATAGGAGTTTCACAGATGTGCCTGTCCAGGCCAAATTTGAATAATGATCCTCAGATCTCAGATTCCAGAGTACTAAGATTATAGGCATGAACCATGGGTGCCTAGCTAGAAATGATGCATTTCTGATGTTTAAGTCACTTAATTTGTAGCACTTTTAATATATAAATATATGTACATATATAAATATATGTAATAGCCTTAAGACCTAATGTTCCAGGAACACATTTTCATAAAATTATAATAAATTATTTTAACTTCTTCCACAAGTATTACCTCTTCAATAGATTTTCTATTCCCGGACACCAAGAAGGCAGGGATCCCCAAGGAAGGCAAGTAATGGTGTTGAAACTACTTAAGAAAGGACTGGAGGAGATGTTATCTGTGGAGGAACAATGTTCAAAAGAACATTTAAGGGATGCGAGTAGTCAAGCCAATCTATCTTCCATGATATAGAGAGGACACAACTAACCACCATTAAAATTTATCTGAGAAGCTAGAGAGAAGAAGGAAGCAAATATCCTGGAGTATCTATTTCAGCTTGAGGGAGCAAGAAATGCAGGAAATAGGGTTTTTTGTTTGTTTGTTTGTTGCTTCTTCTAGAAAACAAAAATCAAAAACAACTGTCTCTCCTTATTTTGGGACTCATGAAGAGAAGCTGTTTGTCAGGCTGACTCTACCAGTATAGAGGTAGTTTTTTGCTTTTGAGGAAAGGTGATAGTATACAGGAATGTATTCTTTTTTTTGGGGGGGGGTTCCAGTCGTGGGGCCTGAACTCTGGGCCTAGGTGCTGTCCCTCAGCTCTTCAGCTCAAAGTTAGTGCTCTACCACTTGAGCCACAGCCCCACTTCCGGCTTCTTTTTTCTTTTTACTTATGTGGTGCTGAGGAATCGAACCCTGGGCCTCATGCATGCAAGGCAAGCACTCTACCACTGAGCCACCTTCCCAGCCCAGGAATGTATTCTTAAAAACTCACACTGCTTCTATGCAGCAAGAAGGATAGGCATCCTCACTTATAACTAACTCTAGGAGAGAAAGGAAAATGATAGAAAAACCAACAGTGAATGCCTTGACCAGTGACATCATCAAAGAGGAGGCAATGATTGACAGAGATGGATAATAATCACAAGAAACATGGAGAAGTGAAGCCATTTGGGGAAATATCACTAAATCACAAACCTCAGCTGCATACAGCCATGGGGAGCATCAGCTAGATAGGCTGGTCACCAACCAGTTGACCAACAGGAGTTGTTATTGAAGCTTCCTAAAACACATTAAATGAATAGCAATACTCACAAGACAATATGTTGAGAATCAACTGCACAACTTAGGGAGGGGGAGTTGGGGGGAGGGAGTAACAAATTCAACAAGAAATGTATTCACTGCCTTACATATGTAACTAACCCTTCTGTACCTCACCTTGACAATAAAGTTAAATTTTTTTAAAAAAGAATTCATTTAGATTTTTTTAAAGCAGAAAAAAATGATGATCCTTGTAAGAGAAAAAGAAGAGCCTGGCAATCATAATTTTTTTAAAAAATAAAAGCACCAGGGTCTGGGAAGGTGGCTCAGTGGAAGAGTGCTTGCCTTGCATGCATGAGGCTCTGGGTTTGATTCCTCAGCACCATATAAGCAGAAAAAGCCAGAAGTGGCACTGTGGCTCAAGTGGTAGAGCGCTAGCCTTGAGCTGAAGAGCTGAGGGACAGCGCCCAGGCCCAGCGTTCAGACCCACAACCGACCAAAAAAAGTAAACAAAAAACAAACCAGACATTCTGGCATGTATGCCTAAGTCCCTCTAACAACCCATTTCAGTTCCTCTCAGCAAACATTTAGCAAACCATCCAGCAAATGCAAATCAAGACTCAAGTCTCCAGGCCCTGGGTCTGTGGAAGTCAGTGAGAAATATAGCCTGTGCTCTCAAAGGCTCACAATTGCATGAAGAGACAGATATTCATATAAATAGCTATAATACCTCATGATTAGCATAGAGTAGATAGCAATTTTCAATCATTTGTAACTGGATCAATTAGTTTGCTCAGAATGTCAGACAATTCCCCACAGTGGCTGCTCAGAGGGGACTGGTGCCATGAATGAATTCCACCCACATGAGTCCAAGGCTGCAGGCAGCTAATAAGTAATTGGGTTTAGGAAAGTCATTTGAGTTTTGGTTCCCATCATACACTTGGCACTTTTTCCCACTTGTGCCTTCAAGGTCCTTGCATCCTTTGTTCTTGGTGCCTCTTTTCTCCACCTTGTCCTGAACCCTGTCTCACGTAGCATATTTGGTTATTCCAGAGTAGCATAAAAAGCAAGATACTCAAATGGATTTGGAGTGCCCTACGCAAGAGTTTTATCTACCTTGTACGAAAATGAATGTGTAGTCAGCAGATACTGCAGACAAAAAAAAAACAATACCCTTTCTGCTTTGTTCCACAGGATGGTGTGGGTTTTCCTTTTTTAAATCACTCCCTGCCAGTCGGCATCTTCTTTTATCTCGGGCTCTCTTTTCAATGATTATGGCATAATTACACAGAACTAGAATCTTTTTATTTTATCATATTTGCTAGGTAGGCCTTATCTATTGACGCAGAGAGGAACATGGTGGTCTGACCATGTCCCTGGTGCCAAGGAATGAGGGCATCTTGTTCCAGAAGGGTGTTTTCCAGTATGTCACAATGATTGTGTAACCCCAAATCCACAGGAACAGGCAATGTCCTGTAAGGACAAGCGCACTATCAATGCTGATGAAGCCTCCATGTGCAGCCTCTTTTTGTCTGCCTCTCCCTCAATGTCCTCAAAGAATGGAGAGTTCAGATAGAAAGTCCAGGATGCGACTCATCACTTACAAACACAGGAAAGAACCCAACAACAAAGAACCACCATAAAACATCCTCAGCGATCCCAAATGCAGGGACTCAAAACAGAAATGTCTTAAGTTTTTATCTGAGGTTGAAAGGTGGATCTGTAATAATGCCCCGGTTCTAAATTCCACTATGGCATTGCCTTTGTCCAATGTTTAAAGCTGGCTTTCCAGCTTTGCCTTACTTTTCTGATCCATGTGCTTTAGTTTTCTAGGGCTGCCATTAATAAAATGCCACAGACTGGGTGCCTTAAACAACAGGAAATCTATTTCCTCATAGTTCTGAATGTCAAAAGTTCAAAATTAAGGTTCCTGTACAACTCATTTCTGCTGAGGCCTCTCTCTTGGGCTTGCAGGGAACTATCTTCCTGATGTACCCTTACATAGCCTCTCTCCTCCATGTTTCTGGTGCCCCTTTAACTTCTTGGAAGGACAGAGGTAATAGTGGATTAAGATACACTCTTAGGCAGGCCTAGTTGACCAAACTTGCCACTGCAGATATTCATGAGGTAGAGTTTGGGGGCATTGCAGTATTACAATTTAAGGCTAGTCCAGACCAGCTCCCCACCCCTGCTCCCCTAAAAGTTCATGAGACTCCATCTCAACCAATGGCTGGATACAGTGGTGCCTGCTTGCTATGGCAGGTCTGGGGAAAGCAATGTCTAGTCCCAATGGTATACACCTGTCATCCCCAGTGACATAAGAAGCACAAATTAGAAGCTAAGCTAGCTCAGGCATAAAGCAAGACCCTACTTCAAAAATGATCAATATAGCCAGGCACCGGTGGCTCATGCCTGTAATTCTAACTACTCAGGAAGCTGAGACCTGAGGATTGCAGTTCAAAGCCAGCCCAGGCAGGGAAGTCCATGAGACTCTTACCTCCAATAAACTACTCAAAAAAAGACAGAAGTGACACTGTGGCTCAAGAGATAGAGCGCTAGCTTTGAGCACAGAAAGGCTTAGGAGCAGTGCCCAGGCCCTGAGTTCAAGCCCCGGATCAGAAAAAAAAAATGTCATCAATACAAAAAGAGAGGTAAAGTCATTTTCAAGTGGGAAGAGGGGTCCTGAGCGCAAAGCCCTGAGTTCAGTTCCCAGTACAATATTGCCAAAAACATAAAAATAAACAGAAAAAAGTCTTATAGCTTCATTAAATCTTAATTACCTCCTTAGACACTTTATCACCAAACAATCTCAATAAGGATTATAGCTCCAACATGAAATTTGGGAGGGCAAGACAATTCTGTGAATAATGCCATAAAAAAGCAAAGAAAAATTGAGGGAAGATCCTTTCACTTTTAGGGTTTTTGCCTAGATCATAGATCACAGACATAGGCAACAGATCACAGGTCTAGGTAAAATAGACCATTCCTTTTTACATACAATTGTCTTAAAACTTTCTCACATGCCTGCCCCTCCTAAGTACAAAGAAGGCTACTAGTAGCTTTTCTAGTTTTATAGGCATATATTCATTTAAAACTTATGGGCTTATGTTAATGAGGAAAAGGAAGAATTTGGAATATTGAGATATGATGGTTTCTTCTAATTAGTGTTTTACATTTATCCTATATACTGTCTCTTAGATTACCTGTAAATACCATACCTGAGTGATGTCTGTTGTCTCATGAGATGCAGACACTGTAGACAACATACATCTTTACAGACTGTCTTTCATTTTGTAAAGAGTCACAAAACTGCAGCAACAAGAAAATACTTTGAGCCAGAAATGGATGGCTCATGCCTGTAATCCAGATACCAGTGACTCATGCCTGTAATCCTAGCTACTTAGGTGGTTGAGATCTGAGGGACATGGTTCAACATCAGCAGGAGAGTCTATGAGACTCTTATTGCCAATAAATACTCAGAAAAAGCTGGAAGTGGCACTGTGGCTCAAGTAGTAGAGAACTAGCCTTGAGCACAAAGAGGCTCAGAGACAGTGCCTAGGCCCAGAGTTCAAGCCTCAGGACTGACAAAAAAGAAAAAAAAATACTTGGTACTTCTCTACTGGTAGTCTTGATTCTTAGCCATCTACTCTTCCCTGAGAGACCAGTGTGTTTTCTTTTGTCCTTAATAATTTAAGAGAATAATAAGAAAAACTCTACCAAGGGAACTAGAAATGAAATGCATACAGTGATATCCTTTAAAGTAACTTTCTGTTAGTGACCCTTAAAAAAACCATTGTTGGTTTTTTTTTAATTGGAAAGGTAATGTACTCAGAGCTTTCTTTATATGAGTCAGGTAATGAATAAATTTCTTTTTGTAAGAGTGTCATCTCTTCCCTTGTTTCCTCCCAGGTTTTCCTTCCTAATGTCTAGTGAGTATCACTGCTGAATTATCAAACTCTGTTCTTAATGCCTGGGATTTAAGTAGAGTTCTTAAACATATAAAATTTGAAAAAATACCTCAACATGTTAACACCAACAAAATACATGTTAAAGAACTGCTATAATGTAATAACAATATACTCCATTCATATAATATATAATACATTATTATATATAAAATGCAATATATATTAACTTGGATTTACTCCATGTCAGCATAGGAACTAATATTATAAATCTAATGATAAATTTCCAGTTGGTCTATGCTGTGAATGGCTAAAAGAAGGCCATCATCCAAGTCCTTTGTAGACTTCTATTAGAGACTCTGTGTGTGTGTGTGTGTGTGTGTGTGTGTGTGTGTGTGTGTGTGTGTGTGTGTGTGTGTGTGTGTGTGTGTGTGTGTGTGTGTGTGTGTGTGTGTGTGTGTGTGTGTGTGTGTATGAGAAATCTCATTAATGGAACTTTTGGAGTAATTACTTAGCTGAAGGAAAGCAAGGCAATCTCTCATATTCTCCCGTATACCAAAGAAACCAACTCACCATTCTTCTTATAGAACATAATTTCTCCTTTGAATTCTGTCTTTTCCTCCAGTGACTTTTCTATTTGAAGCATCAGTTGCTCATTGGTTTCAACCCCAAATAAAAACTTGCAGCTACAACTCTTCTGCATGACTTCAGTTCGGGCAAATCCAGCAAGCTCGCAGAAGCCATCCGAACAGTAGACTATGGGAAAGCCTTTTGCCACTTGTGCATTAGCCAGGATGAAATTGCTATCTGCAGAAACATGAGAAGAACACACTCAGCACTGTACAACTTTTCTTTAAATCACAGTTTCAGTAACAAATTATAAGCATATGTGTTTAGTAAAGGGTAATTAAAAGGTTTGTCCTGATGTTCTACGTGAAATGGAGATACATGTACACAGAGAATGACATGAAGCAGAAGACGAATTGCTTTAACGTATTGAATGGTGGCTTTGACTTTGAGAGTTGATCAGCTTATTTTGAGGCACTTATGTGGTTGGCAGTTAGGGATGATGCTTTTGGCTTCTGGTTCATATCCTGGTTTAACCTCATCTGTAGATGAACATGTTTGCTTGTTTGATTTTCTGAAAAGATCAAGGCTTGAATCTAGGTTACTTGGTAGATAAGTCCAGGAAGTAAGTGAAGAACTGGGGAAAGACAGTGAAGAAAGGACCTGTTAAAGGGAATCTAGGGCTATAGCAACTAAGGCTATTCCATTCCTGGGTCCTAAAAGTAACTATGGAAAACACAACTCACTAAAGAAACTATTTATCCACCAACTTCCACTCATCATTGTTAAGGATCACTTTTGGGGTGTGATTGTGCTACACTTCTCATCTACCACATCCTTGAAAGCCAACTCAAGCAGATACTGAAATCTACTGGTATCTAATAAATCAGTCTGTAAATGATCGCAAGATGTCAAGATAATGCTTACAGGTCATTGGGAGGTACATTACACAGATTATAATGTTTTAGTTTACAGATGTGTTATAAACAGAAAATTACAAATATTGAGAAATCTAATATACTCTGATATTATATAATATTTAAATACAAAACAACACTTTGGACCATTCATCCACAGAAAGTGTTTCTGTGTACCATATATACTGTATTTTCTTTCTTCTCCCAAAAAGAAACTTATAAACTGAATATAAGAATTTTTTACCACTTTTTTATTTATCCTTAGGCAAAATATTGTCTTTTTCCCCCTCTCATATTTATGGCATGTATAGTAAGATTCCATGTATCTCTTAGAGACATGATTTTAAAATTTATTTTGTACTTTTGTAATTGCTTGTGGACCTAAGAAAAGACCAGTCTTTTAGAATTACAATTAGCTCCTGGAGAAAGATGCTGAAAGACCACCAAGTTGCATGTGTTTCAATTAAGGATTATGGTATTTGAGGTGGCTAATTCTTCTGCAAATATACTGCTAAAACAAAGCAAGAAAATAAATAAAGGGATGTATTTGGTCTTTTCTATTTATATTTAGCACTTGTCCTCAATATGTTATTGCAATTCAATTCCAAAAAGAATTTACTGGCAGTCTGCTTTGTAAAGCTTAGTGTACTCACTTACATGAATGGCCCTTCTGTTCAAGGAAAAGTATAGTTCCTTTGCCCAGCTATCTACTTGGAAACATATGCTTTTCTGAATGCCAGTCTTGGAATTCCCAAAGAAGAAACATGACATTTACTTTAGAATTATGTAAAACAAAGCCAGAGCCATAATGATTCAGAACTCTTCATGGGCAGATCACTACCCATACATAAATGAAGGGTATTTAACCTTTTAAAGAATCAATTATGTATATGTGACATGCATCTAAATGCAACAAAGATTTTCTCTTCTTGTTTAGGTCATCCTTTAGCATGTTTCCAGTGTGCAAATGACAGTAAACAATATGATCTAAACATAGCATTTTTACATAATAGCCAGTTGATTATTCTTCTAAATGCTTCCTTAGCAAAAAGCTTTCTTCAGAGAGGATCTCATGAGTGGTTGAGATTGAAGCCATTTGGTCTGTTCTCTTAATCAGGAACACTACACTACTTTCTCATTTAAACACACATACAGTTTCTATCTGGCTACATTTCCCCATTCCTTTTGTGCTTAGGAAGTCGGCAGTGGAAAAAAAAGGAGGATCCACGATTCTTTAACTCCTTTCATTAATATACTTGAATCCTAATTTCCCTTCCAAGACTCAAAGCTAAAGATTAAAACCCAGTGCATGTCCTGTATTATATCATGCATTGTTTCTATTGAGAAGCAGTTTCCTCTCTCTTATAAAGAGAAAGGAGTACTTTGTCAAAGAAGAAATAAGAGAGAGGAGAGGGGAGAGAAAAGAAAAAAGAAGGAAGTAAGAAGAAAGAAAAAAAGGAAGTAGAAAGATCTATTCCAGGGGGCTAGGAGGTTGGCTCAGTGGTAGAGTGCTTGCCTTGTAAGCATGAGGCCCTGGATTCGATTCCTCAGCACCACATAAGCAAAAAAAGCGAGAAGTGGTGCTGTAGCTCAAGTAGTAGAGTGCTAGCCTTGAGCTGAAGAGCTGAGGGACAGCATCCAGGCCCAGAGTTCAGGCCCCATGACCAGCAAAAAAAAAAAAAAAAGAAAAAGAAATAAAGATCTATTCCAGTTTCTAGAGTTCAAAAGCTATGACCCAGCAATACCAATTTTGGGCATACCAAATGATCACAAGAAAGACCATACTAAAGCTACCAGCACAACTATATTTATTGCAGCATTATTTACCATAGCTAAGATATAGAACCAACCCAGATGCCCCTCAGTAGATGAATGGATCGAGAAAATGTGATATATATACACAATAAAATTCTATGCCTCCATCAGAAAGAATGACATTGCCCCATTTGTTAGGAAATGGAAAGGCTTGGAAAAAATTATATTAAGTGAAGTAAGCCAGGCCCAACAAAACATAGGCCCCATGGTTTCCCTTATTTGCAATAACTAGTATATATCTGAGACAAGCAGAAAAGGTCAGATAAGTTGATATTAGGTGAAATAAACCCCAAGATAAGTATTCAAATGTTTTTGCTTTCATGCGATGTTTCTAACATATTTATAAGATGATTTCTTTGTTGCTTTTTATGTCCCTCCCTCACGGTATAACCCCTCCTTTCACTGTATTTGATGTTGGTATAATTTGTGGAGGGGAAGGGAAAAAACAAACCGTTTAAATAGGGATACAGGTGGACCCATTGCAACAATGAGATGTACAAGACGTTATGTCGAAAATGAACTTTACAACTTTGGTGGGGGGGGGGGCAATGGGAAGAGATGGGAAGGGGAAACAAAGGAGGAGGCAATAATGCTTGATAAGAAAAGTACTCATTACCTTGACCATGTAATTGTAACCCCTCTATATGGTACTTTCACAATAAAAATTTTTTTTAAAGTGAGAAAAATAAAAAAATAAAAGATCCAGCGATAGTGTGCTCTAAATCAGTCTGGATTTCTCAGCACTTTCTACATTATTTCCTCCAGAAGGTCAATATTTTGAAAATGTGACAATAACTTTCTTGGTCCTATGCTCTTTGCATAGATCCACTCCATAGTTGTGTAGGAAGCATAGAAATATGGTTGCTACTCAAATAATCAGGTTTTCAATCTTGGATACTTTTTAATGAGTATCACAGTGCTTCTAAACTTGAAACATTCTCTTCTGTGTGATCTGTAGCATGACCATCAGCGGGAAATTGTTTTGAAAACTCATGTTTTAACTTAAAAAACTGACAGTCCTAACAAACAGCAAAATAAAAATGTTAGAGTGGTGCACTTTTGACAGTTTTTTAATTCAACTGAAACTTCATGAATATGTGCTGATTTTATTTACAATGGATGTGGTCATCTTAGCTGGTTAACACTAAGTAACATAGATGTGAGAATCACAACCTTAGCTAAGATAGCACACACTCAAGGAGATTAGGCTTTAGAGTGCAGTAACTCTGTATGGAAAACTATGGAATATTCAAAGCAATGAGATCATTGTCTAACTGACGTCATATTAAAAGAAACCTGTGTACTTTACATCTTTTTGCTAATAATGTGGAAATCCAGATTTTTAAAAAATTTTATTGTAAAGATACTGTACCAAAGGGGTTACAGTTACATGAGTAAGGTAATGAGTACATTTCCTATCGAGCATTGTTAACCCCTCCTTTGTTTTCTCTCTAGGAAGGCTAGATTTTGATGGTTCAAATATTCATTTCTGAAGCGCCATTGATTGTCTCTCTGATTAAAGTAAACTTGGTGTTGTGTTAGCAAGTACTTATATTAACATACTCTGTAGACAGGGAAGATGAGCCAATTCAAGTCCACTAGTCTTTTCCTGCAGAGAGCAAGAACCAAGCATCAACCCTTTATCTTGTTGTGCCTCATGTTTTAAGAATTAACTTTGCATACAGGTTCAACAAAACCGCACCATTATTTCTCATGATATTTCACATTGTCATCTCTTGAGATTACTTTATTCCTGCAAATAGAATATTAATGCTGTGACTTTAAATACGATCTTTGCCTTCATACTGATTTCAGAGAGCTTAATTGTATTGTTTCCAAGTATGATGTTTCCAAGTAGATGAGTGCTACTAGCTGCAACTTAAAGTTCTCAGAAAGTCTGCTGCCCAAATTTAGGAACTGAAGGCCAGGTGCTGGTGGCTCATGCCTGTAATCCTAGCTACTAAGGAGGCTGAGATCTGGGGATCACAGTTCAAAGCCAGCCCGGGGAGGAAAGTCTGTGAGACTCTTATCTCCAATAAAGCACCAGAAAATTGGAAGTGTGGCTGAAGTGGCAGAGCACTAGCCTTGAGCTGAAGAGCTGAGGGACAGTGTCCAGGCCCAGAGTTCAAGCCCCACAACCAACCAAAAAAGAGGAATTAAGGAATTGGATTTGAAGGTTTTCCAGAAAGAAAGAGAAAAAGGAAGGAAGGAAGAAGGAATGAAAGAGAGAAAGAAAAAAATGAACGAAAGGAGCGAATGAGAGAAAAGAAAAAGAGAAAGGAGAGAAAGAAAGAAAAAAAGAGAAAGAAAGAAGAAAGGAAGGAAGGAAGGAAGGAAGGAGAGCTGTGGTTCAAACGGTCTAACATTAGCTTTGAGACAAAAGCTTAAGGGCAGTGCCCAGGCCCTGAGTTCAAGCCCCACCACCAAACAAAAAAAGAAAGAAAGAAAAGAAAAGGAAGGAAGGTAGCCGGACACTGATAGCTCATAATTGTAACCTTAGCTACTCAGAAGGCTGAATCTGAGATCACAGTTCAAAGCTAGCCTAGGCAGGAAAGTCTGTGAGACTCTTAACTCCAATAAACCACTCAAGACACTACGTTGAAAAACGAACTTTACAGTTCATGCAAGGGGGTGGGGAATGTAGTTGTGGAGGTGAAAAGGAAGGGATGGTAGGGGAAAAACAAAGGAGGAGGTGACAATGCTTGATAGGAAATGTACTCATTACCTTGCTCACGTAACTGTAACCCCTCTGTATAGTATTTCTACAAAAAAGTATATATAAAAAAAGCCAGAAGTGGCACTGTGGCTCAAGTAGTAGAGCATTAGCCTTGAGCAAAGGAAGCCCTAAAATAGTGCCTATGAGTTCAAGCCCTATGATTGGGAGGAAGAAAGACAGAAAGAAAGCAAAACAACAGGAATCAGTTAAAAGCATTGCACTGTAAATCGGTATACTTTGAAACAAATTTATAGTATATTTATTTTTTATCATTTTTGGTTCCGCAAAAATTTGTTGAGTAGCTATGATGTGTCAGGCAATGCTTCTATGGTTATGACTTCATTAATATGGAAAATTAACCAAACGTTCAAATCCCTGTGACTGAACATCCAAATGACAGAATAGATGCTCTAAGTTCAAGGTAAGTATTATGCTTCAAATTGTCATATTGTTGACTTTCATTCAATTTTTAAACAGAGTAATAACTTACTCTGGCCATGGACAAATACTAGAAGAAAAGAAGAGCAAAACTCAAAGCTAGCACTCTAATATTTTATAAAAAGCAGCACATTATATTTGTTTATGAGGATGGTTTGCTCTCTTCACTGAGATAAACAAACACACACAGGCCCATATAAACATATGACCTTTACAACCATGCCATTGGGATTATGGTCTTGGGTTAGCAGTGTCAATAACAGCTGCAACTTATTGGAAGTTTAGAATAATAAGCATGAGACAGACCCCTTGGCCAGAATCTTCATTTTTAACAAGATCTGTGGGCACATTAAACTTTGTGAAAACTAGCCACAATAAGTAGCTGAGGGGGCATTTGGGCTGCTGAGGTATAACAAAAGAAAAGAAGACTTGTTCTGATTGTCTTGATTTTACTAACTTTTTAAGAAGCTTGCACCATATGTATATAATACTGACTCAAGAAATTGTGACAAAAAAACCAAAAAATTAATTTCCAAATAAAAAACATAAAAGTTAAGACAAATTTGATATTTTCTTGTGTGTGTGTGTGTGTGTACGCACACACGCACGCATGCATATACACGCCAGTACTGAAACATGAAGTTGGAGAACCAGTGGTGAGCAAGAAAACTGAAATTAAAACACTTGAGCCACTAGCATCTATCATGTTATTGGTCTTCTACAAATTAGCACTGGTGTCTATGCTTTTGTCATTTGGATGCTCTGTCCAAGGGATTTGAAGTTTTGGTTAATTTTCTTTTTTAATGAAGTCATCACCATAATAACATGATTTGGCATATCGTAGATACTAAACACAAATATTTGTTTTTGCAAATTCTTTATTGTGATCAAGTGATTACATAATTTCACAAATTTAACAGTATTGTGGGATAGTAATGCTTAGTTAAAGTCACAAACATGCCTGTAAACCTAGCTACTCAGGAGGCTGAGATCTGAAGATAGCGGTTCAAAGCCAGCCCAGGCTTTGAAAGTCCATGAGACTCTTATCTCCAATAAACAAATAGAAAACCAAAGTGACGTTGTGGCTCAAGCAGTAGAGCGCTCACCTTGAGCTGAAGAGCACAAGGACAGCACCTAAGCCCAGAGTTGAAGCCCCATGACCGATCAAAAAAAAAGTCACAAACTCATTATCACTTTCATTGGGCAAATTGTCTATAAAGTTTATGAGTTCTATGAGCTTTGACAATACAGTTATTTCTTCCACATCGGGTGATATGTACATTTTTTTCCTTTTGCATAATATTAGCTATTCCCTCTTTCACACTCATTTCCTCCCTCCCATTGCTGCCATTGAGTTGCTTAGGTCATTTTGATCAATGTCCAGTGCAGGTGATGGGTCCCACTGTTGTATGTTTTTCCCTAATTCCCTCTAGTTCTGTGTCCTCCTCCTAGTTTCCCTCCAGTGTGCACATATATATCATATATGTGATCAGCAGCATGGGGTTATTTAGTAGTGATACGACCAGATAAGTGGAGGTCCTTTGTTTCTCAAGTCTTCTTAACTGTCATATCACCTTACATTTTAGATTTAACACCCATTTATCAGGGAGACCATGTGCATTTGTCTCTTTGCTCTTGGCTTACCTCACTCAACATGATTTCTTCTAGTTCCATCCACTTCCCTGCAAATGCCATTATTTTGTCCTTTCTAATGGCTGCGTAATATTCCATTGTGTATAGATACCACAATTTTTGGATCCATTTATCTGTGGTGGGGCATCTAGGTTGTTTCTATATCCTGGCTATTGTGAACAATGCTACAATAAACATGGAGGTGCATAAGTCCTTGTATACTGATTCCTGTTGTTCAGGATAGATGCCTAGAAGTGGTATGGCTGGGTCATAGGGGAAGTCAATATTTAGCTTTCTGAGGACCCTCCAGACTGCTTACCAAAGTGGTTGTATAAATGTACATTCCTACCATCAGTGTAATAGGGTTCCTTTTTTTCTGCCTCCCCTCCAGCATTTGTCGTTGGCTGACTTTAGGATATGGACCATTCTGACGGGGGTAAGGTGGTATCTCAGGGACACAAATATTGTTTATCACTCATTGGTTCCACAAATATGCTATAAATTTGTTTCAAAGCATACCTTGTTGTTGAACAGAAATCATTTATAGCAAACTAGTAGCTTGGACTTAATGCAATTCACAGCTCATCTCATGTTCATAGGTTTTCATCTTGACATACTACTTTCCAAAAAAGCTTAGGTAAACAGAAACAGAAGTTTATTCCTATTAGTAAACAGCAAGCCACTTAACATGTGGCTACTAGCCTAGCAAGCTCAAAACCCTGAGCTCAAGTCGTGGTACTATCAGAAAGAGAAAATAAGAAAAAGAGTGGGGCAAAGTGGGAGGGAAAGAGGGTAGGGGTGAGGGTGGGGAAGAGGGAAGAGGAAGAGAAGTGGAAAGGAGAGGGGGCAGAGGGAGGAAGAGAGGGAGGAGGAGAGGGGGAAAGGGGGGAAACCGATTGAACAGTTAGAAAGCGAAATAATGCTATAGAAATCCCATTCTCCAGTATGCTTGATAAAAGATGAGACATTACACTAACAGTGAAGAAAACCTATGTGTTCAAGAATTAAACATATATAGATTAGAATGGGATTTGGGGGTTCTTAAGGGGCAAATGGGCTGCTTTGGAATTTTCTGATCTAGGATGCTACATCTCAGTCTCTGACCTAATGAGGGCTGGCTAACCTATGGCAAACTGTGGATTGAACATGGTATGATGAAGAAGTTTCACATTTGCGTATCAACCCTCCACAAATTTTTATCTTTGGAATTCCTGACCTTCCTTATCCTTTCCCAAATAAAATGTGAATCATAGATGAGCATCCTGGCAAGTCAAGATTATCTTCTGCTTTTACAAAGAGCAGAAGTGGAGGAGAGAGAGCTCAGATGTTCCTCCCTGAATACAGAACGGGGTGTGGTAAAGTTCCAACTCACTTAACCCAGAACAAGGGGAGGTGGAGACATACGAAGAGTAATAGGGTTGCAGTATTCTGGAGCAATGATCATTCACGGTCATTTTATGATCTCATAGATATAAATAGCTATGTAAATCATTCTAATTTAAATATTATACCATGGTAAAACATTTAAAGGAGATTATTGAAACACAAAGTCAAGACCATGTGAAAGTAGTTTTGCTCTGGAAAACAGGCTCTGCTTTTGGATCTTATTTACCCCAATGGGAAAACAGATTAAATGAAATACAACAAACAAAACCAGCCAGACACTATGAATATTCAGATTCCCTAAGTATTTAATTTAACTCCTCCCCTGATTCTCCTGCAGCAGAAGCTAGACTTTGCTTCCTACCATGGTTAATTCAACAAGTGTTTCCTTTTGATTTTAAACAGACTGGAACAAGGCTTTTCAAACACACATGAAGATTTAAAGGCAGAAAGGTCATCAATGGATTCATGTTTTTGTCGCTTCATTTTGTTTTTACACTTAAGTCTTTTGTATTAAAAAATGTGAAGACAACATAGACACATCAGTGTGTTCCACATACTAAGGAACACCTGACCTTGTTCTCTCTGCTTAATCATTGTTTGTACTTCATGGGAGCTAATGAAATTCAAGTATTTTTCATAATTCAGTAGCATTCTGCAGAGCCTCATCTGTCCACTACATAGCCTTCTCTGCTTCACAGTGCTTATGTTAGATTAACCAGGGAAGATGAGTGTCCTTACAGGAGATAATTGTACGTTAATTGTAGCAGGAAATTCAAGTCTAAACTAATTCAATATGGATATTCCATGGCTTTAGTATCAATGTTTTTATGCTACTGAATTGCAAGACATTAAAGAAGGTGATAGCACCTAATAAAGGTAGGTTTCTTGGGATTGTGAGGGACATGGACAAAGTTGATCATTGCTGGACGAATCCCACGCAGGTGAACGCTGACCCAGCATTTATGAAATAAAGATGAGTAGGCAGGAAGCATCCAAATAAAACAAGACAGGATGAACAAAGGCAGATTAATAGCTGTTGTTTGTTACACAGCTGTGATACACCAGGTGCTCCTGTCAGCATTTTGGATGCTGAATTTCTGGTCCTCATAATAGCATCTTAAATTTTAAGCGTTGGCCTTCATAGTAGCATCTTAAACTAAGTGTCACCCCAGATGAAGGGAGTTCAGCTCAGAAAGCTGGACTAGCCTAACAATGAGAAACAGCAAGTTAAAATATCTTCAGAGCTATGACATCCTTGAGCTAAGCAGATGACCATGTGCACTGGACAGCCAGAGTCTGAAGAGGAGCTCCCTTATGGCCAAGCCCTCTGTTTCTCAAGTATGGTCTTCATCTTCCTTCTCCACCTCATTTATTACCAAGTCCTGGGTTTCCTTATTTCATTTGCAGTTTCCCAAACCTCAATCCATATCCACTAAACAGAAATCTCTAAGGTATGGAACCTGAAGATCTTTTATTTTTATTTATTTTTGTCAGTACCACAGTACAGGGACTTGAACTCAATGGTCTCACACTCTTGGGATACACCTCTCTCTCTCTTTCTCTCTCTCTCTCTCTCTCTCTCTCTCTCTCTCTCTCTCTCTCTCTCTCTCTCTCTCTCTCTCTCTCTCTCTCACACACACACACACACACACACACACACACACACACACACACAATTAAGACAATATGCCCTATTGGAAAAAGACTCAGATTATCTTTCTCAACTCCAAGTGGGAAAACTACCACCTTTGTAGGTAGGTCTATAATAACTAGATTTCTAAAGCTTGGTGAATACCATTTATGAAGAGTAATCCCTGTGTGTGTGTCTAATGTATGTTTTTAATTACTAGGGAGACTTCAATAATTCAGCCTCTATAGTTCTATGATCTGAGCTAAAGTTTGGGAGGATCAGAAAGGTCAACCCATGACCTCCTGTGCCATGTAGAATCCTTCCCCTATGTGATATGCTCATCTTGTGGTGACTAGGTCTATCCTCTAGGACCTTAGAGATGAAAGATTCTAATTTAATTCACATGTCGATTTATCAGTTGTCTTTGGCTTTCCTACCTACAAAATCTTTGTGAAGAAAATCACGAGGAGAGTCTTCTACTCTCCTGTCTGTAAGGTTTACTTATCATTACACTGGGGATGGGATGCTCACTCCTTCCATCATCCCTGCTTTACCTGCCTAAGAGTTTACTCACTGAGCACCTGGAATCTTACACTTGAGAGCATTCTTTTCAGCTTTGTCCATTTCCAAGGCTTTTATGTATACAGTGCCCACCCCCACCCCCGTTTTTCATACTTCAGGTCTCTGTTTTGCTTCCTTATCAGTGGGCCTAAGTAAGTACTCCTGCCATTATTCTAACAATGTAGCCGGTTTCCCCTTAAGACTGAAGATTGCAATTTTCAATGCTATTTCAACATTTTCCTTATGACGTGTTAGCTACTCATGCGTAAGTTACTCTACACAAAACAATCAATACAAACCCAACTGTATAATCTATATGGAGAAAGCCCTTGGTGCATTGTGTATGTCTCTGTATGTATACGTGACTGCCTCTGTGTTTCTGTGGTTTCTCTACCTGAATATTCTCTCCTTCACACATTTTTTTCCCTAAGAGAATGTAATCTTAGTTACATTGATACCATGGTGCCATCTAATTTACAACACACAAATTTTCTTTTCATGAGAATTTTGGTTGCTATTTAGATTTTAGATGGAACATTTTTTAGACCAAAGTCATGAAGAGGATTAAATAGGAAATACAGCCCTACCTGGTACACATTTTCTATTTTGAATACACAGTGTTCTTCACGTCAGAAATCTTAGAACAAGATTCTAGCTCAATAAATAACAAGCTGTGTAATCATGCCCACCTCCTCTCCCCACTGTGGACCTTTCTTGTCTCAGTGTAAAGAGAGAGAGTGGAATCATATGATCTCCAAGATTCTTTCCATTTCAGACACCTGGTGAAGCAATAAATTATGGATACACTGGTATGTATAAACAGTGAGTGGAACATAATGGATGTAATAAATGAAATAAAAATACTGTATGCAATATTAATCTTAAAAATGATAGAAGAAAGGATGTAGCGAGAGAGGGAGAGAGCAGAGGAGGAAGGAGAGAAGGAAGTAGCAAAAATGTAAATCATATGGCAAAAGCAAAATGAACTTAAGGAGAATTAGAAATGATTCATGGGAGATTTTATGATTTGCATAATTTAAATTAGCATTGCTGATTATGTAAGATTGGAGAGGAAACCTAAGAGAAGTGATCAGGTGATCAAAGGATGTATACAGAGAAAGCATTTCCAGGTTGGAGGTGTGGGGGACGCGTGCTCTGGAACTGGTGATCTGAAAACAGAAAGAAACAAGGTTTCTGTATCTGCAGCACGTGATCAGAAGAACCTCAGGGCAGTTGGGGTCACAATATAAAGTCAGGACACCTTGAGGTCATTCAGAGGTAGGTGATATTGACAAGGGCTCTGACTTTTACTCTGTAATACCAGGAGGTGAGCTGGAGTTGGCAGGTGGCTGGTCTGTTTTAGAATGAAGGCCATTCCAGGTGCTTTAAGAAAAAAGAAGGCCAACCATGGATGACCAATTAAAATGATCATAATAGTACACAATTGTTTTTTTAATTTTGGGGCAGGGTGTGAGTAGTCAGATCCTAGACATTTTTAGAAGAAGCAGCTGAGCCAGGTGCTGGTGGCTCATGCCTGTAATCCTAGCTACTCAGGAGGCTGAGATTTGAGGATCACGTTTCAAAGCCAGCCCAGTCAAGGAAAGTCATGAGACTCTTATCTCCAATAAACCACTAGAAAACCAGAAGTGGCACTGTGGCTCAAGCGGTAGCCGTGCTGGCCTTGAGCTGAAGAACTGAGGGATAGGACCCAAGCCCAGAGTTCAAGCCCCAGGACTGACCAAAAAAAAAAACAAAAAACAGAAGAAGCAGCAGCTGAAAATAAGTTGGAATATTTGGAATGACTTTAAGACATACAACAGCGGGACCCATCAGCTTTACTGGTCATTTATCAAAATGAACTAAGCAACTCAATGGCAGCAATGGGAAAGAAGAAATGAGCAGGGAAAGCAGGAACAGCTGACACTAAGCCAAATGAAAAAAATGTACATATCACCCCATGTGGAAGAAATAACTGTATTGTCAAAGCTCATAGAATTCATAAACTTTATAGACCACAATAAAGACAGTTTGTCCCATGAAGGTTAGAATATGTTCGTGACTTTAACTATCACTATCTCACAATACTGAGAAATTTGTGAAATTTATGTAATCATTTAATTACAATAAAAATAATTGCTATAAAAAAAGCAATGACTTTAAGAAAGATGTCAATAGTTTTGCCTTAAAGACTAGAGGAGAAGAGCTTAAAAACTTGATCTTAAATGTGCTAATTTAAACAACAGATGCTGGAAGGGATGTGGACAGAAGGGAACCTTACTGCATTGTTGGTGGGAGTGTAAACTTGTTCAACCACTTTGGAAAGCAGTATGGAGGTTCCTCAAAAGATTCCACATAGAGCTCCCCTATGACCCAGCAATCCCACTTTTGGGCATTTAACCCAAATCTTCACAAACAAGACCACACTAAAGCTACCAGCATGACTATGTTTATTGATGCATTATTTACTATAGCTAAGATATGGAACCAACCCAGATGCCCCTCAGTAGATGAATGAATCAAGAAAATGTGGTATATATACACAATGGAATTCTATGCCTCCATCAGAAAGAATGACATTGCCCCATTTGTTAGGAAATGGAAAATTTTTTAGGAAAAATTGTTAGGAAAGTGGAAAAAATTATATTAAGTGAAGTAAGTCAGGCCCAAAGAAATATAGGTCCCATGGTTTCCCTTATTTGCAATAACTAGTATATGTCTGAGTCAAGCAGAAAAGGTCAGATAAGGTGATGTTAGGGAAATGAACCCTAAGATATGTATTCAAATGTTTTTTTTCTTTCATGCAATTGTTTCTAGCACATTTATAAGATTATTTCTTTGTTGCTTTGTATGTCCCTCCCACACAGTATAACCCCTGCTTTCACTTATTTGATGTCCGTATAATTTGTGGAGGGAAAGGGGAAAAACAAATCGTTTAACTAGGGATACAGGTGGACCCATTGCAACATTGAGATGTACAAGTCGTTATTTCAAAAACAAACTTTACAACTTTGGTGTGTGTGTGTGGGGGAGGATTGGGTGGGGGGACAGGGGGAGGATGGGATGGGATGGGAAGGGGAAACAAAGGAGGAGGCTACAATGCTTGATAAGAAATGTACTCATTATCTTGTCCATGTAATTGTAACCCTTCTGTACAGTATTTTCACAATAAAAAAGGTTATTAAAGTTTCTAAAAGGAGACATAACATTGACACATGGATAAATGAGTATGAGTGTCAGAGTGATGGTACCCTGAAGATGTCAGCTTAAGAGTTTGCAGTAATCCCTTTTGGCTGCAACCTTGCCAGCATCTACTATTGTTTGTCTTCTTGATAATGGCCATTCTAATACAACTGTTGGTGGGATTATAACCTTGATTAGCCAGTCTGGAAAGCAGTATGGAGGTTCCCCCAAAAAATTAAACAGAAAAGGCCGGGTGCTGGTGGCTCATGCCTGTAATCCTAGTTACTCAGGAGGTTGAGATCTGGGGTTCAAGGCCAACTCAGGCAGGAAAGTCTGTGAGACTCTTATCGTCAATAAACCACCCAGAAAACTGGAAGTGGTTCAAGTGGTACAGCACTAGCTTTGAGCTGAAGGGCTGAGGGGCAGCGCCCTGCTTCAGAGTTCAAGTCCCATGACAGACATATAAAAATTAAAAAAAAACAGAAATACCCTATGGTCTAGCAATTCCACTCTTGGACATTTACCCAAATGGCTGCAAATCAGGATACTGTACTGCCACTAGCACAACCTTGTTAATCACAGTACTATTCACCATCTCCACAAGGTATGGAATCTACCCAGATTCCCTTCAATGAATGAATGGATCAAGCAAATGTGGCATATCCACACAATGAAATTTTGTTTATCCATTAGAAACAATGGCATTGTAGCATTCTTAAGGAAATGGAATGACTTGGAAAAAAGGTTAAGTGAAGTATATCAGGCTCAGAGAGACAAGGGATGCATGTTTTCCCTTAACTAGGAAATGAGTACTCAAAAGGGGTGGGTTGAGGTAAAGGGAAAGGGTAGACCAATAAAGAAGAAAGGGGAGAATGTAGTCAAAAATCCAAAACTAAGAAGAGTGAGAGAAGGCTGGGTAGGGATGAGTGAGCACATTAAAAGGAACGACACTGAGTAAAGTATATTATATTCATAAAATGTTTTGCTTAATGGCAACTCTTTTGCACAACTAAAGATACTGGTAAAAACAAAGAAAATAATTTGTAGAAATAGTTTAGGGAGTGCATATAGAGAAAAAAGACAAAGTCTAAATACTGGTTGAGGGGGTCTTCAATGGTTACAGGTGGGAAGACTCAGGGAGGGCCTTCAAAAGAAGAATCAAGAATGGGACCATGAAACCAGTATTTCCATATAAATACTAAGCATATTTTATGTTTAAATGTTTTCATTTTTGTTTTTGTTTTGTTGATCGTGAACTCTAGGCCTGGGTACTGTCCTCAGCTCTTCAACTGAAGGCTAGTGCCCTACCACTTGAACCACAGTGACACTTCGGCTTTTTACTGCTTATGTGGTGCTGAGGAATCGAACCCAAGGCTTCACGCATGCAAGGCAAGCGCTTTACCACTGAACCAACTTCTGAGCCCTGTTTAAATGTTTATGAATGAATCAGTATGACCATTTTTGAGCCAAAAGACACTGGGGAGGCTTTGTGACATTGTCTATGAAAAATAAGAACCAAAAGATACCAGCATTGCTTCTTGCCTTCTCTCTGCCTCAATTAAGTGTACATATGCCTGATTGTGAGAGTCAGAAGATGTACAAGATGCTATGTCGAAAACTGAACTTTACAACTTTGGAGATGGGAAGGCAAGGGATAGTAAGGGGAAAACAAAGGAGGAAGCAACAATGCTTGATAAGAAATGTACTCATTACCTTGCCCATGTAATTGTAAGCCCTCTGTATGGAATTTTCACCATATAAATAAATAAATAAATGCATATTTTAATACTTAAATGAATGTTGCCACATTCTGAAGTAGAAAAGAAGGAAACCAGATAGAAACATAAATCTAGATGTAGACATACATATGTTTATGTATGCATATTATGTATACATATGCATTATATCTATATCTATCTATCTATCTATATATACGTACACATACACCAATACTTTTCTACTTTTCTCAGCTACTGGTACTAATTTTACACCAGTTTCTGAAACATAGTTACACTAGTAAAACTTACTTTCACTTGTCATTATATGACTAGGTAAGTAAGATCTGTTCATTGAGACATAACTAGTAAGGTATTTTCATTTCTATTAAAGGAGAACATGGGAAAACGAATGTTCTTTCCATGAAACTCTCATGCCCTTCTACTTTCTCTGGCTCTTCACTCTTACCTTGAAACAGAACTCAGATCTGTGGAATTCATCTTGTGACCTTGAGGCAGTTACATCTAGATATGTCAGAACTAACATATGAAGAGACCTCTGGAATTGATGGTACAGCAAAAGAAATAGCAACCTATTCAGATGCTTTATTAAATGATAAAAAATATTTATCTACTCTACTGCTTTGAAGTTTTCTGGTATTTGAATCAGAAACAACTAACTGAAATATCAGGATTATTTTTCTATTTACACCTGTCTTTATAATCAAGATCAATAATGCATTAAGAGTTACTTAGCTAGTCCTCTTCTCTTAGAATTATGTATGTTTACTTGGAACTTTTAATGTTTGCTCATTAAAAATAGCATTAATAAAATTAAAGTTAATATTTTAGAACCTCATCTGGAATAAGAATAAAATCAACCTTCAAACTTAAACAATTTCTAAAATTTCCGACAAAAGTACACTTAAGTAAAATTCCAAAGATGGAATAAACACATTCTACAAAGTTAACATCACGTGACACTGGATGCTTCCTCTGTTTAACTTTACACTTTGGTACAGACAGGGAGGTTAGGTAATTGGTTCTCTTGCCCTTGGAAAGGCTGTCCTGGAAAGGCTGTCCTGGCACTGTTATTCATCTGCAATTGGAAAGCATTATGCACTTGCTTAGCATTTGGTTATTAAATCACAAGATGAGTGATTATTCTGCACAAATAAGAACTTCTCAGAAAGGGGTCCAAGTGTCTTCAAAAACAACGACCTAGAACAACATCTCTGCTTCATATTTTCTCCCCATATTTGTTTGGTTAATGTCTAGAATATTATTTCTTCAGTTTGGAGTGAGAGAAAAATTGGGCCATTTCGTATGTTTCCTGCACTAAGAAAGAGGAATCACATTCTATGTTTGTTCAGAAAGCTGACGTGAGGCACAAGAGGCAGCATTTACAATAAAAAATATTTGATCTCAGCATCCGATTACTATTTATTGGCAAACTCATCTGTTTAGAAGGCCATAAGCTACATTACATTCTATGACTTCGTTATTCCTAGCATGATCCAACTGAGAAAAGACCATAGTGAGGAGAAGAAACATTGCATCAAGGGCTTCTAACACCATTAGAAAAATCCAAGAATATATATTACAAGGTTTTTATATTATATCCTCTAAGTCTTGAAGGTTAGAAATTTCTAAATATACCGCACATTTAATTGTGAAGTTTCTTTTTTTTTTGGGGGGGGGGGGGTCCGGTCGTGGGGTCTGAATTCTGGGCCTAGGCGTTATCCTTCAGCTCTTCAGCTCAAGGCTAGTGCTCTACCACTTGAGCTATAGCGCCACTCCCAGCTTTTTTCTTTTTGCTTATGTGGTGCTGAGGAATCGAACCCAGGGCCTCGTGCATGCAAGGCAAGTGCTCTACCACTGAGCCAACTTCCCAGCCCCTAATTGTGGAGTTTCCTATCATAAATTTTATAAGATATAGGCAAATACAAAGAATGTAATTAAAGTGCCCAGGATTATCTAAGACAATAAAGACCTGGTTGGTAGTATTAAAGCAAAAGGTGGCTGGGCACTGTTGGCTCATGCCTGTAATCCTAGCTACTCAGGAAGCTAAGATCAGAGGACCATGGTTCAAAGCCAGCCTGGGAAAGAAAGTTCATGAGACTCTTATCTCCAATTAACCACCAGAAAACCAGAAGTGGTGTTATGGCTCAAATGGCAGAGCGCTTGCCTTGAGCTGAAGAGCTGAGGGACAGCACCCAGGCCCAGAGTTGGAGCCCCACAACTGACCAAAAACAAAAATAAAACAAACAAACCAAAAAAGGTGTGAGTGAATCTACATTATCTCGATTCTATTCTGGGTCTCTCAATCATCCATGCACTTTAATCAGAGTTGATGTATTTATCTATCAGAGTTGATATACTAATTGCACATAATTCACAGTCTTGTTTGTATTTGCTCCAAATTCCACCTAAAAAGTATTCTCTATCACCTGCATTTATAGGACCCTAGTTGTTTTCTTACATGTTCTTCTGTACAGATTACTGTCAATCATTGCATTCAATCCTATGCATGTGTCTGCTATATCAACCTGCCCTATAGCATACAGGTGTGTTTTCCTTGTGCTTATGTGAAGGAAAGGGATTTGTAAAGACTTCATGGCTCTTAGAGAAAAGAGCTAAAGTTGCCACATACAGATTACACTTTGAACAAGAGTGTCTGAGTGCCAGCTTGATTTCAGTCTCCACTCAGACATCCCATAATTCAATTGGCCATGAACCCATGGGTCTAGTGGAGGAAGAATGTCTTTGTCTAATTCCTACAAAGGACATGAGTAGCTATGAGAATGTCCTGACTATTATCTTAAGACTCTACCATTACTAAGCAATGAAAACAGCAGTGAAAACATCGACAGATGCTTCCTGTGACCTCTCAGCAAATGCTACTCCCCTGAGATTTGTAAATAAAAACATTAAAAAACAAATGCATCTATACTGCATTTGATGCATTAAAGTGCACCCTTAACTTCATCATGAGAGCTACATTTATATCCAATAATCTCATACCAGCAGAGCTACATTTATATCCAATAATCTCATACCATTCTATACTACAGACAAATATAATATATAAGCAGTCTCTCTCATCCTTCCCAGTGGGGTACATATATGATCTATAAACATATACAGCACTACAGAGAGCATGTATCTAAACCTGTCTTCAAGTTCATAATATATAATATGTATAAAAACAGCATAGAGAAACACTGTACATCTTTGTAAATTTTACATACATTTCTTCATTTTTTACAGACAGCTCTGAGATCTTCTCCCTCTGCCAGTAAATTCTTTTTGATACCAGTTGTCACTGAGGAACACTCAAAATAAAACAATTAGATATATAGTTAACTAGGGATACATATATAGTTTATCCACTTTTTGCTGCATGGACATTTTCCTCCCTCCATTCCTCTATGCTCCTTTATTTCCTTCTCTTTTCTTGCAATACTGAACAAAGCAGTAAAGCAGGTGTATGAACACCAGAGTTTCTTGAAGTCTGCTATAAGTATTACAATCTACAAAAGTAATGCATGCATTTTGTGAAATATGTATGCAGTAATTAATCCAGCAATTCTCATTTTCTAGGAGGCCCATGACTCTTCTGCTACAAAATCCCTATGAATGAAAAATCTTTCACTTATTATTGGATCCTGAAATTGGCACAGTGTGGTAACAGTAGCAATAATGTCAAATCAAGCTGAGCGCTGGTGGCTCATGCCTCTAATTCTAGCTACTCACAAGGCTGAGATGTGAGGATCATGATTGGAAGCTATTCCAAGTAAGAAAATCCATGAGACTCAGAATTTTTTTCTAATTGACTACCATAAAAGCTAGAAATGGGCTATAGCTCAAGTGGTAAAGCCCTAGCCTTGAACAGAAAAGCAATTCTTAAATGCCTCATACAATTATCACATACTCATCTTTACTCAAGGCTACCACCCTGGAGGGTTAAATTCAATGTGGTTCCCAGGGTCTGATGACTAACACCCAGAGTCTACTCAAGGTAGATTCTTTTTAAATAATCTATCCCGCATGTGTTCCTTGGCTGTGTTCCAAAACCGGACACTACAGGTGACTTTGAATCAATTCTCAATTCTGTATGAGCCTCAACTCAATTGAAGCATAAAATGAACTGGATGAGGTAACATGAACCAGGACATCATAATACACGTGAATGCACATTACCAGGTTATACTGAATCCTTGTCATTCTCCTAACTCAGTTCCTTCTACAACAGGACATCTCTTTGCAGCTGACAATTTTTTCACTAAGTTCCTCAAATTCTCAGTGGAAGACAGACACAGTTGGGGAAATGAAATGAGTCAGAGGACTCAGATTATCTTCTTGGCAACCAAACAGAGATTATGTGTTCCGGTTACATTAGCGTATTTGCAATCTATTGATTGAAGTAAATAAAGCTGTAAGGTGTGTTTTGTTTGCTGATCATGCAGGTGCTTTCCTTTAGACCCTGGATTTTTCTTACAAAAGAGAAAGGGAAAACTGTAGCACTAATTCCTCTCAAGTATTCTCTTGCGAAAAATAAATTCTAACTGAGATACAACAGCAATCATCTCAAATGTTCAAAGACTTCAAAGTAGGTCAAAGTTCAAAGATTTTAATTTTACCTCACCTCTGACTTCAGCTGGGCATTACATTTCTCTTGTGTCAGGTCTCAATATTGTTGCAATTAAGTTGATGTATTGATTTAATATCTCAGGCAGACATGTATTTACCTGTTAAGGGCTCTGTGGGAGATGTTTCCAGGCGAAATGTATTTTCTGTTTACAAATGTAAAATATGAGTTCTTTTGATTGAAAGTTGAGAGTGGGTATCATTTAGAATCAGACTCACATCACTCATTAGTTCATGCTCAATTCCCCAAATTAGAGCTAATAATAATTGAAAGTTGCACTGATAGAGACTTTCATTCTGAAGGAACATACCATGGGACAGAAAGGAATACAAAGGCCTTTGCAGGCTGGCCCACTAAGAGAAAGTTATTTAAACTAGAAACAAATTTAAACCAGAACCAAATTGAAAAAGAAGAATTTCAACAATACATATCAAAGCTATCAACAGTTCTGGAGAAAAAAAGTTGCCATCTTTTTTCCAATATGTAAAAGAATTATTCTACCATAATTCTATTATATGCATACAAATCATATTATTTCACCGTTTCTATTTATTAAGAGACGTTATAGATATATACTAATATTTATGTACATATATATATATATATATATATATATATATATATATATATAATCCTTATGTAGGAGATTGCTAGTGACAAAGGCATGTTTCCTGCTCTCAAATTTGTGTGGCTTAATGAAGAGAGTACTATATATAACAAAACATAATAAATGTAAAATATACATACCTTTATTATAACACTGTAAAATTATTTGGCTAGAAAATTATGGTATGTCCAAAGTATGGGATAATTTATGACCAGTAAAATTTATTTTTTTTCCTGGTCCTGTGGCTTGAACTCAGGGCCTGAGCTCTGTCCCTGAGCCTCTCTATGCTCAAAGCTAGCTCTCTATGCTCAAGCTCTACCACTTGAGCCACAGTGCCACTTCTGGATTTTTCCAAGGAATCAAGCAACATTCCCATTAAAAAAAAAAATATATATATATATATATGTATATATTAACTAAAGACATTTTTGTTATATTTGTTCATGCATCTTACATCCATCATAATGATGAACATCTTTTATAGTTTTCTTAAAGCCAAGCCACACAAGTTAAAGAAAATGTTTCTCGTGGGCATGTAATTTGGAAAGCAATGTAACATGTGCCAAAAGATTTAGAAAACTACTTAGCTTCTGAATCAGTCTTCTAGAAAATACACAATACACATAATCTGTGTGGTTCTTGATTTCTTCCAAGTCTGTGAGGTGTTTTTTTTTTTGTTGTTTTTTTTTTTTGTCGGTCGTGGGGCTTGAACTCTGGGCCTGGGTGCTGTCCCTCAGCTCTTCAGCTCAAGGCGAGCGCTCTACCACTTGAGCTACAGCGCCACTAAGTCTGTGAGTTTTATAGGTGCTGATAATCTATTCATTCTGAACAAAAGTATGTATTTACATGATATGAAGATAGGATGGTATCTTAATGTGAAAATATTATTTCAATTCACTAAAAAATTACTGCAACGTTAAGGTTTAGCTTTTAGTCTTAGTCACATACTTGAAAATCAGAAAGTCACCTCTCCAGATTTTATGAACTCTGGTAATACAATTCACAGAAGCTCCAAAATTATTGAAATACATTCTTACTGGTCAATATCTGACTATAGTTTTATAAAGGATTAATCATAGGTGATATTTACTTCAACTATTCCTCTACCTTTGAAGTACCTTTGAATACAAAGTGGTAGAGTCAAAAAATGAATATTGATTAAAGAATCCTCTGACCAACTGGATGAGTAGATTTTCCACTATTTTACAACTAATAATGGTAAATGTCTTCAAATCTCCATGTTTTTTATAACAGAAATTATGAGTTCAAAGAACTGGGTTGGCTTTGTCACTTACTAGCCTTGTGACTTGTAGCTACTTTACCTCTAAGTCTTGCTTGAAATAGAGAGAGAGAGAGAGAGAGAGAGAGAGAGCACATGGCAGGAAGTTTCAGCACAATTCTTTTTAATACCTAAGATCCTTTGTAATTTGATGAAAAACAAATGAACATAAATTAGCTAAACCTATTAGTTGATATAATAAAATAACATGCATTTTATTTGTCAATGGAGACAATTTTTTTCTACCAAGCTGTAGAGCCAGCAACCATACGGAAAGAAACATTGTCATGTTGTCCCACTACAACACAGAATGTATTTCATGTTTTTTTTTAATTTGTTCCTAAAAGTTCACATCTGTGTTATTATCGTCCACAGAATTCCAAATGATTGTTATTTTGATTGCAAAACTATTTTCATTCTAAAACTCTTGATTGATGCACAAATAAGCTGAGAATCATAATAGTAATCAATATGTGTTTAATATGGGCTGGCCAATAAAGTATTGCCTCAGGGGAAAAAGCAGATTTTAGAAGAAAAGTCACAAGCTTTCTGGAAAAGGCCAGACTCTAAACACTTGAGGTGTGAAGAGCCATATGGTCTCTGTCATAATGTGCATCTATCATTGCAGTATGAAAACAGTAACAAGAAATGGGTAAATATTATCTCTTCCTATTTTAACCACTTAACATAATTACTATTATGTTAAAGTTGTTCAAAAGAGTAGGTGGTGAGTACCACAGTACCCATATGCCCACAAACTTCTGCTCTCAAGCCACTGCTGTCTAGATTCAAATTCTGGTTGACCTATGTATAGCTGGGTAATCAGGAACAAATGAGCCTCTTTTCTCCTCTCACAAGAATGATGTAAACTCACAGTTCATATGGTTTTGATGAAGAATTTATGACTCCTAGAGACCCCTTCTGGGATGGCAGGACTCTTTCTCTCCCAATATCTCATTTTCATAGGCATGAAGTATAGCAGAGATGGAACATCATGAAATCAGGCAGATGTACACCAAATCACAGCAACTAATTTTTAACCTTGATACAGCTTATAGTACTAGAACACTGTGCATCCAGTGTGACCTAAACTCCAGAAATGCAACTTGGTTAAAAGTATAGACACTGTTTCCCTGAATCCAAGATATGGATAAGCTGTTTAAACATTTTTGTATTGTCATTTGTATGCTAAACTTTTGGTGAATCTTTACAAGACATAATGATTTGCTGACCATATAGTTGGAATGCTACCTAGATAATATGGTGTCTAGCTGATACATTGTCTTATATTTGTATGTCCCTACATGTATTTCTTGCCAAGCTCTTGTTAGTAATGCTATGAATAATAACTGCTAGAGATAGGAATAAAAGAGAAAAATGAGGGATTAAGGACAAGTGAAGGTAAAGATGAAAATACAGGGGCTGGGAATGAAGCTTAGTGGTAGAGTACTTGCCTTGCAGGCATAAAGCCCTGGGTTAGATTCCTCAGCACCACATAAATAGAAAAAGCCAGAAGTGGTGCTGTGGCTCAAGTAATAGAGAGCTAGCCTTGAGCTCAAGAGCTGAGGGATAGCTGAGGCCCAGAGTTCAGGGCCCACGACCAACAAAAAAGAAAGAAAATAAATTTAAGTCTTTCACACACGTAGGACAAACATTAATACAATACACACCACATTCAGAAAGCAGAGGGAAAGGTCTAATTTTTAGAAGGAAAACAAATATTAAAACTCACTGACAACTAGGCCGACAACTAGGCCAATTGCTTCATATTCAAGAAGCAATAACTGCTGAAATATTTGACCTTGAATAACACTGTATAGCTGATGTGGTGGAAAGACTCCAAGCTGGAAATCAGCAGATTTGTCCTGTTGGTTTCACTGTTGGTTTCTATATGACTCTGAGGCACAAAGAGGTTAACTTATACAGCAGTTTCTCCATCTGTATAACACTGGATTGCATGTCTCTGGATCCTGTCTTCCTTAATGTGTAATTCTATATTGTCTTCACACAAATCATCATACTGTCCTCTAATTACATGCACTGACATAAAAAATTCTCAATTCTTCAGGTTAACATCTAAAGAGATCCCAAGATATTATTTGCTTTTTTCTTTTTTACCTTTGACAGATGTTTCCCCATGTTAGAAAAATATAAATACATTTGAAAAGTGATGAAATCACAATATACCCTCATATGAGTTAATAGATCCACACATTAATACACCCACATATAAGCTAATGGTAAACTTTATTGCTTTTAATCAAATAATTTATTGCTTTTAAAGTATAAAATATAATTTGATTTTTATGACTTATGACTCAGTAATTGCAGAGTAATTGCTTGGTAATTACCTTTGTCTACCCAATAATTGCTCAATGTGTTTATGCCTTTGTCTATCCAATTTTTCTTAATTCTTTTTGTGTGTGTATAACCTTTTAAACCTCAGAAAAAAATAAAGTAAAAGGTTACACAAAGGGTTTACAATTTTTACATGCCAATCTAAGACTCTTCATGTTTGGACTTTTGTTTTATTCCTGAAACCACAATAAATCCTCTTTCTTGGTAGTAATCACGGTTATCTATGTTTTTTCTTTCCTCCTGTCAAACTGAAATACTGTTCTCTTCTAGCACTAGCCAAAGCCATTGCTGTCTTTCCAAGTCAGTATTTTGGTCTGTGTTCTGTTGTGTAATAACTCGGGATTCCTCTCTATGTCACAGAAAGCAACAAAAGATGTATTAAATTTTAATCATCAACTGTCTGAAATTAAAACAAAGGGAATCACTCTTAACAAAAGGGAATTCTCACTCTAGTGGTTATATTTTTTTCAAAAAGAGACAGAAACATGTGCCACTTTATATTACAAATGATTTTCTCTTTAAACAAAAGTAGAATTTTTAGTGCTCAAATAAGTTATTATTCAGGTAAATACTATCACCATTGCTTGACAAAGTTCTCACAACCCCTACAGGATACTTTTATGAAACAATGCTGTCAAAGTGTTCTGTAAACTTAACCACTGGACTAAGAAAAGTTGGTTCATTTTGAATTAGACTACTCTTATTTCCCATGTAGAAAAAAAGCTTCATTTTGAAATCACTGAGAGAAAATCTACTATAATTAAAAGAAATTGTTTGTTTTTGCTTCCTGTGGGACAATGTTGATATGCCTTAAAAAACTGACAAATAAATAATTAAAGATGAGAGGTACTGAAGCCTGAGACTGATAACATCTGTGATCTGCCTTACTCAGGAGGCTGAAATCTGAGGATCACAGATCCAAGCTACACCAAGCAGGAAAAGTCCATGAGACTCTTATCACCAATTAACCACCAGAAAACTGCAAGTGGTGCAGTAGGTCAAAGTTGTAGAAAGCTAGCCTTGAGCAATAAAAGCTAGAGGACAGTGCCCTGACCCCAAAACCAACAACAAATGGAAAAAAAAAAAGAGGTCATCACTTAAAGCTTTTTACTTATTTTTTACTTATAGTTCTTAATCTATTTTTTGTGTTTCATCACGTATGATTTCAAATAATTATACCTTCCTCATGAGTAATTTTGGATACCTTTATAACTCATTAAGATACTAAATGCTAAAACATTTGAGATGAAATTAGAAAATGAACTAGTGATAAAGGGGTTTCTTGTCGTTTTATTTAGTTTTTTTTGTGTGCCAGTACTGGGGCTTGACTTCCTGGCCTCACATTGTAGATTAGCTTTTGCTCATGGCTGTCACTCTTACCACTTGAGACACACCTCACTTCCAAGTGTTTGCTTTGTACTGGTTAATTGGAGATAAGAGTCCCTCCAATTTGCCCAAGCTGGCTCTGAACTTCAATCCTCAGGTGATGGCTGATATTCAAATAGAAGGGGGAAAAAGGCATATGTTTCTAAGTAGTAAACCACCAGAGAAGAGATATAAAGTTTGGAGGTTTCACAGTCTCTAATGGTAAAGCATGAACAGTAGGCAAATTCTAAAAATGGCTCCTCTTACTGGATCACCTAAGACAAACCTGTGCTGTCAGAAGCAAACTTTGAGCCTTTAAGTGGATGGTACAGTGGATTCCAGGCCCAAATCAACAAATATTTTACAAAAATCTCAATATAAAACTACAAAATCTCAAGATACAACTTCATACACATATACAACTTCATACACAAATAATTTAAAATCAAGGAAAAGAAATATCATTTAAATTGGCTGAACCATTCCATTAGAATTGTTTGAAGGTGAATATAAAAAGCATACATACATGGGACATGGCCCCCAAAATGCAAGGCAACTAGCTAGTTCATCAGAAGCTCAACCCAAGGACTAGTTTTCTGTTCAATGCTGGGAAAAATCTGTCAGTATTCTTTAAAAAAATAACAGTAAGAGACCACAATAGATTTACTTCATAAGTGCAGTGGTAGGTTAATTTGGATCATATGGAAATTTAATCTTAAAGACATCTGTAAAGAATTGTGATAATGTTCAACTCAATCCAAATGTCCTATTTGGAGTTGAACAACTCCATAATTCTGTCTTGAGATGAACATCTCAAGACAATTATCCTCTCAAGTGATCTGTGGTCTAAGTTTTAAGTTATAACTCAAGGCACTCCTGAAGGTTTAAATGGTTATATTCATCCCTCTGAGTCATCTAATATACCTGAAGTGCTAAATTACTCTTCCTTTTCTCATATGATAACTAGATCAGCTATAAGTACCAGGGTCAGATTTATAGAAAACAGGTATGACAGAAAAGTTGTGACAGAGCTATAACTGGAGATGTAGACCCCAAGATAAAGGTACACAGGAATTGATCAAGGTCTACACTTAAGAGACTAAACTGAACAAATAAGTCCAATATTCACCACTCTTTGCTGAGGACAGGAAATGGAAATCTTCTTTGAAAAGGAAAGTATAGATAAGATTTTTTTTTAATCCCCTCCGCAGGCTTAATTCTAACAGTATACTGGAACAAACTGGACCTAGTGACTTTGCTGCCGATTTGTAATTGTGAGCAAACCAGAAATTTCAAAACATTTCAGTAGATTCTCTGGCTGGTTAACACTTGAGCTAGAAATTATTGAGCTTTGGACCTGTAAGTTAAATTAAATATACTAAGTTTAATCAGGTAGCCGATAGAGAACACCACGTGATAATCAAGCAGGAAAAGAAGTTTATTTACCGAACTGCTGACCCTGCTGTGCATGGTGGAGAGGTCTGGCCAAAAGGGGCTACCCACCCCAGGACTTATCAAGGCAAGGGATGGGAAGAGGTGTGGCCAGGTGGGGGAAAGGTGTGGCTACACTGAATCAGGATGTGACCTCAGGGCCTGGGACCCTCCAGAGGTCAGATAGGAGGCATGTGACCAGAGGTGGCCCAGGATATATATAACCTAGCAGGATGGGGAGGTGACTGTGTTACCTAGGTAACTGGCACACCTGGAAGCAGATACTTGGCAGAAACTTAGCCAATCGGTAGGAAGATGTCTGCACTGTGCTTATATGACCAGGGCAGACCTTACAGGACCATTCTAGGAGTTATCAAAGCTGAATTTCCCTTTTTTATGGTGGTTCCATTTATTTAAAAAGTGAGATTGTTCTTAGCACATCATGGGCAGTTTATTACTATCTTCTGAAACTTTCACTGTTGGATACAAGGGTTAAGGGTTATTGTGAGCATCAGCCTAACTTAACTAATTAGAACAGGCCAAAGCTCCTGCAGTTAACTCATCACCTTAGTTTCACATTCTGAGACTAGTATTGACATATGGATACTGGATCTAAGTAATGCTAATGATATCTTCTCTTTGGAATAGATGATGGGAAATTTTCCCCCAGTTCTAAGAACTGTAGAGGTGATGTAGGATTTCCTTTGACCTGAAGCTGTGTTGTGGGTTGTTAAGCAATATAAAGGTGAGATGACAAATCTACAATTTAAAGAATGATGTGTTGAGCTCCAGGAAAGTTTTGCTCCAGAGAATACTTGCCCTTGGTTGTCCTTGATTGTTCCCCCTAGATAGCATCTGCCTTGATATGGTTTTTGCCTTTATAAACTTAATAATAACTACATTCAGTGATGCAGATTCATTGGGATGCTGGTTCACCTACAGTCACTAGCTTTCTAATAAAGAGGCCCCACCTCACCTCTTTAAGTTTGTTTTCTCTAGCTCATTGATGTAGTTCCCATATTATAGTATATAACCATACATTATGGAACTGCATATTTAGCTCAGGGGTATAAAGCAAGGAAGTATTTACCATTTATGTATAAAGACATTAAAAAGAAAAAGTACATTCAGTTAATGCCCTGGTATCTGCAAATAATTTTAACTGTATAATGTCGGTGGGGGGGGAGGGGGGAAGGATTGGGTGGGGGGGGAGGGGGGAGGCGGGGAAGGGAGGTGAAGGGTAAACAAAGGAGGAGGCTGCAATGCTTGGTAAGAAATGTATGCATTATCTTGCCCATGTAATTGTAACTCCTCTGTACAGTATGTTCACAAATAAAATTAAATTAAAAAAAAAAAAACAAAAAAACAGTATAGTCCATATGTCAGCTGGTATCAACTAACTCAGCCCTTACTGTAGACAAACACCACCATTACAACCCTACAGACTACACTTTCCAAGTCTAAGGAGGTATTACACCTCCTTAGGAATACATATATATGTATATAATATATTATTATAATATATTGTAATATATATTAATATAATATATATTAATGTATATATATATTAAGCAATTTAATATTATTAATTCTTTGGACTAGCACTATAGATTTACATAGGAAAAATTCCTCTTGTGACAATGTCAGCCTATATTCTTAGCACTCATGTTTTCTAAAGAACCGTAACAGGAAAAATACGTTTTGTAGAAGAGTAATATATCAAAGGTATGTTGGAAATGATTATTGCCACTAATTGCAAAACATGCTCCTGAGTACCCATTATGGCCCTCCACAATGAGGCAAGTTACACACACACACACACACACACACACACACACACACACACACACACACACACACAGAAATATCATGATCTTTTCATCACACAGGCAGTAGCATTTTTGTTGCTGTAGCTCTAACAAACTACATGCTCCTGTGTGTTCTTTACTGCATCTCAGAAAGATCAGATAAGATGGAAGATTAGTGGCCCTTTTCACTTTGCCAGTTGGAAGTACATTTGTATACTCATGGGCAGTTCAATGCTCACATTTCAAGACTTCCTGGACATTTAAAATATGACTTCCTATATTTCAAGGGGGGTCTATGTACCAACAACCCTGGCTGCCAAAGTTTTCTTTACTCACCAAATCAAAACTCTAACCTTAAATATTACTGTTCTGGTATGGAAGAATGTATAATGCTGATGCTGGAAATACCAATTTATTAGAAAATGTTAGGATAGATGTTAATAACCTTATCTTCTGCTCTGTCTTTCAATAAAGAAATGTGATGTCAAGAGGTGACATTAGTGAGTACATTTACAATAATTAAGAACCAACTGGAATTAATTTTTCCTTGCAACCTTAATAGTTGTTTAATTGTTTAATATCCAATTGCTTAGTATCTATACCTAATGTTTAGTATCTACATCACATTTTACTGAAGAATCAATAAAATTATTTCTATCAGCTTAAAAACAACTCTAGACTTTATTTGGCATTTGAATCTATTAGACTCCAAGAGAACTTGTCAAACATGTAATGAATTAAAAGAAAACCGATAGGGCAGAATTAGAGAAGATACATGGTTTTGGCAGTCCTAATGCTTTATTAAAAGGGAAATAATGTACGAAAAAGACAAGTGAAGTAAGCCAGGTGCAAAGAAACATAGATCCCATGGTTCCCCTTATTTGCAATAACTAGTATATATCTGAGACAAGCAAAAAAGATCAGATAAGATGATGTCAGGTGAAATGAACCCCAAGATAAGGACACAAGTGGTTTTTTTCTTTCTTGCTATTGTTTCTAACGTATTTATAAGATGATTTTTTGTTGCTTCATATGTCTCTCCCCCACGGTATAACTCCTGTTTTCACTGTGTTTGACGTTAGTAGAATTTGGGGAGGGGAAGGGGAAAAAACAAATTGTTTAAACAGGGATACAGGTGGACCCATTGCAACAATGAGATATACAAGATGTTATGTCGAAAAACAAACTTTACAACTTTGGCGGGGGAGGTGGGGGAGGAGTGTAGTTGTGGGGATGGTAGGGGAAATACAAAGGAGGAGGCAACAATGCTTAATAAGAAATATACTCATTACCTTGCTCATGTAATTATGACCCTTCTGTATGGTATTTTTACAATAAAAACATATTTTGAAAAAAAGAAAAAAACAAAAATTAGTAATGGACATAACATCTATTTAGTATGAGGGAAAGCACAAAAGCAGAAAGCAATGACAGAAAGTGACAGACTACCAGATATCATCATCATCATCATTAAAAAAAAGGTATAATGGCTTGATCAACTGAATGATTCACCCCCTTAGGTCAAGACTGACACCAATCTGGGCAGAATGACCTGTTTTAGGACTTTGCTACATTGCAGAATCATCGAAGCAATGGAGAAGACAATGCACTAAAAGAGGTCTTGCCTCAGATCCCAGTCTCTGACTCACCAGGTGTTAGGACACTAGAAAGTACGCAGTATTCTTGCCAACCTTTTGTTTCTACCCCCAAGACAACCAGCAACTGCTGCTCTCGGAAATTACTGCAAATACCGTAATAATCCTGTTCCAATAAATGCCTTCTTAGCCCAGATCTCCCTTGTAGCTGGACCCCCAAATTGCCTATGAGAAAATCCAAGAAACTGTGGCAGAAGGAAAATCAGAATGGAAGTGGTATTACAACAAATCTGCTGTTTCAATATATTACTTTTCTAAAGTTTATCAATGATGGCTTAGCAGGGACCTTAGTATACCCTGCAAAGTCAGTCCTTGAAATTTAAATCCCTGTTAGAGTTGGACTCTTCTGCACATGGAGATTTATCAGAAAAGAAACAGCTTTTGACCCATCTAGTAGTTTCTTCTGAACTGACTCATGTGGATTGCTCTGGCAGAACTACAGAGAAAGAGGAGTCATTGTTCTGGAAGCTCTAAGACCTTTTATCCTGTGGATTGAGGGGACTGTGCTGTCTTGGTTAGCGGATGACTCCTAATACCCTTCCTATTTTATGGTCAGTCATGGATAATGTTGCCATCATGGAAGACCATGGATGAAAAACTAATCAATCTGGCATTTCCCACATCTGTGAAGCAAGACCTTCCCCTCTAGTTCCTCATTCACTGAGGAAGCATTGAGGAAATGCTTCACCACCCAGGCCCTATGGTATCAGAAACACCCTTCCCTTGCAGTGTTTTGGCATGTTTTTGTAAGCCTTTTTTATTGTTTTGTAGGGTGGGTGAGGTTGTGTGCTACTACTGTGCCTTAAACTCAGGGCCTTGTGCTCTGGGCTTGGCTTTTTGGCCCAAGCTTGAACTGTATACCACTTGAACCACAACTTCATTTTCAGTTTTAGGTAAGAGTCTCATAGGTGCATCTGCCCAAGCTGGCTTTGAACCATGATCCTCAGATCTCAGCCTCCTAAGTAGCAAGGATTATAGATATAAGCAGAAAATGGTGGCTCATAAGCCATTGTTCAGAAATAGAAGTGAAGAGACAAAAGCCTAAACCCTTCATCAAGTGCTATCTGGCCCGGGACGCTGAGTGGCAATGCAGCCTACATAAAATTGTGAGGACTGTGCTGAAGCTTTAGCTGAAGTGTGAGGCTAGGGGGCATTTTTCAAGCACCTACTCTGGCTGCCAAGCAGAAATGCCAGCACGGAGTGAACACCATCAATGGGCACAGAAAGCTTGCTTGCCCTTATTTGAGAGGACAGAGGCTGCTAACAAGTGAGTCATTTACATATAAAATGATGGATTTGACGATCAAGAAAGGCAGAGTGGCTTGGTGATCTCAGTTCTTCTGCTGGGAATCTCTCCTGACATGGGCTACCATGGGCCCTGGAGAGGCTTTGATGTGACCATTAACCCAATTGGTTGTGACATCTGCGGTTTGTTTTAACCTCATTTGCTCCAAAGTAGGCAGGGAGAGATGTCTTCAAAAGTGACCACAAAGTGTTCCAGGAGTCTTTTTCTACAAGTATCAAAAGGGAAAATCACAGTGGGTTGTGGCGTCTGAGTTCTCACCCTGGATCCTGGTTCTCAGTTCCTTCTGGAGCCTTAGTGATTGTTTTCCCCATGTGCTAAAGGAGGGCAGGAACAAGTCAAATAAAGCCTTTGTGCATCTGACCAGCAGGGGCTGGCTTCATCCACAGGAGACAAACTACACCCACTAGGAACTAACTGTAGTCTACCCAATGGGGGATTTGGCAAACCACAGTGTAGGGGCCTGGGAAAGCCAAAGCCCAGAGCTCAAAACAATGACTTAAAATATATTTGGCCCTCCTCCTCCCTGCTTTACTCAAATGTGTCAAACATCTACAGTATAAAACCAAACCAACAAAGAAAAATTCAAAATACTCATGTAGATTTTGGGTTTCTTTTTTTGAGCTGCAAGGTTTTTTGTTGTTGTTTGGGCAGCTAGTAAGTTCTAGGTATATCAGAATAAAACAGAACTCCACATATGCATTAACTCCTGTGTCTGTATGGGAGTAAGACATACAATAAATAAACCAGTGAATATGCAAGTTAGGGATTATGTCAGAAGGTGATAAATATGATGGGAAAAGAGAAAAATGATGATGAAAAGAGAAAAATGATGAAAACAGCTTGGGGAAACATAGAGATTGGTTTAAAATAAGGCATTTGAAGAAGGGAAGATCTGGAAGGTTTAGAAGGTTATGAGACATATGGATGGATGGGAAGTGGTGTCCTAGCCAGTAGGAACAACACAAAAGGTCTTCAGGAAAGAGGATGATGTGGCTGCCTACAGTGATAAAGAGAAGCAAAAGGTATGTTCTGGATGGAAAGTTTATATCCATTCATATGTTATATCCATTCACATGCTTCTTTGGGAAAAAAATCAGCCACAAAAGATGAAATTATGCTTTAATTAATCAGTTAAGAGGAGCTATACTAAAGACTACTCAATAGCAAAAATGATCTTTAACAGAAAGAACAGTGCTGGAGGAATATCAATGCCAAATTTCAAACTCTACTACAAAGCCATAGTAATCAAAACAGCTTGGTACTAGCACAAGAACAGACCTCAGGACCAATGGAATAGAATTGAAAACCCAGAAATGAACCTGCAGACCTAAAGCCATCTAATCTTCAAAAAAAATAGAATGGAAGACAGCCTCTTCAGCAAATGGTGCTGGCAAAATTGGTTAATCACTTGTAGAAAACTAAAGCTAGATCCTTATGTATCACCCTGCACCAGAATCAACTCCAAATGGATCAAAGACCTTGGAGTCAAAGCAGACACCCCGAAAATATTCAGGAAGGAATAAGAGAAACCCTAGGTCTCCTTGGAACAGGCTGAATTTTCTTAATAAAGACCCAGAGACAACAAATCAAAGAAAGGTTGGACAAATGGGATTGCATGAAATTGTAGAACTTCTGCATGGCAAAGGACATAGCTAGCTAGATTAATAGAAAGCCCACCAATTGGGAGATCTTCACTAGCCATACAACGGACAAGGGTCTCATATCATATCTAAAATATACCTGAAACTCAAAAAATTAAATCCCCCAACAACAAATCCTCAAAGAAACAACTGCCCAATAATTAAGTGGGATAAAGAGTAAAAGAGAGGGGCTGGGAAGTTGGCTCAGTGGTAGAGTGCTTGCCTTGCATGCCTGAGGCCCTGGGTTCGATTCCTCAGCACCACATAAGCAAAAAGAAAAAAGCCGGAAGTGGCGCTGTGGCTCAAGTGGTAGAGCACTGGCCTTGAGCTGAAGAGCTGAGGGACAGTGCTCAGGCCCAGAGTTCAGGCCCCACAACCGGACCAAAAAAAAAAAAAAAAAAAAGAGTAAAAGAGAGACTTCTCTGAAGTAGAAATAAGAATGGTCAATAGACATGAAAAAATGCTCAACCTTCCTAGCCATAAAAGAAATGCAAAGAAAAACATTGAGATACCACCTCACCCCAGTTATAATGGCTATAATCAAGAACTCTAATAAGAGATGCTGGAGGGGATGTGGACAGAAGGGAACCCTACTGCATTGTTGGTGGGAGTGTAAACTTGTTCAACCACTTTGGAAAGCAGTATGGAGGTTCCTCAAAAGACTCCACATAGAGCTCCCCTATGACTCAGCAATCCCACTTCTGGGCATTTACCCGAATGATCATAAACAAGACCACACTAAAGCTACCAGCACAACTATGTTTATACCATAGCTAAGATCTGGAACCAACCCAGATGACCCTCAGTGGATGAATGGATCAAGAAAATGTGGTATATATACACAATGGAATTCTATGCCTCTATCAGAAAGAATGACATTGCCCCATTTGTTAGGAAATGGAAAGACTTGGAAAAAATTATAATAAGTGAAGTAAGCCAGGCCCAAAGAAACATAGGTCCTTTGGTTTCTCTTATTTGCAATAACTAGTATGTCTGAGACAAGCAGAAATGGTCAGGTAAGTTGATGTTAGGCGAAATGAAACCCAAGATAAGGACTCAAATGTTTTTTCTTTCTTGCTATTGTTTCTAACATACTTATAAGATGATTTCTTTGTTGCTTTGTATGTCTCTCCCCCACTCTATTTGATGCTGGTATAATCTGGGGAGGGAAAGGGAGAAAAAAATGTTTAAATAGGGATACAGGTGGATCCATTGCAACAATGAGATGTACAAGACGTTATGTCAAAAAACGAACTTTACAACTTTGGCATGGGGGGGGGCGGAGCAGGACGTGGGAGAAGATGGGAAGGGATGGGAAAGGCAAACAAAGGAGGAGGCAACAATGCTTGATAAGAAATGTACTCATTACCTTGCTCATATAATTGTAACCCCTCTGTATGGTATTTTCACAATTAAAAAAAATCAATTCCAGTACAACTTGGGATCCTCAGGTCTATGTCTAGAAGTCTCATGTGTATGAACATGTAACTGCCACCTAGAGACTAGAAAAGCAGCTTCAAATCTTCCCTAGCACCAACAGAGGAATCTAGCCCTTCCCACACCTTGATGTTGAATTCCTGGCTTCTGAAACTTGAAATAAATGCTGTTCTTAAACAGAAGGCCTGGGCAATATGCCTGGGCAATGTCCCTTAGTTTGTTTTGCTGGAGACTAGCACTCAACCACTGAAAAGCCAGAAGTAGAGCTATAGTTCAAGCAGTAAATTGGAGATAAAGAATCTCATGGACTTTCCTGCCTGGACTGAGATTTAAGGATTGAGGTTCAGAATAGCTAGGATTACAGGTTCAAGAGTTCCAAATGCTGTTTTTTTGTTTTTTACCTGATTTGCCAACTGCATAGAGTTTTCCATAAAGAGTGAAAAAAAACCAACAGACAAGATAATGGTTCTTATTGTGATGATTGCCAGCAAGGAGTCATTACAGCATTTTGAGTACAGAATAGGACTGACTACAGGCTGAGTTCTAGGAGACTTTGGCTTTAGAAGCTCCAGGAAAAGAGGATTTATGGCAAAGGAGGTGCAAGGCAGTCTACCAGCTGCAGAGGACAATCAGAATAAAGTACAGCTGTGAATGCTTCTCCTGGTATTTTTATATTCCACAAACATCAATGCTCTGTCCCTCAATCTAGATAGCTAGTGTTTTAACAGTCTCTGTTCAGTAGCATTTTTAAAAACAAAGAATTGTTGTTTAGTTTCTGTATGCTTTCAATCTCAAATCCACACAATGCATTGTGGTTTTAAACTTTCTTATATTTTTTTCCTCCTTCAGAAAAAGAAATTAAGTGATAAAATCCCATCTCTGAGGTTGTGTCTCCTTCCCCAGTTTGTCCTTCTGTGTCACCTTAAGAATTTTTGCTTATTGGGTCAAGTTGAGATAGTTCTAAGCAGCACAAATTAGCTACTCTCAATCATTTCTGGGGTGCCTCACTGAAATGATCAAGGTTGTTAATGGGGATGCTTAGTTAGCGTTTTGGCTGGTTTCCCTCCCTTTATAGGCCTTCCCTCTATTTTCAGTCAGAATAGTTTCAAGCAAGGAGAAAGTCCACAGCCTTAGACAAAAGGGAAAACCATAATAATTACAGGTCTCTGGGGACAAAACAAAACAAAAAGACCTTGTTAACACAGACAGACTAGACACTACTCAAAGAATGATTTAATCCTAAATCCAATTACTCAAAAAAGTCCACATTGGCCAGGTCAGGGGCTGATGCCTGTAATCCTAGCTACTCAAGAGTCTCATGGACTTTCCTGCCCTGGCTGGCTTTGAACTATGATCCTTAGATCTAAGCCTCCTATCTCCAATTAACCACCAGAAAACCAGAAATGGCACTGTGGCTCAAGTGGTAGAGCACTAACTGGCCTTGAGTTGAAGAACTGAGGGACAGTACTCAGGACCAGAGTTCAAGCCCCACAACTGACAAAAAAAAAAAAAAAAAAAAAAAAAGCTCACATAATAAAAATGACTTGCTAGCCATATTCAAAGACTGAAGTTAGAAAGCTCTAAAAGTTTCACCAATTGACTACTTTGTGTTTGAACATATAAAACTGGAAATCAAGAGTGATAAAACCAACCCCATAAAGTTAAAAGATTAAATGAGTGAATATTTGTAATGGGAACATTACAAACATACACTAAGTATTAAATGCTTATGAAATACATGGACAAATGTGCATTTTCCCCAGGAAAAAAAGGCTTTGGTGCAAAAAATGACTACAGGATTATTGTAGTTTAGAGTCTAGCTGAGTGGTAGAGCAAACACTCAATTCCCCAGCATCAAATTCTTCAAACTTGTGGGCCCACCTGCTCATGGAACACACAAAGTTCCAGTGTGCATACTGTTGTAAGGTAAATCATCCCAGAAGCCACATTTTAAAATATAGAATATTGGAGTCTTCAATATACAGTTAACAGGCTGCAGGCTGCCAGTTGTTACAAAGGCCTGCAGCACACAAATACACATAATACAGCTAGGAAACATGCTAAAGAGGAAAGAAATACTAAAAACAATACCAACAAGAAGCCAATTCAGCTCCACTGGACAGCTGAACTGTGACACCATGATGACTGGAGATGAGCCAGGAGACAGGACACAGGACAGGATCACAGAGACACATGTGGCATGCTGTCCCACGGCTAGGCTAGGCCTGGGTCGGCACAGGGGGCAGATCCTCAGGAAATTCCCAGTCCCAGGCACTAGACTGACAGATTCAGGAACCTATCAGCCAAGTGCCTGCCCCTGCCTCCAGGGATCCAGGCATGCCCATTGGCTGGGAGACAGTGATGGGGGAGAGGGGGTTTCCTTCCCCAACAGGAAGACAAGATGTCAGACCCTACCATCCACCATGTGGCCAATATGGTGCCAGCCAGACCTGGCCTCCTTACTTCGTTCCCTCCTTTTTTACTTAGGTGCATGAAACCAAATCATTGACTTCTCTGTAAAAGGGCCAAATTTTTGCCTAGGCCATTTACTCCTGTAATTTATGGAGTCTCCAGCAGTTCAAAGTTGGGCCCAACAATGAGATGTACAAGATGCTATGTCGAAAATTAGGCGGGGGGAGGGGGGTAGTTGAGAAGATGGGAGGAATGGGAAGGTAGAGGAAAAACAAAGGAGGCAACAATGCTGGATAAGAAATGTACTCATTACCTTGCTCATGTAACTGTAACCCCTCTATACAGTATTTTCCCAATAAAAAACTTATTTAAAAATAAAAATTTGGGTCCATAAGGTTGTCACCATACAGTCAGGGGACTTTGCACTGCTTTCCCATGTCAGGCACGTTCTGATTTACAAGTCTATGTCCCACAAAAGAATGTCCTGCAACAAAAATCTTAGGTTAGGCAGATTCAGAACAGTCTTTCGCCAGCTATCAGCTGCAGGCAGAGGATGGAGTCAGGCAAGAAGGACTTCAGTCCACTTTGACCATGGTGGAGGGGGTCAGGATGATAATGTAGTCTCCTCCAGATTTGCCAGGCCATTTTTGAACTTTACTCAAACAGGAATCTCCAGATTAGAAGGGATGGGCTAGACAGCAGCAGCACTGTCTCCCAGTGGCTCACACCTCCTGCTGAGGTACCTGCCATTTCTGCACAAACTGGTTTAAGAAACTTAACCTAAGGTCTGACTTTAGTAAAATTCCCCCACTACCTTCCTGGTTGTACACTGGCTCTTGCAAGGCTGGAGCCCCACTGGTTTTTAAGGCAGTTTAGGCAGCAGCTCCTCCTGGGTAATTTACCAAGGTGACACCTTTTTAATAACCAGAGTTTTTATCGAATAAGGCTAGGTTTTTCTAGGCAGACACAGAGGGCTTGGGTTTCTAACCATTTTTAAGTGCAGTTTCTACACTTGTCCATTTGTTACCACTAGTTTTCCATGCCTCCTTTTAATTTATCCTGCTTCATTTTTAAAATGACTCTGGTCCCTTGATCTTAAGGGGGTTGATGGGAGAAGATCCATCTTCTGTAACTTCTTCAAGCTGACTCAGGGGCATTGAGACTACCTAGTCAGGAACCTGTAGCCTTAGCCTATTTTACCAACGGGTTGCCAGGATGAGATGTTATTAGAAATACTATTTTACTCCAAACTGGAAATTATATACAACATTTAACTTTTAACAAATGCACAGACCTTTTCTCCAGCTATAGCAGGGTACCTTGTTTAGCATACCAGTTTGCAAAAGCATCTTTCTGGCTGGCTTAGGAACATGATCTCTAGTGACCCTAACCATGCCTAAGTTACCTGTGTAGGCCTTTAGACAGATCTCAATAAAACACAATCTCAGATCCACAACATTCTTTCCTGAATAGATGAAGTTAGGTGGCTGCTGCCAGCCCAAAAAGTTACTGCCAAGTAGAGCTTTTAGCAAATGCAAGGGAGTTGGAATTTTAAACTATCCCCCACATTTTACCTTAGTTTTTTACTACTATCACAGATGACTGGCAAGTCCCTTTTCCTTTACAAGGTAGATAGTCATGGACATTAGGCATGCTTACAAACTATCTTCCCATGACTGCCTGGCTCTGACCAATTTTGAAGGGCCATGCAAAAGTGACTCCAGGATCTGACACCACTACTGTCATCTGAGCAGTGGCTTAGTGCCTCAGGATACTCCATCATTTGCTAGGGTTGCAGGAGTGCCTTTCTCCATGCTGGGATAAATGCACCCTTGGCATTTTCCTTGGTCAGTTGCTGGACTTGAACTCAGGGTTTGAGCACTGTCCGTCAGCTCTTCAGCTCAAGGCTAGCACTCTGCCACTTTGAGCTCCAAAGCAATTCTGCTTTTCCAGCACTTGCTGGTAGATCAGCAATGACAATCTCGGGGACATTTCTCTGCCTGGGCTGGCTTCGAACCAGTTTTCAGATCAATGAGTCTTATACATATGGCCACTTTACTCCCATTAAAAGCAACAAAGATGGTCACTGGAAATAGTTCTATAAGCATGGTCTAACCTGGAACTTTTTTGTTGGTCATGAGGCTTGAACTCTGGGCCTGAATGCTGTCTCTTAGCTCTTCAGCTCAAGCCTAGCACTCTACCACTTGAACCACAGCACCACTTCCACCACTTCGAACACAGGGCCTCATGCATACAACATAAGCACTCTACCACTGAGCCAACTTCCCAGCCCCTTACCTGGAACTTATGAAGAGCCAATATCTAACAAACTTGCGGGCCTGCTGGAAACTTTTACAAAAAAAACTATAAGGGAAAACTGGAATAGCAATTAAACTATCATTTTGGTAATCCTAATTTATCTTTTTGGGTTTTTAAAGAAACTTTTAGGACAATTTTAATTTTAAACTTCTTCAGGGAGGCCAGCCCCTCCCTTACTATTTCCCAATGTTAACAATGGGGATGCCATTGTTAATCCCTTTTCCAAAAGGGACTTTAATTATCATTTAAATGCCTGGTTGGAACACTGGGCACACTTCTCAGCCAAAGGTTTTGAAACTGGCCATTTTCTTTCTTTCTTTCTTTTTATTATTGTGAAAATACCATACAGAGGGGTTACAATTACATGGGCAAGATAGTTAGTACATTTCTTATCAAGCATTGTTGCCTCCTCCTTTGTTTCCCTTTCCCATCCCATCCCTTCCCCTTTACACCCCCTCCACTACCACCTCCCTCACCTGCCCTCCTTACCCCCCATCAAAGTTGCTGTAAAGTTCATTTTTCGACATAACATCTTGTACATCTCATTGTTGTAATGGGTCCACCTGTATCCCTATTTGAAGAGTTTGTTTTTTCCCTTCCCCTCCACAAATTATACCAACATCAAATACAGTGAAAGCAGGGCTTATACAATGGGGGTATAAGCAACAAAGAAATCATCTTATAAATATGTTGGAAACAATCGCAAGAAAGAAAAAAAATTAGAATCCTTATCTTGGGGTTCATTTCGCCTAACATCAACTTGTCTGACAGAAACTGGCCATTTTCTTGCAGTCCAAGTTACCTTTAAGAAATTATCAGTTTTGCTTAATGCAAGAATTACAGGGGCTGGGAAGGTGGCTCAGTGGTAGAGTACTTGCCTTACATGCATTTAAGGCCCTGAGTTCGATTCCTCAGCACCACTTAAGCAGAAACAGATGGAAGTGGTGCTGTGGCTCAAGTGGTAGAGTGCTAGCCTTGAGCTGAAGAGCTGAGGGATAGCTGAGGCCCAGAGTTCACCCCAGGACTGGCAAAAAAAAAAAAAAAATTACAAGCACTAATGCTGTACCAAGAATCTAGACTTAACATCTTTTTGTCTTTTATTAAAAAAAGAAAAACATCCAATTGCAAAAATAGCATAGAAATCAAATTACATCACATAAACTCTTTTAAACGCTTCTTTAAAACTTTTTCAATTTAAATACATCATAAGGGGCAATTTTAGAAATATCAATTATAACACCAATTTTTACCATCAGGTTTCCAGTGTCCATCTGCATGGAAAAAAGACAGGATGAAGATGGGCCAGTTGGCCAGTCCTACAGAATGGGCATACACGGGGCTGGGAAGGTGGCTCAGTGGTAGAGCGCTTGCCTTGCATGCATGAGGCCCTGGGTTCAATTCCTCAGCACCACATAAGCAAAAAGAAAAAAAAAAAAAAAAGAGAGAGAAAAGAAAGATGGGTCTTGCTCTTAAAAAAAAAAAAAAAGAATGGGCATACACCCAATCTGACTCTTTAGGTTTAGATGAACTGCCTTTGTGCCAGCTTACCCTCTACCACCATGCGTGAACTCCCCCAGGGCCTGTCCCACCATGCATGGTGCAGCTGAACTGCACCTTTGCCAAAGGACCCCTCACCCCTGAAGATACACAAGCAGGCTTATCCTACATTTGTCCTGTCCCTTTTAATCTCTGAATGAGCAACCAAACAGTTTAGACACACAGAGGAAGCAATGTCTTTAACAGTAGTAAACAAAACTTTACATCCAAATCACTCCCAAATTTTAGCAGTGGTGGGAAATCTCAAGTTTCCAATGTGCTTTGCTAAGCCAGATAACTTGATTACAATGTAAACAGCTTTATGCATCAAAACATGAGATTTTTTTGGTTTCCAGATCAAAGAATCCTTACAAAATCTTTTAACTAAAGTTCTTTAAAACAAATGCAAAAAAAAAAATGCAATAATCCTTTTACACTTTTGGTAATGTCCAAACTTGCTGACTTTTCTTGCAGTTTAAACTTAACATACATTTTTTTAACATCATGATGACAATTTTTATCTTAACAAGTTCATACATAATTTTTGTACACAAAGATTTTGTTGTTGTTGTTGTTGTTGGTCGTGGGGATTGAACTCTGGGCCTGGGCGCTGTCCCTCAGCGCTTCAGCTCAAGGCTAGCGCTCTACCACTTGAGCCACAGCACCACTTCCAGTTTTTTTTTCCTGTTTATGTGATGCTGAGGAATCAAACCCAGGGCTTCATGCATGCAAGGCAAGCACTCTACCACTGATCCACCTTCCAAGCCCTGCACAAAAAAGATCTGAAAGTGTGCAAAGTGAGTATCAGTCATACATTTTCCTGAATATTAGTGGCAAGAGATCTTTTTGCCAATCTTACTCTCGCTGACCAAGATTTAAGACAAAATTTTTAATCAATTACTTTGCTGGGCTACTTTTTTCAGGGCTAGCTTGTTCTGCCAAGGCATATTAGCATCTCAAATATTTCTATTGAAGAATGCTGGATGAGGGCTCCCTGGTGCCCAAATTTGACACACCCAGTACTTTATTCTAGTTTTGTCCCCATTATCTAGAACATTTTATACATCAATTGACTTTTTGACTACCATCACCTGGAAGAAGGGAGAGGTTACCTGAAGCAAATCTCTCAGCCCACCAGGTTGCCTGACTTTTCACCAATTTTAACCAGGCACACTTAATTTTTAAACTGCTAAAATTAGCTAGTTGTTTGAACCAGGCCCTCAGCTGCCTGCAAACTCCGAAGGAGGCAGGGTACAGCACATAGCAGGCTTTGATTTCCCCCACAGAGACACAAGACCAAACACAAGAAGAGACACAAGACCAAGACAAACACAGAAAAAGCCAGGAAAGCCGGCTGAGCCGGGGCCTCTCCCACCATGAGTGGGGACCCCCCCCTAACACAACCATATCCCGAATTCCCTACTGTATGAGAGTCACAGGAGCTGCAACTCTCCACAGTAGCAGAGTCTGCCAAATGAGCCACTCCCACTCAGCGCCACCAGAACCTCTCAGATCCATCGATCAAGAGAAAGAATGGCGGGTTACCAAGCAGGCCTGCCCCCCATCCTCTTCAATTTCCAGATGGACCGTCCCCCAGGTTTCAGAAAAGCATATAAATACAATATTGGACAGAGAAACAGACTTACTTCCGGAAAATTTCTAAGTGACTCCAAAAAGACGTTTAGATAGCAAGTCTGGTGTCGATGAGCTGGCTGTCAGAGTGATGGTAAGACCAGAGGGCCCTGGAACTTCCCAGGGGGTGCGCCTCCCCTGTAGAGGTTCCCATCCCATGGTGGCCGGCCCACCGAGACCATCCGCCAGTGGCTTCAAGGAACTCCAGATCCCCACTTGGCACTGGGGCCCCATGTTGGGTGCCATATGTTGTAAGGTAAATCATCCCAGAAGCCACATTTTAAAATATAGAATATTGGAGTCAGGTTGCAGGCTGCCAGTTGTTACACAGGCCTGCAGCACACAAATACACATAACACAGCTAGGAAACATGCTAAAGAGGAAAGAAATAACAAAAACAATACCAACAAGCCAATTCGGCTCCAATGGAGAGCTGAACTGTGACACCATGATGACTGGAGATGAGCCAGGAGACAGGACACAGGACATGATCACAGACACAGGTAGCATGCCACAGTTAGGTTGGTCCGGGTCTAATAGGGGCACAGGGGGCAGATCTCAGGAAATTCCCAGTCCCAGGCACTAGACTGACAAATTCAGGAACCTATCAGCCAAGTGCCTGCCCCTGCCTCCAGGGATCCGGGCATGCCCATTACCTGGGAGGCAGGTGATGGGGGGGGGTCCTTCCCCCAACATGAAGACAAGATGCCAGACCCTACCATCCACCATGTGACCAATATGGTGCTGGCCACACCTGGCCTCCTTACTCTTTACTTTGATAACTGGCTTAAGATGTTCACCTGACCTTTTTTTTAGTTTATCAAAATGTCAGGTGACGTTTAAGTTAATTATCAAATACATTGAAACGGAGGACTTCCAGCAAAAGCAAGTGGCTTTCAACCCTGCCTCAGTTAGTAGACATTATTCTATAATTAGGCTAACAATTTTTAATGTTAACTGATAGAAAGCACTTGGCAATGTCTTCCCATATATCTTTCAGTAATCTTTACAAGAAGCATCCTGGGATCATAATCATAAGACAAACAACCTCAGAGACGTTAAAGTACTTTCTTTAGCCCTTCACCAGCTGGAAAGTGATGGCAGAAGCCTAGCTTGAGTCCTCTCCCACACTTGCTCCAAAGCAAGGGTGTCAGATCCTCACTCTACCCTCAGCTCTGTGGCTCCCTCCTCGCCCTTCCCAGAGGGCCTCAGCCTGGATCAGGGCTGTTGCCTCACTGCTACAATCCCAGGGGCCAAATGGGGGGGGGAAATCAATTATGCTGATGACTGTTTCCTTGAGAACAGCACTTTAACTACTGTGAATACAGGAGCTACGGGAATACAGTAGTTCCTAACGCATTGAGAGTGGGTAGGCTTTTCACTTCCTGAAGGGACTATGTCCAGTGGTAAATGGAATGGTATATAGACACGCCTAAGATCATAATTTTTTTTCTTCTTTTCTTTATTGTGAAAATACCATACAGAGGGATTTCAACGTAATGAGTATATTGCAAGGTAATGAGTACATTTCTTATCAAGTATTGTTGCCTCTGCCTTTGTTTCCCCTTCCCATCCCTTCCCATCTGCCCCCACCCATAATTTTTTTTTTAAAAATCTCTCCAAAAGTGCAAAGGAAAAACTCAATCACTCCTCATCACTATAGCTTGTTTTGTCAAAATTCTAAAGCTGCTGGCATCTGCTCATTCTTCAGTAGGTAAAATCCATTTCTACCAAGTAGAAAGCTCAGGAACTACCAATCAATGCTGAGCATAGTAGAAAATTTTTGAGCATTTTTCTCTACTGTAGTGCTACATGGATTTCATCCATTTTTGGAGTTGTTTCAAGTCCTGAAATAAGAATACTGGGTCCTGAAATAAGGATACTGGGTCTAACTGGTGTCATCTTGGCATCTTGGTGGATGGGGGACTTTCTAAAACCTCAACCCCCATGGCATGCCTTAACTCCTAGAGGCAGGGGTGGGGACTTAGACAAATAGCTTACTGGACCTGCCAGACCTGTAAGATGAACTAGTAAGACTGAACTCAAACTAAATGTGATCTTGCCCTCTGACCCCAACCCTATTTAGGCCCAACCACCTCAGAAAACACGAGGCATAGAGCAACAGCGCCTAACTCTCCTCAGATCACCATGGAGTCCCTCTTCAACTCTCCACTACAGTTGATCTGGCTTGTTAAGATTGTTTTTCTACAAGGTTTTGGGGTAACATGTGTCCTCTCAAAGTCACAGGCTTTCTAATAGACTCCCAAATTTGACTTCTCAAAATATGGCTTTTCTGTATCTGGCAATCGTATTCCTGTACAACAGCCCAAAGGCTGTCCCTGAGTTTTGATAAAGGCTAGTGCTCTACCACTTAAGCCATACTTCCACGTCCAACTTTGCTGGTTAAGAGTCTCACTGCCCAGGCTGGTATATCACCGTGATCTCAGCCTTCTGCATAGTTAGGAATACAGGCATGAGTCACGTGCATCCTGTGTGCGCATGTGTGCACCAGTTTTGGCGCTTTGAACTCATGGCCTAGATACTGTCCATTAGCTTTTTGGCAAGGGCTGGTTCTCTACCACTTTACCTCCAAAATGCCAGAAGTCAAGCTTAATTGGAGAAAAGTACCTCTGGATGTTTCTATCTGAGTGCTGGCTGCAAACCTCTATCCTCAGCTTTCTGAGTATCTATGACTACAAGTGTGAGTGATTGGTGCTCAGTCCCTAATTTCTTTATTTTTTGTTGGAGACTGGGACTCAGAATGCCCGCCAATGAGCAAAAGCATGAGATTTTACCAACTGAGACAGACCTCCTACCCTCAAAAAAATATTATCTTCATCAGGGAAGAAGGTTAAGGCCAGCCTGCCTCAGATGGTACTAATTGAGGGTTTTTTTTTTAATTGTGAAAATACTGTACAGAGGGGTTACAATTACATGGGCAAGATGAGTACATTTCTTATCAAGCATTGTAACCTCCTCCTTTGTTTCCCCTTCCCATCCCTTCCCATCCTCCCCTACCCTCCCACTCAGTCCTCCTCCCCCCCACCAAAGTTGTAAAGTTCATTTTTGACATAACAACTTGTACATCTCATTGTTGCAATGGGTCCACCTGTATCCCTATTTAAACAATTTGTTTTTTTCCCTTCCCCTTCACAAATTATACCAACATCAAATACAGTGAAAGCAGGGGTTATACCGTGGGGGAGGGACATACAAAGCAACAAAGAAATTATCATATAAATCTGTTAGAAACAATCGCATGAAAGAAAAAGACATTTGAATACATATCTTAGGGTTCATTTCCCTAACATCAACTTATCTGACCTTTTCTGTTTGACTCAGACATATACTGGTTATTGCAAATAAGGGAAACCATGGGACCTATGTTTCTTTGGGCCTGGCTCACTTCACTTAATATAATTTTTTCCAAGTCTTTCCATTTCCTAACAAATGGGGCGAAGTCATTCTTTCTGATGGAGGCATAGAATTCCATTTTGTATATATACCATATTTTCTTGATCCATTCATCTGGGTTGGTTCCATATCTTAGCTATGGTAAATAATGCGGCAATAATCATAGTTGTAGCTTTAGTATGGTCTTGTTTGTGAGCATTTGGGTAAATATCCAAAAGTGGAATTTCTGGGTCATAGGGGAGCTCTATGTGGAGTCTTTTAAGGAACCTCCATACTGCTTTCCAAAGTGGTTAAACAAGTTTACACTCCCACCAACAATGCAGTAAGGTTCAATTGAGGGTTTTTTTTTTTTTAAAAAAAAAAAACCCTTCGTCTATCCCTTACGTATAATGGAGAAAGCCAGCAAGTTATGGACAAGAGTAAAATTTGATAAGGGAGAGTTCAAGTTGTTTAGTGAATCTAGTATATCTACCTGTCATCCACAACACAGACTAACTGTATTAGCAAAACTGCTCAAATTATCAGAGGAGTTGAGCTTCTGAACCTATAAATAGTTCATTGCAAGCATGTCCATTATTCTAAATTCCTATTAAGTTCCCAAATCCCAGTTGGCTATCCCGTCTTCAAAATGCACATTTCTATTTACAGTTGCTGACACTCTGTAAGAATGGCTAATAATTTCATCTAACTCTGGGACAACTGAAAATGGGACTAAATTAGCTACAGCTGTACCACATCCAGCCATTAAGGAAGTAGTAATGCCGAGAAGAGAGCAGAAGCACCTTTGTTGCAAGGGAAATCATTTGCCCCTGAAGGAGAGAGCGCCAACTACAAGGCACACCAGTGCTTTATATATTGCTACTTTTGCTTTCTGAAGAAGAGAGGGAAAAAGCCATTATATATCTACCACCAAACAGGGAAATTGAGTCTAGTTAGTTCTACCTACTGGACTCTAAGTGACTCCTAACACCAAAATACATGCTAAAATGTGGAAAAGAGACTGATACCATAGGAAACCTGTTGGCTTATTTCCTGTGTGATAGAGCCTTTGACAATGAAGAGGGTGATAAAAGCTCTTTTCACACAGGGTTGGCCCAATTATCCTGCAAGACTAAATCTCTGATAAATCTAGGTCTTCTCAGTTCTCCTGAATCGAAGAATCTCTTCTATTACCTCCCTCTTCATGCTTTCTTGAAAGGCCAATAAGTGGTGGAAGGATTATAATATTGTTGTTATGGCCTCTCAGATACTGTTATTTACCTAAAACAAATTCTATTATTTACCTAAAAGGAATTCAAGATAGCTGTCATCTTAATTCCTTACTTTAGTCAAGGCCAGGAAAGAATTTATAGGGCATGGAAAATAGCCTAGCCCATCAACAACCAAATAAGAGACACAGGAGAGAAGGAGAGGCAGTAACAGAAACAGAGAGATAGGCAATAGAATGTAAATGGTGGGTAGTTTGTAAATGCCAGGAAACAGTGGAACATCCAGATTGTAACTTGGCTCAGGTGTTAGACACTTGAACCAATCATCACACACCACTGACCCCAAATCAGATGGCTCCCCATGAAGCCAACCTGGATATGAGAGAAATGGACAGAAAGTACCATGAGACAGAAAGTACCACTACAATGAGAAAGAACAGCACCAAGATTTTGAGTTTGCTAAACCTGCTTCAATTACTTGATTCAGTATTGATGGATCTAAGGTACCAGTAGATTTGTTCATTGGGCATGCCACAGTGGTTTGTTAAGACTGTTTTTCTACAAGTTTTGGGGGGTAACAAGCGTCCTCTCGAAGTCACAGGCTTTCTAATAGCCTCCCAATTTGACAGCTTCCTCTTCCTGGGTGGGGTGACTTTCCCCTGGGTAGAGCTGAGCCTGGAAGGTCAGGTCAGGTTCCTGTGACCTGCTAATGACTCCAAGTGTTTCCTTCCAAGGCCGGGGTATGAGCTAGCCTCTTGGCCCAGCCTTTGTCAGAATCAAAGATGGAGATCTTCTCCGTGGCTCTGAGATGGAGTAAGGATGTCAGGGTTCTACTCATGCCAGATTCTTGGTTCCTGGGATGTCCCTGATCTGTGTTCAGGGACGAAGATATCTGCTCTTTGTCAGTTCTTGCTGGTAGTGAGTAGAAGCTGCTCACATACCGCGTCTGGCGCCTTTGTCCCGGACTCGTGTTGTAGGTATGGTGGCTACAGTCGCCGCTGCTGCTGCCACAACCGCAGCTGCTTGCAAGTGCAATGTAGTGTAATGCCACACTTGGTGTAATTCTCTGTCCTAGGACTATTCACTATAACATTAAAACTGCTTTCTATGTGAGAGCTTGTTTAGCCCGCAGCTTCTCCTCCGCCATCTTCCTCTGGTCTCTCACTAGTTGTCTTCAACCATGAGAAAGTAGAGCTAATAGCACCAAGACTTGGAGTCCAGTAAACCAGGAACAACCACCAGCCCCTGTATCTCCTACATTCTTGGTACCAGTGCATTTGTGTGTATGTGTGTGTGTGTGTGTGTGTGTGTGTGTGTGTGTGTGTGTGTGTGTGTGTGTGTGTTTACATGGGCCCTTAATGAGGCTTCAACTCATGGCTTGTGTGGTATCCCTAAGCTTGTTTCTGAAGGCTAGTACTCTATACCTTGAGTCACAACACCACTTCTGGCCTTTTTTTTTTTTTTTTTTTGCCAGTGCTGGAGCTTGAACTTGGGGCCTGGGTGCTGTCCCTGAGCTTTTGTGCTCAAGGCTAGCACTCTACCCGTTGGGGCCTAGGCGCTGTTCCTGAGCTCTTCTGCTCAAGGCTAGCACTCTACCCCTGGAATCACAGCATCACTTCTGGACTTTATTTTTTTTGCCATTCCTGGAGCTCAAACTTAGGGCCTGGGTGCTGTCCCTGAGCCTTTGTGCTCAAGGCAAGCACTCTATCCCTTGTATCACAGCACCATTTCAGGCTTTATTTTTTCCTGATCCTGGAGCATTTTTGTGCCAGTCCTGGTACTTGAACTCCTATCCTTGAGCTGTTTTGCTAAAGGCTATCACTCTACCACTTGATCCACACCTTGGTTCTTTTGTTGTTTTGTTTTTCTTTTTTTTGGTGGTTAACTGGAGCTAAGAGTTACAGGGGCTTTCCTGCCCAGACTGTCTCTGAACTGCAATCCTCAGCTCTCAGCCTCCTGAATAGGATTAGAAGCTTGAGCCACTGGTACTTAGTCCGGTACTAGAGCTTGAACTAATGGCCTCAGCACTGTCCCTGAGCTTTTTGTGCTCATTGCTAGTACTCTACCACTTCAGCAACAGCTCCATTTCCAGCTTTTGATGGTTAGTTAACTGGAAATTAAAGATACTCCTAAACTTTCTGCCTGGTCCTGATATATTTTTGTTTATTTTTCCTACCCTGAGTTTTGAAAAAATGATGATGTACTAATTTTACAAATGAAATACTCTTAGGAAAGGCTTTAAGGGAGGCAGGATTGAGATGGAAGAATACAGAAGAGCATTGTTTAGGTGTGATCTTCAGGAGAACTCTTGATTAGCAAACATCACAGACCTCCTGTTAACTCTGCCCAGGTGTGGACACTTGAACCAATTATCACACACTACTCTGACCCAAAGTCAAATTGCTCAGCATGAAGACAAACTAGATGTGAAAAAGGTAATGAGTACATTTCCTATAGAGCATTGTTATCCCCTCCTTTGTTTTTCCCTTACCATCCTTTTCCTTTTCCACTTACCCAACTCTTCCCTCCCCCCACCAAATTGTAAAGCTCATCTTCAACATAGTATCTTGTACATCTCATTGTTACAATGGGTCAACCTGTATCCTTGTTTCAGCATTTTGTTATTTCCCTTCCCCTCCCCAAATTAGAAAACTGTATGTATAAGATGCAGGGCACTGAAATCAAATACAGTGACAACAGGGGTTATACCATGGGGTATAACAGTAGTGTGACCATCTCTGGTCAGCAGGATGAAGATTTCAGCTCCTTGTCAGTTCTTGCTGGCAGTGAATAGAATCTGCTCACACACTGTCTCTGGTGCCTTAGTCCTGGGCTTTGTTGGCCGAGGCAACCGCCACCACCCTGGCCATGGGCGAGTGCTTGAATCTGTCTCTGTAACCAAGCTGCCTGGATTTTCCCTCTCTGGCCAAACTCTCTGTGCTATGATGGCACTCTGGTGTGGTGTGACTCTCTAGCATTGGGCTTTTCACTGGAGCACTGAAACTGGTTTCTACATGAGAGCTTGTTTAGCCCACAGCTTTTCCTCCACCATCTTCCTCCGGACTCCCTTGTTAGTTAATTTGAAGGCTTTCCTGCCTTGGTTGTATTTGAGCCTCAATCCTGATCTCAGCCACCTAAATAGCTAGTCTTTCAGGCATGATCCACCAGCATCTAGCCAAAATTGTTATATAATCAGCCTTCATACATGGAGATGAAACAAGCCACTCAGCCCCAGACTCCAATACCACTAAGTTGAGGGTGTACCAATTTACAGAGGAATTACTCTCAGAAAAGGTCTTAAGCAGGACTGAGTACCACAGCAGAGGAATAATACAGGGTAATGTTTTTTTGGTAGAGTTTAGCTGTGATCTTTAGAACTCTAGATTGGCAACAACATCAGAGACCTCCTGCCAGGTGCAGGTGTGAATACTTGAACCAATTATCACACACTCCTCAGATCCAAAATCAGATGGCTCAGCATGGAAGACAAAAGATACGAGAGAATAGATGAAGGTACCAGTAGAATTTGAGAACCAGCTAGTACTAGGGCTTGAGCTCAGGGCAGGGTGCCGTCTGAGTTTGTTTGCTCAAGTCTTAGTGTGCTACCTCAAGTTACAGCTCCACTTTTGGCTTTGTATTGGTTAGTTGGACAAAGGGTCTTAAGGATTTTCCTGCCTGGGTTGTCTTAGAACCGCAATTTTCAGACCTCAGCTTGAATAATTATTACAGAAGTGACTCAGAGGGCCTCCCCAAATTCTTAAATCTTACGTTGTTTTTAAATCCTGACGAATCTGAGATCAACCATTCAGCCCCCAGCCCCAATACACCTTTATATTTAGGTTTCCTAGACCCTGAGTCTTAGGCAAAGATTGGGAACTACCAAATTTACAGAGAAACTTTAGAAGAAGGCTTTTAGAGGAGCAGCACTTAGTGGGAAAGGACCAGAAAAAGAATTTAGGTTGTAAGAGGCATTAACAGTTTTTGATAGAGTTAACTGAGCTAGATCCCAGGCCCAAACTCTTACAAAATCTGCCTTCCTTTGAAAGACCCTAGCCCCCTAGGATACTTTCGTCAATGGGAGGGCGCCCCAGAAAACTCAGACTCCAGGCCGGGAGATGCAATAAGCAAGAGGAGTTTATTTGACATTTGCGCAAACGGACTCTCTGTCCCGAGCAGACAGGGAGCCCCGAGCAGTGGTTACAAGCCTTTTTAAAGGCAAAAACCACAAGATTAATGCATAACACAAAACATCCCATGATGTTTTGTAAAATGATTGGCGCGGGGGACTCAAAGGGGGTGGTTACTTTGGACAATAAGGGTTAGGGGAGTTCACATAGTTACAGACTTGTGATTGGTTGACATTTGGCCCAGTTTGTGGTCTGGCCAGGTAGTCATTGTCAAGGTTTGTCCCAGGGATGGCTTAATTAATTTGGAACTGAAGAACATATGCTATCTATAACCGCTGTCCTTGTCCTGGGTGGGCTGATATCCGGACATCTGGACCAGCCAATACTTTGAGTTACTGCCAATTTTATCTCCCAGGTCAAAGGGGGTCTGAATGCAAGCATATTTATAGAAGCAAAGTCAGCAATTAGCAAGTTAATAATGGTAATGGTGAAGTGAGGTTCCTAATTTTTAACTCTTCATTCCCCACTTCTTCTCTGGGCTAATTTTAATCTTAAAATTTAGGGTGTCTCTATATCATCTTGTGGGGTGTCAGTTGTTCTCAAAGCTTGGTATTTGGATCTCAGAACTAATAGATGGACTGCGCTGATCTTTTTTTTTTACAAAAGACACCAGTCTGTTGAGTATACAAGGTCTGATTGTAACGAAAGTAACAGTACCAGAGCCCCTTACAATTTTTTTTAACCAGTCCCGACTCTGTATATCGCAGTTAACTTAATTTTATACCAGCTGTACTTGTAAGCTCCAATTTTAAGACATACTCATACCATTTGCTACATACTCATACCATTTGCGACATACTTAAACTTTCTGAGGTTTGTCTTTTTTCCCTTTTTTTTTAAACAATTAAAGACAATCCTTACTTTTTAAATCCTTTCTTATCTAAAGGGGATACCAATTTTTCCCCAATTTCCTTCCCAAGGCTTTCTTTATTATCCCCCTCTCCTTTACAATTCCTTTTCCAAGGCTTTCTTTACTACCCCCCTCTCCTTTACAATTTTTATTGATAACATACTCAGGTTATTACCATACCAGAGCCAAACTAGGCTGTGACCATAGAGTGGATTTTCAGTCACTATGCACTGAAGTGCCTAAGACAAGCAAGCCAGTGATATCCTTGTCCCCAATATCCACTGTGGGAAGAGAGGGTTTCTGGATATCACCCAAAAGAATGTCCCATAAGATCTTAGATTTAGCAGAAGCAGACTCAGGTGATGGAATCAGGCAGGAGTTCCTCCAGGTGGCTGTCAGGCCATCGTTGAACTTTACCCATTAGGGTATGCAGCAGCAGCAGCAGCAGAAGCAGCAGCAGCAGCAGGGTCTCTCAGTGGCTCCAAGGGACTGTCACACCTCATGCTGGGCTGTAAATTTCTACACAGACTGGTTAAAGATACATTGCATAGGCTTGGCAGGCTTTGATCCTGCTGGTTTTTAAGATCTTCAAACAATAGCCCAGGACAATTTACCTAAATTACAACTTTTTTACTAACCAGATATTTTTGTAGAATAGACACAGAAGGCTCAGAAGGCTTAGTACAGATGTAGTCTCCATACCTTGCACACCAACAACTGTTAACACTGTTTTTATGCCACATTTTTAAAATTATTTTATCTATTTTGCCTCATTTTTCCAAAATTTCTGACTCTGGACCCTTGATCTTAAAAAAAAGAGGTAGAAGGGCGAAGGTACATCTTCTGTAACTTCTTCAGGCTGACTTCAGGGGCGTTGATCTTACCTAGCCAAGAACCTATAACCTTAGCCTATTTTACAAAGAGGCTATCAGGGTCAGATGTCATTAAGAACAATATTTAACTTTTGACAACTGCACAGACCTTTTCTCCAGCTACAGCAGTGTAGCTTGTTTAGCACTCTGGTTTGTGAAAACATTTTTTTAGATGACTTAGGAATGTGATCTCTAGTGACCCTAACAATGCCTAAGTTACCTTTGCAGGCCTTTAGACAGATATCAATAAAAACACACTCTCAGGTTTACAAACTTTTTTTCTGAGCAGATGAACTTTATGTAACTGATGTCAGCTCAATAGTTACTGCCAATTAAAGCTTTTGGCACATAAAGGGGTTGAGATTTAAACTATCCCCCACATTTTATAACATTAGCTTTTTATTATCACAGAGGACTGGCAAGTTCCTGTCCCTTACAAGGTAGATAGTCATGGACATTAGGCATGCTTACAAACTCTTTTTATGACCTCCCGGCTCTGACCAGTTTTGAAGGGCCACGCACAAATGACTCTAGGATCTGACATTTCTGCCAACCAAGCAGTGGCTTACTGTCTCTGGATGCTCCTCCATTGCTTTTGTCCCAGGAGTGTCTTCTCCACACTGGGATAAATGCCTCATTGGCATTTCCCTTTAGCTGGCTGCTGGACTTGAACTCGGGCCTGAACACTGTCCCTCAGCTCTCCAGCTCAAGGCTAGCACTCTGCCACTTGAGTCCCAAAGCAACTCTGCTTTCTCTTTCAGCACTCTGCTGGCTGAGTAGAGGTGACAGTCTTACAGGAACCTTTTTGTGCCCGGGCTGGCTTTGAACCAGTTTGCAGATCAATGAGTCTTACAAAAGGCCATTTTACTCCAATTAAAAGCAACAAGGCGGTCAACATAGAAGTAGCTTTTAAGCATGCTCTTACCTGAAACTTATTAAGAGTCAAAGTTACATCTGACAAACTTGTAAGAATCCTCTGTGCTTTGCTCTGGGCTTGCTGGAAACTTAAAAAAACCTATAAGAGCAAACTGGAATAGCAATCATTTTGATAATCCTAATTTTTCCTTTGTGCACATGAATGTTAAGAACAATTTTACATTTAAACTCTATATCCAAAAATCCATTTTTAATTTTTTAAAACCTCCTATTAATCACCTTTAATATTTTATACTTTAGTTTTCATTTGCATTCTGAAAAGATCCCTTGAAATCTTGAGGCCAAGTGTCACTCATTGCCTCTTGGTTGCTTGTTTTAAAACAGACACACATTAAAAATTTTAAACTCAAATGACAATTTTTCCTTAATGCAAGAATTACAGTCACCATCACTACATCACAAAGCTAGACTTAACACCTTTATAACTTTTAAAAACATCCTAATTGTAGAACATAATTGAAAGTAAGCCACATTATACAAATAACTTTTTAACCCTCTTTTTAAGGCATTTTCAATTTTAATGTTAACACATCCAAGGGGAAGTTTTAGCAATACTAATCAGATCATCACATCACTTATTTTAACCATCATGTTTCCAGTGTCTATCTGCAGGGAAAAGAAAGAACAAAGATGAGCCACTCAGCCCCTTCTATGGAATGGGCACACACCCAATCCAACTCTTTAGGGTTAGATGAACTGCGTTTGTGCCAGCTTGCCCTCTTTCACCATGAGTGGACTCCTCCCAGGGCCTGTCCCACCATGCATGGCCAGCTGAACTGCACTTCTGCTTGTTTACCCCTTATCCCTAAAGATAAGTCTTCTGTTGGCTTCTAGTTTTCCCTTTTCTTATCTCTTGGTCTTCGAATGAAATACACAGTTTTAGATAGACAGAACAAGTAACATCTTTGACAGTGTTAAACTAACCTTTACATTTAAATTTTTAATATTTATCCCCAAATTTTAGCCAAGGGAATTATATCCCAAACAGCCAATGCATTTTTGTTAAGCCAGATAACTTGATTACAGTATAAACAGTCTTATGCATTTTAAAACATTAGTCTTTTAAAATAGCAGATTTTCAAATTTTCAAGTTAAAGAATTTTTACAAAGCCATTTAAAACAATGCAAAGATTATTTTTAAAAAATTTTTTTGCTAATGTCCAAACCTCATAACCTGTTGAATTTTAAATTTAAACTCACCCAATTGTTACAGCATGCTGACAATTTTTATCTTTGAACACGTTCACAGACACACACAAAACACTCACACAGATCTTAAAGCGCGCAAAAATCAAAATCAGTTGTACGTACACCTTTTAAAGTTTTTAAACAAAAATTTAAGACAGTATTTCTTTTAAACTAGGTACCTTTGTTGGGCTTTATTTTTCCAGAGCCTGCTTATCTAGCAAGGCAATTCACTAATTAGTCTTTTGAATCCCTTCTGTTGGAGGAGGGCTGGGGGAGGGGGTCACCTAAAACTAAATTAGCCAGATTTTTTAAAATCCAATTTTAGACAAGGGCACTTTACAAATTGTTACATTATCAGGACTAGCTGAAAAAGTCCAAACTAGGCACACAGCCTTCTACACCCTCCCTGCTGGCAGCCTCCACAAGGAGAAAATGCAGCCTGAGGCTTGAAGGGAACCAAACTAGCCCAGTAACCTTCCATGCCTCACAGGAGGGTGGGCATAGCAGGTCTGTGACCGAGCCCAGCTGGAATTTTTATTTCCCCAGAGATGTTCAAATAAATAACAAAAACACAGATAAACACAAAAACCAAGGATCCACATTTAAAACTGGTACCAATTCTAAAACAGAACTAGACAAGAACTGAAGGCTGAGTTGGGGACTAATGAGCCCCAGTTTATCCCTACTGGAACTCTGTGCTGTTCTCACTCAGCAAGCTGAATCCAGAGTCTGCTGGGTGAGCCTGCCACACTCACCCAGAACTTCCCTACCCCAGAAAACATAAAACAAACATACACTAAAGTTAACAAGACAAACAAGTGGCCACAAAGACAAAATCAGGTCTCAGTGAATGGGGCGACACCTCACCACCATTCACTTACCAGGGGACTCAACCCCCCTACTCACCTCCGGAGGATTTTTCTCTTAGATTCCTGCAGACGTTGACCCAGGGGCCTTCCAAGGTGGAGGAGAATTCCCAGTCATCTTGGGGCAAGGGACAAAAGTCCCTAGAGGCCGTCCCCTCAGACTGACAGGTTTTCCCCCACGCTCAGACCCCCCGAGCCAAGGCCCGAGGCTGAGATCTAACTGCGGCCACTTGCAGATGATCAGTGGCAGCTTCATAATTGACAAACAAGCAAGTTACAAAAGCAGAACCAGCGGTTTTTGTTTTTAAACGAACTAGGACAAGGTCTCGGGGTGTCCTAGGAGTGGACTCACTTGTTGTCCCATCTCTATAGAGAATACAAAACACACATTAAAGACGAGTAACACTAAACAGAGACAGACAGAACCAGACGCCGCGCGGCAACCGAGTACAGATGAGGAAGGAATTACAGATGGGAGTGGCCGGCCTCGCCTAACCTCCCCAGAACAGAGAGACACTCAGATCTCCTCCTTCCTCCAGACGACCCTGGAGCAGGACTCCAGGGCGGGACCAGGGTACTGGGCACGTCTGCTTTTCCCTCTGGCCCAAATACAGACGACCCTGGAGCAGGGCTCCAGGGCGGGACTAGGGTACTGGGCATATCTGCTTTTCCCTCTAGTCCAAATACAGATTTGGATCCCAGAACATAAAACGAAAACGACAAACACGAAAGACAAGAGCTCTATCTTACCTCATGCCGGTCCTGGAATCTGGGGTTTGGGGGAGCCTGGTTCCCGGCCAACGCACCAAATGAAAGACCCTAGTCCCCTAGGATACTTTCGTCAATGGGAGGGTGCCCCAGAAAACTCAGACTCCAGGCCGGGAGATGCAATAAGCAAGAGGAGTTTATTTGACGTTTGCGCAAACGGACTCTCTGTCCCGAGCAGACAGGGAGCCCCGAGCAGCGGTTACAAGCCTTTTTAAAGGCAAAAACCACAAGATTAATGCATAACACAAAGCATCCCATGATTGGTCCATTTAAAGGTCATCATATACACCAACAATCACTTTGCCACGCGGGAAATTTTGTAACACTCTTTGTAAAATGATTGGCGCGGGGGACTCAAAGGGGGTGGTTACTTTGGACAATAAGGGTTAGGGGAGTTCACATAGTTACAGACTTGTGATTGGTTGACATTTGGCCCAGTTTGTGGTCTGGCCAGATAGTCATTGTCAAGGTTTGTCCCAGGGATGGCTTAATTAATTTGGAACTGAAGAACATATGCTATCTATAACCGCTGTCCTTGTCCTGGGTGGGCTGATATCCGGACATCTGGACCAGCCAATACTTTGAGTTACTGCCAATTTTATCTCCCAGGTCAAAGGGGGTCTGAATGCAAGCATATTTATAGAAGCAAAGTCAGCAATTAGCAAGTTAATAATGGTAATGGTGAAGTGAGGTTCCTAATTTTTAACTCTTCACCTTCATAATGGAGAGATCTATCCAGCCCTTAGCCCTGATTCTTCTTTAAATTATTTAGAGCTAAAAGATTAGCAAGCACCAAATTTGCAGGGAAAGTACTTAGGAAAAGACCTTAGGGAAACAGCATTTAGAGGAAGAGAATACAGGAAGAACATAGTTTTTTTTTGGAGGAGGGTACTTTGGTAGAGTTTAATTGTAATCTTTAGAACTCTTGATTGCTGCCGACCTCTTGTAACTGGCCTCAGATGTTGGACATTAGAACCAATGATATCACACTACTCTGATCCCAAGTCAGACAAACAATATGGGAGAACATGATGGAGGTAGATTACTTCAACCATGACAACATGAGATGAAAGCAGCTAACAGCACTAAGTCTGCTAAACCTGCTATAGCTACCAGCTTCATTATCTCCTATGCCTGTGGTGCTAGTACTAGGGCTTCCAGTCAGGGAACATTTGCCTTCCGATGCTTGTTTGCTCAAGGCTAGCACTCTACCCTTGGAGTCACGCAGCTCTACCTCTGGCCTTTGGCTGTATAGGCAGACTTTCCTGCCTGAGATGTTTTAGAACCTCAATCCTCAGAACTCAGCTTCCTGAGCAGCCAGTATTACAAAAGTGGCCCTTCAGGAGCCCTGCTCAAAATTCTTATATAGTTTTTTATCCTTAGGTGAGATCAGCCACCCAGCCCCCAGCCCTGATTCATCTTCAAGGTTAGTTTTCCTAGACCATAGCGGTAGGTAAAAGTCAGGAAGGATTAAGTTTACAGAGGAAGTACGCTCAGGAAAAGGCTTTAAGAGAAGCAGGATTGAGGAAGTAGAAGAACGTTCTTTTTGGTAGAGTTTAGCAGCTCTTCAGCAATACTTGATCTTAGCTCCAAATTCTTAGATCGGATTTCATTCCACCCAGCTTCCAGCCCCAATTCCCCTTTAAGTTTAGGTTTCTTAGACACAGCGCTTTAGGAAAAGATTAGAAAATATTGAGTTTACCAAGAAAATACTCTTAGGAAGAGACCTAAGGAAAGCGGCATTGAGAGGAAAAACAGAAGAACGTAGGTTTTTGGTAGAGCTTAGTTGCGATCTTCAGAACCCTAGACTGGAAAACGATATGGCAGAATCCTCCCTCCCATAGGTGAGCCAGAGGAGTTGGCTTTTATAGGTTCATCATTGTCCAGGTGGGTGGAGGAGACTGTTAACCTCCCAGGTCTGGCAACTTCTATCACCTGAGGGCAATTATCCATGAAATGAAAGAGCTGTGGGTTTAGTATCCAGTTATTCTAGCATATTCTATGAAATGGGACTATAGCAGTCTGGATTTAATATAGATATAAACATCACATCATAAACTAAAGGGAGAAATTTAATATAAAATTATGTTGACAGCAAAATTCCCCATAAAGTCATGGTGAGGAGCACATTATATGTATATTATAAAATCATTTCCAATGATAAGAGATAAGTTTGAATGCGTGGTAACCCTGATTAATATTATACGAAGTTCAGATTTAGAAAAAAAAGTTTTACCTACTTGGTCTAATGGTTCTAAGGTGGAATGATTTTTATTTCTAATAAAGGGTAAATTCTTGTAGATGTATTTCAAAATCAATATAGTGCAAGACCTGGTAAATGGGTAAAGTTGAAGGAAAAATACATTTAACAACTATATGAACAAGTACAAGCAATATTTATATTTTGTAACCACAGTTCTAGGTAGTACAGAAGCTATAGGAAACAGAAAAATGCAAAAATTCCCTATTTCATTGGGCTCAGTTTTGGGGCTATACAAAACTATAGAACACAGGTGAAAGTGGCTTGCCACAGACCATAGCTTCAAATCCTGTGAAACCAAATCAGCTGGAGATTAGAACTATGTGTTGAGAATGCCTCCCAAGACCTGAAGGCAGCAAAAGGGAGCATAGGTAAAAAGTTTGTCAGACGATGGGGCTGGGAAGGTGGCTCAGTGATAGAGCGCTTGCCTTGCATGCATGAGGCCCTGGGTTTGATTCCTCAGCACCACATAAGCAAAAAGAAAAAAGCCAGAAGTGGTGCTGTGGCTCAAGTGGTAGAGCGCTAGCCTTGAGCTGAAGAACTGAGAGACAGCGCCCAGGCCCAGAGTTCAGGCCCCACAACTGGACCCAAAAAAAAAAGTTTGTCAGAGGATACAGTAATTTAAGCAGAGGAAACTGCAAATACAAAACAAAACAAAGAAAAGTAAGACTTTACTTCTTACATTTAAGGGATTAATATGGAGGCATAGTACTCAAAGAAGGGAAAGGAAAGGAAGTAGAAGATAAAATCAGCAAAAAAAGGTCAAGGCCTACAAATTTAGAGTCTTGCAACCCTGGAAAGGATTTTTATTTTACTGGTAATATAATGGAAAGCCATTGGAGAGTTTAAGCAATGGAATGACATGAGCAGAGTTATGCTCCAGCTACAAAGAAAACAGGCTGTTTTATAGCAAAGAGTTTTAGGGGGACAGAAAGCTGTATGTACATAACAGAATGCTAGCCTGAATGGGAGAAGTTGGTAAAACTTTGCCTGTTAAATAAGAACCAAGAGAATAAAACACATCAGCATGACTTTTGGGCCTTTGACTCATGCAGCTGGGAAAAGAAAGTATCCTTTCATATGGTGAAGACTGGGAGAGAGAAAGGTATAATCACGATTTCACTTTTTATATTGCTTGATTCCTACTAGACATCCACAGGGTAATATCCAATAAGCAGTTAAACATGGGTCTAGAGTTCAGAGTACAAATACCTGTTATAGTAATAAAAATGTAAAAATGAGTCGATGTTGGAAAGCCTTGGGGCTGAGAGGATCACTGGTAGAGTGCACTTGGATAACAAAGGGAAATGTTCAAAAGAGCTCTGGAGAATTCCTTTAAGCCAGGACAGGATTACACTATTGTGTTGCTCAACAGAGAATACTTTAATTTAAAAAAGAATAAATTGTTTCCAAAGGTAATGAGTTCCTATGACACATTCACAATCAGCACCTGTGGACATCAGCCAGGTACTTCTACGATGAGAAGGAACCTAAGACCTCCAAGGTCAAAACAAATAATATAAAAGATAATTGAGTTGAAATTGAGAAAACTTCAGACCTTAACGGACATTAAGGCCTGATCTTAACTTGATTTCAAGAAACTCATCATGAGACCCCTTAGTTTTTAATTTTCTCATTGATAAGAGTTAGACAAGATATTCCTTTAAGATTTTTCTGTGTAACCAGAAGTATACAATTACTAGACATTTATTTTGTGTTATTAAATTCAGATGTTATAGAAACCTAACTATAGAAAACTCCAAAAGGATTTAACACATCTGAAGGATTGCTGATTTCCTCAAAATTAATTAATGAGATTCTTGCAAAGCCTTTTCAGGTAGTTCCTGAGTTATCTTTGCTAGAATTCCTGTTTCCACTTCCAGTCTTAGATGGTGCAGCTGGATTTCTGAGATAAGCTATAGAAAGGAAGAAATTTAGCCCAATTCAAACAACAGTAGTGCTGGTCACCAGAAAGTTACAATGCAGAATGACTTGGGATGTGTGAATACTCCTTCCTGGGATTTACAATCTGGCATTAGATGGCCAGATAATTTTAATGAAAGGGAGAAGAAAATTGCTACTCAGAAATGTCTACTGTTGGCTAAAGATGCGATTAATACCTATGGGAAATTTGGGCTTAGAACAGAGACAATAGTTTCCATGTTGATGTTTAAAGATGCATAGGTGCTTTGGATTAAGTACACTTGAGTGTCAAGTTCAAATCAGCTGTGTGATCCTAGATGAGGCAAATTGCCTCTTCAGAGAGAAGTTTTGATAAAAATATGCTCATTGCATTTGAGAAACTTAATAAATACCTGGTAGCTGAGAAGCAACCAATAAATCACAGTCATTCATATCTAGGTAAAAGAGGTGGCAATGGAATTCCAAGGGAAGCAGCAACAGGAATCAAGTCTAGTGTTTGCTAGGCATTATTGAGCTACAAATATCTGAGAGCTGAGTAGTGGGGAAATGTTTTCCTCAAGTAGTGTACCTTCATGACATCTCATTTGACTCTATGAAATGTGAATGACTCCTTTTTGAACAGATTTGATTGCTCTGCTTTCTAATCACATTCTCTTCTTTTATTGGTAGGTTTATGAAACAACCTACTACAACACTGAAGTGGTTATGTTATGGTGTGTCAGGACTTACCATCGTGGAATTTCAGAAAACAATCTTGAAGAAAATAAAGTAAAAAATATATGTGCTCAAAAATGTATCTTACAAAGTAAGGTAAAGTATGAAACTGAATCCTCTAACATCCTAGGCTTTTAGTCAAATTGGAACACCAGCAAGAAGGGTTTGCTAACCCAGCAGTAGGGGTTCGTATTATTTTCTTGTGAAGCCTTGTATAATAAACAAGGTATTAATCATCACATAGCTAGATATATAATTTCAAAGTACATAATTTCATTTTATGCGTTTGGGCAGTGCCACTCTGGAGGAGATCAGATAACGGGAAAGTAAGCAAGTATAAGTAACAAACGAATCATAGTAGAGAACTGTGTGTTCCTGCCCTCTATCTTTCCTCATTTTTAAATGTGAAGTCAAGTCTCTCTATTCATGGAGTGGTAAAATATTGTCCAAGAAGCAAACTGGAAATTCAAAAGGGGCATGTTACAAAAACTGCCTACTTCAAACTCTACATTGGACAAAGAAAAAGAAGACTAGAAAAGAGTGTAAATTGCCTGATAGCTCAGTTAGATTTGACAAAGAGCCAGGCCTGCAGCTTCAACCTTTCCAGCACTTTCCCCAAAGTTTTCTTTGAGCCCAAACTCTGAGAGGCTTTCCTACCCTCCCTGTCAGGTCAGGCTCTGGTAAGGGTGAGAAGCAGGAACATACCTTAAACAAATGATGTGTAACTCACCAGATACCTGACACTCTTCTACTAATGGTCCTGCTAATAAGCCTTTAGCAAGCATATGGCTCCTGTCTAGTGCTTCTCTCCTTGGCAGCTGGAGTGAACAGGCAGTACAGCTCTCAGGTTTCATGCTTCTATTGAGGACATGTCTCCCTCGCTCTATGCAAAGCCGTGTTTAGTTCAGGATCTAGCAGACAGAGCTGCACTGTGTACTCAGCAGATGTGAAGGCACAATCATTTGCTTACTTCTGCAAAGGAATTCAAATCCCTTGGATAATTTGAAGCAGTCCACATGACTGGTTTGAATGCTTTAAAATGTAATAGCCAATCGCTGGGTAAGTGTTAAATAATCCTCCAAACTCCCCAGGAGTAAATTCGCTTTGCTAGCAAAGTGAGTATTTTAAAATAGTCGATGTCTGTTCTTAAATTTATGAGCATTAATTTCTAGATAAATATACTTCCTTGGCCTCAAAAAGTATAATAACGTTGTGTCTAAGAAATACAAATTATCCTGCTACATGGGGGAAAAAAGCATGCTTTACTGATTTATTTTCACTAGTAAATAAACTTTTAGGCACAAAAGAGACTATTGGTTTGCTTGTGAAGGCAATCACAATGGATCTTTTTAAGTAAAAAATACATAGTGCTCTAAGCACCAAAGAAAAATCTATCATAGAAATAGCCAAGAAAAAGGGTTTAAAGAGGTATAAATTTATACACACACACACACAGAGACACACACACACACACGTAGGTAAATGACATAAACACACACACATTAATCTTCTTTTGAAGGAGCCATTGCAGTTTGTTCTTCAAAGCTAAGCAACTACAAGTCTCAAAAGACTGAGGGAAAATTAGCTCTGCCCAAAGCAGTTTTTGTGTTTCTGTTTCCTGAATAAGGAAATAGAGAGAAACACTTCTGGGGTCCCAAAATACCAAGGACCTGAAACCCTTCATCGCTTGCTATTTTTCAAGGTGAAGTTCAATTCTCCTCATCTTTCCCACCTATGAATATTTTAGTACAAATTGGGAAAAACAAATCCCTTTAGGATCATTATCCTCAATGAAAACAGAGAAGCCACCTCTGTTATGAAGCCTCCTTTGACTCCCTCAATGCCTGTGAACCTACCCTTCTTTAAATGGATGCCTTCATCACTTGGTGGGGTCCTACAGAGCTCAACATTGAATTGATCTCTTACTGATATAGATCTGTTCCTTCTCTCCACTGCGCTGGTAGCAAACATCTGGTAATTTATAAGTATTTGTAATTTGATTAATTATAAATTTGATAATTTGTATGCATTTGTCTATAATTTGTATTTATTTGTGCTTCAAAGTACCCAGTACTGTATCAGTTGAAAAACAAATATTAATCCTACTTTCCTTCCTTTGTTCCTTCCTGCCTGCCTGACTTCCTTTTCTTTCCTTGCTTTCTATTTTTTTCTTTTTTTGAAATAGGGTTTTGTTTATATACCACTGGCTAACCTATAGTGGCTATGTAGCACAGGCTGGCTTTGAACTCAAAATCTTCCTACCTCAGCCTCACAAGTGTTGGGATTATAGGTCTATACCACCAAATATGATTCATAGTCTTTTAAGTCCTTGAAAATATATCTCCACAATAGATTTTGGAGGAAGCAAATGAGTTTATTCTTAGGAAACGTCCAGGCAACTTCTGAACAAATCATTTGCCGTATTTTAGAATATGCTTAAGATGTACAATAGGAATAAAAATAACATTTGAAATATTAAATACATAATTTATGATAATAAATATAAAGAATAAGGTGCCCCCTTGTGAATAAAATATAATATAGTGTTTTTCAAATTGAGAACCTCTTGCATTTTGTATAATACCTTTCTTGCACCATTGACAAAAAGAATAAATGACTAATTTCCTTAAATTGAGTTTCAATCATGGGAAATTAATTTCTGTAGTATTCAGCATTTGACAACCTCAAGTACAGAATGATTAGATAAACACACCAAGACTATGTATGCTAGAGTCTTATTAACTCAACTGTCACTATTTTCTTATTTTAAAAAAATCTTAATAAAACTGCAAGATGATTTTAAAGCACACTGAATATTCTAAATTACATGTAAAATAGCCCATTGAAATCTATAATAATTACATTAAAATTTCACACAAAGAAGAAAAGTTTTCCCATCTTTGGTATACAGAGCATATCATGTAGGTGATGAATATTATTATATCTACTTCTACATTTTTAAATTTTTTATTGTTAATATACAGGTGATGTACAGAGGGGTTAGAGTTACAAAAGTCAGGTAAAAAATACATTACTTTCTGGACTATATTATGCCTTCACTGGCTCTCCCAGTTTTTACTTTTACATTTTGTATTACATATCTACTTTTACATTTCTGGTGAGAAAAGTAAGTAGCTGTTCACACGTTTCTAGACAAATCTTATCATTTTTTGTACACATAAACAATCATTTGTAAATTGAATTGGTCCAATTATACACCGGCTTTATTTTATCATTGGCATAATTCAGCTCTTTGGTCTGGAATGTCTCAAAATACTTCAGAAGTATTTTGTCTTTTTATAATGTGATTAAAGAGAAGCAGTGCTTATCTCTATATTTTTAGGTATGATATTGACAAAATAACCAATGAGCATTTAAATATTCTAGGTCTATAGAATTGCTATATTCTCAAAAACTTCCTCGATTCAGTATAAGTCATTGTGATTTATTTGTGTATTCTTCTGTTCACTTCATAACATTTTTTAGCATCTACTATAAGCCAGCCACCAAGTCTACAGAGTTTTCATTTAGAGTAGTGTTTCTGCTCAAACTCTCTTCTGTGTTCAAAGAATGTTTTTCATTTCTCATTTGAATGCTGCTTCTGTACACCATTCCTAAGAGATACTCTCTTCTTAAAAGCCTTGACACTGTAGTTTCCTTACTCTTCTATCCCTGGCATTCCTTGTTGTCTGAAGTTTTCTCCCCTGCTGTCCACTCTTCTACTTCTATTTGTACAGGTTCAATTAGGGGAACCCTTTCAATACACTTTTCCTAACCTTACTTTTAGCTACAACCCCAAAAATCTCTCCTTTAAGAGCAAACTTCCTGGATTTTTAAGGCTTTGTATCTTCTACTCCAGACTCAGCTCTACCACCCCTTCCCATCTCACCATTTCTTTTCTGATATTTGCCATCCCCATGTCTCTCCTGGTATCTGTGATTTTTGCCTGGTTTCTCACTTAATTCTCCTCCAAAACCTTCATTTCTGACTTTTCCCCTTATCTTCATTCTTAAATTCATCCACTGGATGATTCATCCAAAATGATGATTCTTAGAACAATTTTTCTCTTTATTGAAACAAACTTTGAATAAAATCAACTGATTTCTTAAGAGTATAGGCCAGAAGTGCTTCTCAAAATCCATAAGATGCATTTCATAATCCTTGAATACTTTTTGCAGAGGTCTTCGCTGTTACAGTTCCCATTCCCCAGAACTTCAGGTCAATATAGATGCCCCTTCTTTGTATTCTCACATCACAAAAAGAATTGCTTTACCAGAAAATCTCTGGGGGTAGTTTTCAAAATATTCACAGGTCTGTACCCTTTATTTTATTGTAGTGATGGTATTTTATCTGGTTTCTCTGCCTCTTAGAGCTTGGACTGTAAGCAATCAATAAACATTTCTTGAAATCAACTTGAACAATTAAGTGGAGATTGATTCACCAGAGGACCAGACTTTCATTAGCTTAAAAAGTAACTCTGAGGTATTATTTTTCCAAACTCTCAGAAAACAACTCATCTTGCCCTAAGGTAGTAGAATATAGCAGAAATCTCCTTAGTATATTGCAATATATTTATTAGTATCAAATACCTGCACAGAATAAAAACAACTTGAAAGAGAGGTCTGGTAGTCATATTCTTTTTAACACTTGAATATGTGGAAATCACACCCTAATTACTCTTGATCAGTTGTGTGAATCAGTGGGTAGATGGATGGGTAGGTGGGTTGATGAGTTATGAATTGACAGGAGAAAGGATAGATGGTTTTGGATGGGTGAGTAGACTCAAGAATGGTCTACTCATTGGTAATATAAACACTATGTGCTTTCAACCTCTTTTGGTCACTTTTATGCCACCTGCTTGCTCATAGGACAAGAAAACACTTCTGTGCCTCACTGTTGAACTACCTTGTACATACTCTTGTCCTTCACTTTGACAAGACTTAGGACAAACAGGTACAAAGACCACTCAGAGCATTTATATAGTAGATCAATATTTTTAGATTACATGAACAGCATGTTGACTGTATTTATAATGGATTGACAAGAGCCTTTCAGGTCTTTCCTTTAGATAGGTTATGGATGCTTCTCCAAACCCAGTATTTTTCCCAGTCTATTTTAAATGTTTTGGTTGTTGAGTCGGTTGTACCACAGTGGATTGGAACTCAGTAATAACATGCATGCTTATAGGTAGAAGGCCCTGGCTTAACCCTCTTATCACCTAAAAGATAAATTAAATTCTTTTTTTTTTGCCAGCCCTAGGGCTTGGGTACTGTCCTTGAGCTTCTTTTGCTCAAGAATAGTACTCTAACATTTGAGCCACAGTGCCACTTCTGGCTTTTTCTGTGGTACATAAACAGGGCTTTATGCATGCTAGGAAGCACTCTACTGCTAAGCTACCTTCCCAGCTAGATTAAATTCTTAATGCATTTTATAAGTTATATTGAATTATTTCAAATAATAAATTTTAAAAGGGAATAAATTGCCAATCATATATATGATAATAAATTCTTCTTAAACCTCCTTTAGGACTCCTTTTGGCTCTCTCTTTACAGGAGAGGGTACAAGTAGATTTTAAGACTATCATCCACAATTTCAGTCTTAGGAGCCTCCAACAACAACAAAAAAAAACATTAAGATTAGTTACATTTAAACATTTCAAAATACCAAAATATATACTTTTGTCAATTGAACTCTAACTAAAAAAAAAATCTTCCTGTAGCTCAAGATATCCCAGGATGCACATATCAAATTCAAAATTAATTTTTTATACCAATTGAGCTTCCCCTATTTAATCTTTTTTTTCTGGTTGGTCGTGGGACTTGAACTCTGAGCCTGGACACTGTCCCTCAGCTCTTCAGCTCAAGGCTAGCGCTCTACCACTTGAGCCACAGCACCACTTCCAGTTTTCTGAGTGGTTTATTGGAGAAAAAAGTCTCACAGACTTTCATGCCCGAGCTGGCTTTTAACTATGATCCTCAATCTCAGCCTCCTTAGTAGCTAGGATTATAGGCCACTGGTGCCCAGAGAGCTTCTCCTATTTAATTTGCTTTAATTGACTTAAATTTTCTTTTCATAAGAATCCATGTCAATATGTTCTTATTTGTGAGCACTGTTTACAATAGGTACAGGTTTGTTACAGGTTCAAACATGAATTTTTTTATTCTAAATTTCAACAAATTTTGTAGTTCTTCAGTAAACTTACCTCTTTGAGTAATTTTTTTACCTAACATTTCATTCAATGTTTCTTTTTTCTTTTTTCCCTCTTTTATTATCACCAAAAGGGTTTGTTACAAAATAAAATACTTTTTCACATAATGTAATATATTTGTAGACTTACAATGTATGTGCAGTGAGTGATCAAATAACAATACAGAAAGTGCTCTATACAACAGAGCTACTTGTCCACTTTCTGTACATATTTCTCATACCCCAGGCATGGTCTTCAACATTTCTTACAACCTGTAATTACTGGTGGCCTGGCAGTTTTGTGCATCTGGCACAGAAGAAGTTAGCTATTTTTTCCCTATAAAGTCTGACAGCTCTTTGTTTTATCAGCAAATCCAGTATATGCCATCTTTGAAGGGACACTGGAGTTAGAAAAGGTTGGGAACTGAGAGATAGGTGAGTCTTTTTGCTTTCCATTTAACTGCTTGCTAAAATAAGGCATTTCACCAGTGTACATGGAATCTAGAAACCCAGCTCTTTTTTTTTTTTTTTGTCCATTGTGGAGCTTGAACTCTGGGCCTGGGCACTGTCCCTCAGCTCTTTAGCTCAAGGCGAGCACTCTACCACTTGAGCCACAGCGCCACTTCCAGTTTTCTGGTGGGTAATTGGAGATCAGTGTCTCACGGACTTTCCTGCACAGGCTGGCTTTGAACCATGATCCTCAAGATCTCAGCCTCCTGAATAGCTAGGGTTACAGGCATGAGCACTAGCACCTGGCTTCACTTCATTTTTGTAAAATGAATCATAATAACGTATCCTTAAAAGATGCAAATACTTGGATAGATGCTAAACCAGATGGGCTGCCAGAAAAATGTAGAAACCAGAACTGCCCAACACAAACCAGTGCCTTGTGAGGCCTCCTTGTACTTCCAGCCTAAGTCCAAGAGGACTTAGGAATTGTTATCCAATTCTCCTGACTTCTAATGAAACTATGTTTATTGTCACACTGTCAAGTTTTAATCTTTAAAAATAGTCATGAATCTATCAAACCAGGAATTTGCCTTTATTAGTTATTTTGTTTATAGACAGAACTTAATGGGACTTTATGAAGGGAAAATTCTTGGTGTGGTAAGATTGAGACATCAGCCACTTACTCTGTGTTAGATTGAGGATCTGATGTATGTCAGTGTGGTTAGCTCTTCAAAGCACCCAAGGGATTGATGAATTAAAATATGGGGTTAGTGATATAAAACTTCACAACAGAGTTATCAGTAAGGATATAACTCAGCAGAATTTTATTGTGTGGCAGCTGATGGTATGTTATGTAAATATGTTTAAATTTTTAATTCGTTTATATTTATGCAAAAGTATTGAAATTTATACTCATTATGACCTGTGCTGACTCAGTTTTCAATTCTGTCAGATGCCAATGTTCTCCAAGGCAAGAAGGCTAAGATTGGGCATACTGGTACATAACTGACCCCGAAACAAATATGGTGAAAGATAATTAGCTAGCTGAGCACTGGTGGCTCACACCTGTAATCCCAGCTACTCAAGAGGTTGAGATCTGAGGATCGCAGTTCAAAGGCAGGCTGGGCAGGAAAGTCTCTGAGACTCTTCAATGAACTACTGGAAGTGGCGCTGTGGCTCAAGTGGTAGAGCGCTAGCTTTGAGCACAGAGAGGCTCAAGAACAGTGCCCAGGACCGGCAAAAATAAAACAAAACAAAAAGACAATTAGCTAGAAACAAAGCATTAATTAACAAAATAAACATGCTACAATAAGAAAATTCTATCATTCACATATATAAATAGTAAGAGAATTTCTGAGGGAATAATTGTTAATATATACATATATATGTATTTTTTAGACTTGAAAATATCTCAGTTACCATTGCCTACCCTGAGGATATATTGAAAATTAATTTAATAGTGCAACTTTAAGGCCAGAACTTCATAAAAACTATTTTACTATACAAGTAATGGTCTGGAGAAAAATTCCCATTTCAGTTTATTGGGTGGAAAACTCACATGCCAAAATTACTGTTACTATAAACTGTCAAAACTGGAGGCAAAAAACAGATTTGTAACATTTTACATATATATAATATTTATTTCCAAAATTTTAAATTTTTATTCGAAAATGCTAAAAATAGAGGGGTTATAGTTACAGAGGCCAGGCAAAGAGTACATTTCCTTTTGCATACCCCTTCCCTCACTCTCTTCCCGTTTTTCCCTCCCATCCCACCCACAAGTTGTGTAGTTCATTTTCAACATAGTGTCTGGTGAGTACCATTGCTGAAGTTGTTCACCCTTTGTCTCTCCATTTCTGTGCCTCCCCTTACTCTCTCAAAGACATACAGACAAGCAAGACAAAAAGAAAAGAAAACAAAAAAGGGCAAAAAAAAAAAAAGAAACAAAATCTCTTCCTTCCATTTCCTGGCATTCATTTCGATAAATATTATTTTGTTTGATCAGATGCACATAGGCATTGTGCCTTTCTGTTCCTACAAATGTCCTCCTCTGTTCTCACTGTGTGTGAATGCCTAGACCTGATTTATTATGTCTGAGTATATTTCGATCTAGCTTCTGCATATGAGAGAAAATATGTGTTGTTTTTCTCTCTGAGCTTAACATGATTTGTTCTAGGTCCAGCTATTTCCCTGCAAATGACATATTATTCTTTCTAATAGCTATATAAAGTTCCCTATAAAATATTACATATTAAAAAATGTAATTAGTGCCAGGCACTGGTAGCTCATGTCTAGCTCTTCAGGAGGCTGAGTATAGGAGTTCAAAGACAATCAGAGTAGGACTTGATCCTCTAGCTTTCTATATTCATTTCTTGAGTAAGCTAGAATTAATGGTGTAAAACATGACACTTAGCTATACTTGTTTTTGCTGTTTGGTAACAGCTTTGGGGCTTAAATTCACAGTATGGGCACTGCCCTTTAGCCTTTTTGCTTAGAGCTAGTATTCCATCACGAGCCACAGTTCTACTTCTGGAATTGTTGTTATTTAAAGATAAGACTGTCATAGTCTTTCCTGCTTGGGCTGGCTTTGAACCTTGATCCTCAGAGCTCAGACTCCTGAGTAGCTAGAATCACAGGCATAAGCCACCAGCACTAGGCTTTATACTTCCTCTTGGGATTTAGATATGTTTGAGTGACATTTAGAGCAAATTTGGAAAATCATCCTTTACACCAATGTTATTCTTAAAACTTCATATTATTTTTTAACTTTATTATTTTCATCACCCAATTCCTCAACCATTTATGATTATTTTCTCATATGGAAAACCATTTTATTGAGCCTAGTTTGAACCCCGGATGAAATAATCATATTAGTTTCTGGAATGATGTGATAAACAAATTAATTGGCTTACTCTCCCCCTTGTTACTAGGTTTACAATGAAAATTTGTACCAAGAAATTCAAACATCGTGACAGTATATAATACAATGTGGTGAACCCCTTCATTATTAACAGTAGTATTAGATCAGGAAATAAACTGAATAACATCCACTTTCTCTGGACAGTCAAGAACGTTCATGCCTAACATTATGTCACACAGTATTTTGATTTTTTTACACATCTGTCACTTGCTAATACTGAATATATTGAGAGAAAGGATATTGTTTGTGAGGAAAGACTTATTCCTTATAATTTGATTTTAAGGGATTTTAAGCATATATTTATGTGATATATGCACATATATGATGAAGGCATATAAATAGAAATTTATGTTTCTAATAATTACTGATGAACACATTTTTGCTGCATAAATTACATGCATCAATAGTTTTTGCAAAAGCTACAAAACCTTCTAATATTACAAGCTGAAATACATATTTACACATTTGGGACAGTGTACCTTTATTACATGATTGAAAACTTTGCTTCTCAGGACACTATGTCCTTTGTTTCTCGTCTTGGTTTATGTAATATTCGTGAGTTGCTCCTATAATGAAAGGTTTTTCCTCTGACATTTGTGGAACTTATTGTTCTAAAACACCATGTCAGATGTAAAAGGGTAGAATTAAGCTCAGCTTAACACCCTGGACTTACTTCCACCTGACTAGTGATGAATGACTATCCGATTTTATATCTTATAGCATGGTACAGTACAGGGAATGGAAGAACAGCAGCAAGGTAAAAGTTAAATGCTTGATGGGAGGATATGACAACTCTGGAAGTGTCAAGCTATCTCTTCCTCCCACAAGCATAAGGCTGTTAATAGACAAGAGTCAAACAGCCAGCCTTATTTTTTTTAACCTGTTTACCCGCCACCAGTCCCCCCTTGAGTTTCTGGTTACTTTCTGGCTCTTCTCAGAAGTGACCACACAGCAGGCATTCATTTCCTATCTTCTTCCTCTGTATATACTCACCTGAATCTTATTTCTGTAGATCACTATTCTTCAGATACCGCTAATTTATCTCAAAAGCTATAGGAGTTTACACTTTAGGATGTTCTTAAAAACCAAATCGTATATTTGTAGTGTATCAAGAAGAATTTAAAGATATCAGTGAAGAGTAGGGGTTTGCAAGAACTGTTATTATTTGGGAAAGTTTATTGTTCTCAACTGACTGTCATTAATGATGCAACCTCGTTTTTTAATATTAAAACCAGCCATAATTTAGAATTGCCATAGTCCCTATATCTTGTTGGATATTTAAGAAGCTTAAATCTGAATACATTTTCTATTGGTCAAAAGAAAAAGAGTCAAAATCTGTACTTATAGCAGACTGGGCTCATTGTTTCTCCAGCTTTATCTTATGCCTCACCTAACCCAGAACCCACCCACAGTTGCTTTATGCTGCCACACTGGTTCTGGCCACCACACACTTGCAGGACCTTGACCTGCCTGCACTACCCATCCAAGACTTAAGAACCACTTCCTTCAAGAAACCATTTTTATCCTTGCCCTATTTTCCTCTGAATCCTGAACCTCTGCATAGTTTTGTTCGAAACCTAAATACCGGATGGTCCCAAGTCAAGACCCCACTACTGGATGTCCATTAAGTGCTTCGAAGATGGGGAGGATTATGAGATCATTCACAATTCCTGCAACTATTTTTATGTGAGGCATGGGATGAATATTCCACAGATAACTGTTGCTAGGAAATGGATCAGATCTATCATGCATTGGAATTACTTCAGTAGTCTGTGATCAAACCTCTCTAAAAACCTCTCCGATACCTTCTGCACAGTGGTTAAATACTGCTTTGATGCATAAACTTCTGCTCCAAAGCCGTCCATCAATCACTCCCCTTTGCCAAGTGATTAAGGGCATTTGTTACACATTAAAAAAATTAAGCTGTTTCTTTGGCCAAATAATTTGTAATATAGCAGGGAAAAAATAAGCCAAGGATGAATAAAATAGGAATAGTATCGACAATTGTGTAAAACTTTATACACTTATTGTGAGAGAAATAAATTCATAAGTATTTAACATATATTAATCTTCTGAATTTCTCACAAAAATCCATTTAGATAGAAATTCTCAGGATTCTATTAAAATAAAGAAATCAAAACATTAATAAGTTATATAACTTTCTCCAAACTGTACAGGGTATAATGGCCATGCTGGAGCTTGAATCCAGACAGACTGGCTCCAAAATCTATGTTTTCATTAACTACTGCATTATACTGCCCTAAGAACATGAAAGCCTTTGCGGCACCAAACCATTGTTAAGATTAACCATTCTAATGTTGAACAGTAAGATGAACTACCAAAAGTTACAGTGCTGTAACTGTAACTTCAGAGGGGGCAACAAGGGGTCCAAAACAATTTTGGAAACTTTGTGGGAGAGGTGAACATGAATTGAAAGTAACTTTTGAATTGACTGGATTTGGCATGTTAGAGTAAAAGGCCTCATAAGAGAGAAAACAAAATCTGAGAAGACAAAGACAGAAGAACAGGAAGTGTTCTTTTTAAGACGGCATTGGAGAATACATAGAGGCAATAATTTCTACAGTCAGTAGCTCAATACATTCTAGCTGACCATGGAAGTCATTGGGACAAATTGCCAAAGAGATTGAAGAAAGCACTGTTGTTGTTGTATTTTTAATAATAATCTCCCAGTTTCTGGCAAAGCAAAAACCAAAGGGAAAGAATCTGGGACATTAATTTAGAAGTTTCGATAGAAGTGATAGCACTCCTGTTTTTATTGTCATTCTTTCCCATGTGAATGTGAATTTGAAAGAAAATACCTTGCATTTGAAGTTGGAAAGTATAAGTTTAAATTCTATCTCTGAGGATTTGTTTTGGGGGGATTTAATTTTTTGAGTTCTAAGTATATTTTAGATATGAAACCTTGTCCATTGTATGGCTCGTGAAGATCTTCTCCCAGTCTGGGCTTTCTATTGATCTTGCCAGCTATGTTTTTTGCCATACAAAAGCTCTGCAGCTTCATGCAATCCCATTTAGCCAACCTTTTTTTGATTTGTTGTGTCTCTGGGTAAGAAAATTTCGGCCTGTGCCAAGGAGACCTAGGGTTTCTCCTATTTCTTCCTGTAATGTTTTCAGGGTGTCTGCTTTGACTCCAAGGTCTTTGATCCATTTGGAGTTGATTCTGGTGCAAGGTGATATATAAGGATCTGGCTTATTTTTCTACAGGTGTTTAACCAGTTTTGCCAGCACTATTTACTGTAAAGGCTGTCTTTCTTCCATTCTATTTTTTTTAGCTAACTTGTCAAAGATTAAGTGGCTATAGGTCTGTGGGTTCATTTCTGGGTCTTCAGTCCTATGCCATTGGTCCTGCGGTCTGTTCTTGTGTCAGTACCAAGCTGTTTTTATTACTATGGCTTTAGAGTAGAGTTTGAAATTTGGAATTGATATTCCTCCAGCACTGTTCTTTCTACTAAGAATGGTTTTTGCTATTTGGTGTCTTTTATTATTCCCTAAAATTTTTTGGATTACTTCTTCTATTTCATTGAAGAATGAGGTTGGGATGTTTATAGGTATCACATTGAATTTGTAGATAGCCTTTGGCAGTATTGCCATTTTTACGATGTTAATCCTTCCAATCCAGGAGCATAGGATGTTTTTCCACGTCCTTAGTTCTGCTTTAGTTTCCTTTTTTGGGTTTTTAAAGTTTTCTTCATAGAGAACCTTCACCTATTTAGTTAACTCCTAGTCCCCCAACAACAAATCCTCAAAGAAACAACTGCTCAGTAAATAAGTGGGATAAAGAGTTAAAGAGAGACTTCTCTGAAGTGGAAATAAGAATGGCCAACAGACACATGAAAAAATGCTCACCTTCTGGAAGTGGCGCTGTAGCTCAAGTGGTAGAGCGCTCGCCTTGAGTTGAAGAGCTGAGGGACAACGCCCAGGCCCAGAGTTCAAGCCCCACGACCAACAACAAAACAAAAAACTATATAGAAAAAATGCTCATCTTCTCTAGCCATAAAAGAAATGCAAATAAGACAACATTGAGATTCTACCTCACTCCAGTTAGAATAGTTATAATGAAGAAATCTAGTAACAACAAATGCTGGAGGGGATGTAGCCAAAAGGGAACCCTACTGCATTGTTCCAGTGTAAATTTGTTCAACCACTTTGGAAAGCAGTATGGAGGTTCCTCAAAAGACTACTCATAGAGCTCCCTTATGGCCCAGCAATCCCACTTTTTAGCATTTACCCAAACAATCACAAACAAGGTCATACCAAAGCTACCAGCACAACCATGTTTATTGCAGCATTATTCACCATAGCTAAGATATGAAACCAATCCAGATGACCCTCAGTAGATGAATGGATCAAAAAATATGGTGTATATATATATATATATATATATATATATATATATGTGTGTGTGTGTGTGTGTATATACAATTGAATTCTATGCCTCTATCAGAAAGAATGGCATTGCCCTATTTGTGAGAAAATGGAAAGATTTGGAAAAAAATTATATTAAGTGAAGTCAACCAGGCCCAAAGAAACATAGGTCCCATGGTTTCCCTTTGTGCAATAACTAGTTCATGTCTAGAACAAGCAAAAAAGGTCAAAAGCTATGTACATATGACCATATTAGATGATGTTAAGTGAAATGAACCCCAAGACAGGGACACAAGTAGTTTATTCTTTCTTGCTATTGTTTTTAACATACTTATAATGGACATGATTCTTTTGTTTCTTTTCTATGTTCTTCCTCGACAGTATAACCCCTGTTTTCACTGTATTTGATTCTGGTGTTCTGCATCTTGTATATACATTTTTGTAATTTGGGGAGGGGAAGGGATATAACAAAATGCTTAAATAAGGATACAGGTTGACCCATTGTAACAGTGAGATGTACAAGACACTATGTTGAAAACAAACTTTACAATTTCAGAGTAGGGAAGAGAGGAGTTAGGGAGGTTGGAAGGGAAAGTAGGGGAAAAACAAAGGAGAAAGTAACAATGCTTGATAGGAAATGTACTCATTACCTTACTCATGTAACTGTAACTCCTCTGGACAGTATTTTTACAATAAAAAATATATCTGGAAAAGTCTATATCTGCCCAGTCATTGGACAATAAAACTTTACTATTTCTAATGTCATAAAATGGGTACAGAATAATTTTTCAAAAAAGATATATATATATATATATATATATATATATATATATATAAACCCTGCTTTCACTGTATTTGATGTTGGTATAATTTGTGGAGGGGAAGGGAAAAAACAAATCATTTAAATAGGCATACATGTGGACCCATTGTAACAATGAGATGTACAAGTCGTTATGTTGAAAAACGAACTTTACAACTTTGGTGGGGGGGGGGCGGAGGATTGGGGCGAGAGATGGGAAGGGATGGGAAGGGGAAACAAAGGAAGAGGCAACAATGCTTGATAAGAAATGTACTCATTATCTTGCCCATGTAATTGCAACCCCTCTGTATGGTATTTTTCACAATTAAAAAAAAAGAAAAAGGATATGTCTTGGGTTGGGAAAGTTGCTTAGTGGTAGAGTGCTTGCCTAGCATGCATTACACCCCAGGTTTGATTCCTCAGTACTACATACACAGAAAAAGCTGGAAGTGGCCCTGTGGCTCAAGTGGTAGCTAGCCTTGAACTGAAAAGCTCAAGGATAGCTCCCAGGCCTAGAGTTCAAACCCTACCACCGACAAAAAAAAAGAAAAAAGAAAGGTATGACTTATATACATAGAAAGTACACAGATGCCAAAGATTTTACTTATTAATTAGTGAGATAACCACTCAGATAATTATAACTAGTTCAAAGGCGAATACAAGGAGTCATATAGACAGGAAGTAAGAAATACTAAATAAAAATATTTATAAATAGATTAAAAATGGGTTTCCACAGTAAGGAAAGGAAGTCCACTTAGCCTTCACCAAACAAAGAGCCATTTGCATTTCTATGGCTTATCTACAATTAAGAGTTATAAGTAGCTCAACAAAACAAACACCCTAGAGACTTTCATGGAATCAGATAACCAGGAAAGATGTGTTGCTAAAAACTTGTGAGTTTTTCACTAAGGACATGGAGCAATTTTCCCCTCCACTTCAGTCATTTGCTGGGCAAAAAGGCACATTACAAGATATTGACAGGAGCATTAAGTGATAAGGTCTATGGTACTGGATCCAAGAAGAGATTTGATAAGGTCTATGGTACTGGATCCAAGAAGAGATTTGACGCTTCTTAACACATAGGATTAAGTCGCACTTTCTCTCTCCCCATCTCTTAAAGAGTACCTTATCGTTTTCTCAATATGCAGTTAATTAAAAGATTCATAAAGAAAAAAAAGAAAAAGGGGTATATCTTTCATGAGATTGAAGCTTATGTAAGTATATCTGGCTAATTTTAATGTGGTAAAGAAAGACAATAACTGAACAGGAGAAATGTATTGTCCTGGGGTGGAGGGGGTGTGGAATCTAGCACTAGGAAATAAATGTCAACCTGGCCCAGAAGCTAGAGTTGGCTATCAAAGCTATTATTTCAGACTATATGGCTGTAGGAAAACAAACTTGAGTTGTCTTTCTGTATAATAAAATGATGATGATGATGATGACGATGATGATAATAAAAACAAGACATACCCAAGAATCTGACGGAAGGTTATCAAACTTGTAGAATATGCAAGAAGTCTAGAGAAAGATGTAAACTAGGGGAAAAAAGCAAGACAAAGGGAAGGCCTGGACTGACTCACTGCAAGGTGAGTCCCATAAAAATGATGATAATGAAAGAAATGACCCAACTCAGAAAACTTTGTCATCAGTGTAACTATGACAGATCCTTCTTTCTTGGGCCCCTTGTTTTAAGGTCAAGGTCCCCACACAGTCCTATTGGACTAGCCACATGCCACACCCTGGGCTGTAGGAAATTAATGATCAGATGGATGGAGGTTCTCCCTTTTCTTTTGCAGTGAGAGCAGAGCACATGATATTAAATCTGCTCTAAAATAAAGAAGTAAGATGTTTCATTGACAAGTGTTAAGGAAGAAGTCTAGGACTGGCTAGGAGCTGAGACCAGCTGAGTTCAGCGGGGTGAATAAGGCACATCTACTTCTTTTTAATGTTTTTTAATGTTTTTAAATTTAGATTTTATTGTAAAGGTGATATATATACACAGGGGTTACAGTCACATAAGTCAGGTAAAGAGTACATTTCCTGGGCAGGGAATGTGGTTAAGTGTTTGCTTAGCATGCATGAGGCCCTAGGTTCCATTCCTTGGTACCACATAAAATTAATAAAATAAAAGGAAAAATAGCCATTAAAATTATTTTCAAAATCAAGAATATATTTCCTTTTGGACAATGTTACCCCTTCTCTCACTCTTTCACAATTTTTTGCCCTTCTACCTCTCTCGCAATTTATATAGTTCATTTTAGACATAGTGTCCAGTGAGTACCACTGCCACATTTATTCACCATTTTCCCCTCCATTTCTATGCCCTCCTTACCCCCCTTACTCCCTTACATAAAAGTGAATAAACAAGACTAAAGGAAAAGAAAGCAAAAGAGCAACAAAGAAAAAAACTTGTTTCCATTTCCTGGAGTTCATTTCAATAATTAGTATTTTATATGATCCAATGTCCATAAGCATTGCGCTTTTGTGTTCGTCTCCTAAAAGTATCCTCCTTTGGTCTCACTAAGTGTGTATGCCTAGAGACCTGTATAATTTACCATGTCCCAATGTATTGTAGATATAGCTTTTACATATGAGAGAAAACATGTGCCATTTGTCTCTCTGAGCTTGGCTTACCTCACTTAACAAGATTTGTTCTAGGTCCATCCATTTCCCTGCAAGTGACATAATGTAATATTATTCTTTCTAATGGCTGTGTAAAATTCCCTTGTGTATAGGTACCACATTTTTCAGATCCACTCATCTACTGTAGGGCATCCAGGCTTTTTCCTCACTTTGCTATTGTGACTAGTGCAGCACTGAACGTGGATGTGCAAGTGTCTTTATGGTATCCTGGCTCATGATGTTCTAGTAGATGCTCAGGAATGGTATGGCTGGGTCCTAGGGAAGATTTATGTTATTTTTTTTTGAGGAGTCTCCAGATTGCTGTCTAGAATTTGTTGTACTAGTTTACATATACTGTTTTGATTTTTGACTCAGCATTGTGCAAGAGAAGACTATGGGAGTCAAAATAAAATGCCTACAATGCCAGAGACAAGCAGTTCTTCTGTAGCATCCCTTCTTAAAAGGCTGAGTAACCAGGAAGAAGCAGCATTTCACAACCAGCAGGAGGGATGATGAGCACACAGACTCTGAGAACTTCAGGAAGCCCCAGCAGCTCCTGAGGGCAGCAGAGATTAGGGGCACAGCAGACACAGATGGAGACAGCAGGGGAAATGAAAGGATGGTACACTGACAGGAAACCCAAGGTGTCTGACAAACGGGAATTAATTGTTTCGGTGGCCACTGCTGCTTACATTCAGGAAAACGCTGGGTTGTATATTATTTGTATTTTCCTCCTAAAACATAATGTCTTATCATCTTTTAGTGCCACTTTTGGTGAAGAGGGTCTTCCTCAAAATGTTTTTAACCTGCCCTAAAACATTCTTCCTCTTTGAAGCCAACCGAACATTTTGTAATTCTAGTTTTTCGATAGGGCTGGGGGCGTAGAGTGTATGCCTAAACCTAGGTGAGCTGGTGTATGTCATGTGCAACCTCCACTGTCCTCCCACTAACTTGGGCAATTCCATACCGGTCATAATAAATAAATAATGAGTCTAGTTTTGACTTCACATCTCCATCCATAAAAACATGAACCATAAAGATGATGAAAATTAAAACATAACCAACATCCTGGTCAAAATATTGAGCCAGTAAAACACAGCAAGGTCCTTTGGAAACATTGAAACACTGCATGATAAAAATGCTATTTTTGGACACATACTATTACATATTATTAGCTTCAAACAAAAGTAATTTCTCTAGTTGAATTGCAAATGCCATAGCAGGTTACAGACCACAGGTATTTTTGGAAATGAAGGCTTTTTCTAGCATGTTTTAAAGTGTATCTTACAAGTCATGCTAATTTTGCTTAAAACTTGCTCTGTTATATCCTACTACCTAACATACCTTCTGTATGCCTTCCCAGGAACCTAACTCTCTCCCAATCTATTCAACTCACTCCCCATTCCTTTAACCACACCTCCCTTCTGATAATAGCACCTCTTATTCACACAGCACTTTACAGTTTATGGAGAACTTTCACACCTACTCTTTCACCATTTGATTTTTTTTTTTTGCACAAACAACAACTACAACAAATAAATGCAAATGCTTAATAAGCTCCTCAGAAATGTGTAAACTTTAAAAGTTACAGCAAAATTTCTTGAGTGAAATAATTCTTGGGGAGTATAGTATTTCACAATACCACAATTACCTCCGGTTTCACATCCTATACTTAAGACTACTGGCAGAAAGCTTTTGAGGCTAATTTTACAACTTTATCCATCCAAATTTAAAATCTGAAGGTTCTGTAGTGACTTGTACTTTCTATGATACCTTTGACCACATTTTAGTTATAATGCCAGAAAGCATTGCTGTCCCTACATCGAATCTTTGCACACACAAACATACAGACATGCGCATGTGTGCCTGCATGCACACGCATGTGCACACACACACAAACACATCAAATATGAGGTAGAAACCATATCTTCCACACTCACCTTTGCATTCCTGAATCAAACGAGATGCCTGGCACCTATACAATCCTGCATGGAGGGCTGTGAAATGAACTGCAATGAAACAGGATGAGGAAAATCTTGGAGAAAAGAGAAAGAATGACATAATTCTAAAGCAAGGAAAGATCAGTATCTGCAATTGGACAGAAAAATCATTCTTGTTCGTTTTTGTGCAGTAGCTTCACTAAGAATTTCATATTAATCGTAATTTCTCAACAAATCTTCCATATATTCTTTGTGGTGAGTATTTAAACATAGGTTTTGCAAAGATATTTTCAGTAACTATTAGAAGATGCTCTTTTTTTTTTTTTTTGGTCAGTAGTGGGGTTTGAACTCTGGGCTTGGGTGCTGTCCCTGCTCTCATCAGCTCAAGGCGAGCGCTCTACCGCTCCACAGCACTACTTACGGTTTTCTAGTGGTTAATTGGAGATAAGTGTCTCACAGACTTTTCTGCCCAGGCTGGCTTTGAACCATGACCCTCATATCTCAGCCTCCTGATTAGCTAGGATTACAGATGTGAGCCACCAGCATCCGGACTTAGAAGATGCTCTTATTTTGTTATTCTTCTAAATGGTACAGGTTTGAGAGTTTAAAAGTTTTAGTCAAATAGGGAATGAACATAATCTTTGCCTTAGACCAGCTTTGATTTTGAAAGCAAAACTTTGTCATTACTGAGGCTTTCAAGTGAGGAACTTTCAATGCCTCTATAAACTCATCTTTCTAAAAGGTCATGTGTAAATGTTAAATCTATCATGACAATCATTAGCAATCCTGAGTATAAAACAGTAAAATAAATGAAAGATAATGCTTCCATAATACTTGATTGGTTTGATTTGTCAGCTAGTTTGTAACCCATGTCTTAATATATTTCCCAGGTATTTCAACAAGGTTAGTCATCTCTTTTACTGGAATAACACAGAGTAAAAATAAATACAATGGAATCAAATTCAGCCACAACTTCAAGCTAATTTCAGGGAATGCTAAAATGGAGTAACTTGAAGAAAAGTATAATTAGGCAAGTTCTGGTGTCTCATACTTGTAATTCTAGCTGCTCAGGGGCTTGAGATCTGAGGACTAAGGTGCAAAACCATCACTAAGTCAGAAGTGGAGATGCTCAAGTGATAGAGTGCCAGCCTTGAGAAGAAAAAGCCAAGCAAGATCATAAGTCCTTGAATTTAAGCCCATTACCAAGACACACACACACACACACACACACACACACACACACACACACACACGAGTCAATTACTTCAAATGATTGTTTTGTTTAGCTAGAGACATTTATTCAGTGATAAATTTATTTCAGTGATAAATGATATCTTCTTAGATTAGCATGGAAGAAAGCTTACTGAACAGATCTTCTCAGTTCCTATGTACCTTTGAAAATGACATAAATACAAAAAAACACTGACATAAATACAAAAGATTTCCTGGATACATAAAGCAAATAAGAATAGACTACTGTCATAATCCATTGAGTTAAGATAATGGAGAAGACCTTAAACCTAGGGTAAAGACAAGAATTGGATCACTGAGTCAAGAGAAAAAAAATTCTATTAATCACCCATCAAAGTAGTTAATTCATTGTTGTTGTTGTTTCCATCCTGAGGCTTGAGCTTAGGTTTTGAGCACTCTTTCTGAGCCCTTGTACAAAAGGGGAGGGCTTTACCTCTTGAGTCAGGGCTCCATTTCTGGCTTTTTAGTGGTTAATTGGTGATAACAGTCTTATTGTCTTTCCCTCCTAGGCTGGCTTTGAACCTTCACCCTCAGATCTAAGCCTCCTGAGTAGTTAGGATTACAGGCATGAGTCACCAGCAAATGGTAAGAGTAATGATTGTGCTTTCTAGCTTGAAAAACAAAACCAAACAAGAACACATTGTATCAAATAAGAAATTCTGACACTGGGATAAGACCATGGTCACCACTGCTCAATGCAGTAGGCAAGACTTAGACAGTGAAGAACAGAATGTTGAACAGTATTGAGAGAGAAGGTAAAGGCATAATGATTGAATATAAAAGTTTACATTCCTCTAATAGCTATTCTAGAAAGAGGTGACAAAGATGAATGACTAATCAAAGAAATTTTTTCTTTGCCTTGGAAAAACTGCATAAAAATTAATACTACACAAAGGAATAAAATATGTCAATTCGTTATAAATGGATCCGACAATTGGCATACAAAAGAAATTCATTGTATTGCTAATCAAAAATACCAAAAACATAACTTGATCTCTCACTTTTTTTCATAATATTAGCAGACACTATAAGGCTGATGTATATGTAATGCCTGCAAGCTTACTAGCAAATGGATTTCCTCACACTTCAGTGGGGTCATAATTAACTTACCAGGCAAACTAGACTATTCAAATATTCACTGTGAGTATATTTTAACTCTGCAATTCTATTTCTAAGACTTTTTCTAAAGACGTGCACAACAATGCTAGAAGATGCAAAAGTTCAGTTTAGTGAAGCCTTTTTATTAGCATACATTAGTTACAGAAAAGAGGAGGTTTACTATCAAGTATATATGACAATCAAACCCACCCCTCTATCACTCTCCTTTCCCCATTTCCCCACTGCCTAGAACAACTCCAACAGGTTTCATGTTCTGTTTTCACACAGTCTACTTTGACCACATTTATCATCATTCATCCTGCCTGTTAGCTCATCCTTCTTCCTGAAGTACCCAGCCCTTACCAGAATCTCTTTATTGAAGTTTGCTTAGTAAAAATGGAAACAGTTTTGAAGTATATGAAACAGAAAACTTTGAAGGATTTTATGTCTATACTTTGGAATATGTTACAATACAGCAATACAAAGGAATAAACTATGGTAATTTCCATATGACTACAAAAGTTATCCACATTATACAATGTTATATAAATGTTGAAAGAATAAATGTATGTTAGCATAGAGAGATCCCCAAGATGTATATACAATAGGGGAAAAAGCTGTATTATCTATATTATATAATAATATTCACACATATTATAATATACATAATAAAGATCTGGAAAAATGCTTAGAAAACTTTTTGTAGAGGGTCAGGAAAGTGTGTGTGTGTGCATGCATGTAGTGCACATATGCATGCACACACCCACATATCACTGCATTTATAATACTTGAAGTTGGAAGAGTCTACATTTTAGTTTCATATGTATTTACTATTTTATTTCAATATTCATGTACCCATTTTATAACTTGAAAAATATTTTAATGGTCCATTTTCAATTTTCAAAGAAAATTTTAATCGTTAATTTCTCAAAATAATCCAGCTCACAGTTTAGTAATTCTATATAATAAGAACAATAAAAACCACTTCTTAAATATATATCCAAAGTGTTATTGTATACATCTATCTCCTTACAAATAAAATAGCACAAGTCAATTAAAATAAGGCCCTAAAAACATAGAGAAGCTATTCTGCTTCTATGCAGCTCCTGTGTGAGAGACTTTGAGTGAAGGATTGAAACATGAGAGTACAAGTAAATTTTTAGTGTACTTAGTCCTAAATTCTGCCCTCTGTTACATATTGTGAAAATCAAATGTGGCCACACTGCCATTTCCACATCCTGCCTTAAGAAATCAGCTCGTCCCCAATAGCAGTCTATTTTCCCCCCACAATAAACTTTGGACTTGCTGTCCATGTAGTTAATATTCCTTTGACTATAAACAAATTAGAAACAAATCCTCCATAGAGCTATTATGGGAAAAATATTTTGATAATACTCAGGCTGGTATCTTTTCTTCCTGATACCTCATCAAAAGTCAAATTAAATGCACTTGAATTCTTTTGCACCTTTAAAAAATAATAAATGTTGGAGAAAAAGAAACAACACAAAGCAACTTGATGTACTGGGGACAAGTAGCTTTGGTTAGGTAAGCTTGGAGCTCTCTGAATTTGGTGTGCATCTGCTCTAGGCAAGACATAGAACCACAAGAAAGTAGATTTTTTACAAAGTAGGCCAGCTACTGGTAGAATACAGAGCTCAAATAAAAACACTATTTCTCTTTGCATTTCTGTGTGTTTTAAAAGAAAAGAAAGCAGTGATTAGTTCTTCCTTACTTGAATCAATGGAAAACCTGTGTGCACCAGTTCTATGATGTTAATTGACATCAGACTTCACAGCGATATTGACTCGGATGTAGATCAGTTTTGCGAAATCATCACCAACCTTTGGCCAAATGCTTCAACTTTTCTAATATTGTTTAAATGGTAGTTATCAGATATAAGTTGTGTTTATGAACTTGTTATCACTCTCTTAATATCCAGTCTTTAATTTTGTATCAGTAGCAATTGAAATATAAACTTTCAGTATTTCAAACATGACAAAACTGTTATTGACTTTTAAATGTTTTAGTTCTTTCCCATTCTTTCCTAATGCTTTTTTTTCTTTTAGACTTTATGTAATTTTGCTATGATTTCACTAAATGCTGCATCAGCCATAATTTTATGATTAATAGCAAAGTCATTAGCACTTGATATTGATGTATTTATTTTGGAACATTTCTAGGTAAGCAATATTTCTGAAGGTGATTATAAATCAGCTCATGGGTACTGACTTCCTAATTTTGGATTTTCCACATGAATTACAAACTTCTGAACATTACAAAAAAATCCTCCATAAGAAAAAATTAAATCCTAGTGTGACGTTCTAAAAATTAACATTCCACAAAACAATCTTTCAAAATATTACTACACAAACAAAAAAGAAAACCAAAGAAGCTGAAAATTACAGAAATATAAAACTACCAAATGCAGCTCCACAATGTGAATTACAATACTATATAGAAATAATTAAAAATAGAGGGTAGACAAATGAAGAGATATAGGTGTGGGGGAAAAATACAGTAATAATATTAATGAATATTAATATTGGGTTGGGTTGGAACAGATAGGGAGGAATTGCAAAAGGGGTTCTATCAATCAAGACCCATTGTACTTATAGATTTGTTGAATGGAAACCCCTTCATAAAACTACTTAATGATAACAAAAATATAATTTAAATAATTAAAATAAGCAAAATCAATATTACTTGGGAATTAGGAAGATCCTTTAGAAGAGGAAATGAAGACTTGAAAGATTATTATGTTAATTCTCATATGAACATTGGTTAGACTCATTAGAAATAATAAGGCATTATAAATTTAGTCACAAAAATAGTTAATTCGGTATCCCTTGAATATATTCAAGCAGAAACAGTAATTTTTTGATTATGCAAATTGGGAGCTCAGTAAATCAATTTGAGGGGAACTGATCAGCCTGTACACATTTCTTCTCTATTATGTTAAGAAAAATCTATCATTCTATCTTAACAATTGAAGTTTCTTCAGGTACCTTTGGCTTGTTTGGCCTCTAAAAACCCTGGACTTGCTGGTTACTTGGCCTGGTATCTAGGGATACAGTTTGCTTAAGTATTCAAATCTACATGGGTTATGGGTATGAGTAAAGAAGAGAAGTTACCCATTGTCGGTCTTTTAGCAAAATATAGATTTCTAGGATTGATAAACTATTGTGATTTCATATAGTTTAAATTTCCAGGTATTTTCTGTAGATTAGATGTTAGCCAGTCTTCAGGTGGCTTTTGTATGATCCATTAGCTACAAATCATTTAGACTTTTAAATAGTTGAAAAACAGAAAACAGAAAACAAGTAATATTTCATGATATGGGAAAATACTATGAACTTCAAATTTCAATGTCTACAAATAATTTTTTACATAGGCATAATTGCTTAGATTTATTCATGTATTGGCTATGGCTATGTTCATGCTGCAACACCTGAGTGGAAAGGAGACCCTGAGGCCAGCAAATCCTAAAAATCTTTATTCTCTGGCATGTTATGGAATACTGTTGGACAAAGTCCATTTAAGACTATGGAAATAAGAAGGGAGTAAACAAGATTCCCCTGTATCTCCAAAGAAAAGATTCTTGCCTATCTCACCTTCAATGTTATCTTCTGTACAGTCATTCTGACATTCGTCTATTCCAATAAATTTGGACTACATTCATTTCTCTTTTGAATATTGTTAATATCAACCCAGTTCTCTTTTTATGAGTTGAATTGAATCTTTAACACATTTATATGAGCTATGTATATTCCTTTTAAAAGACTTAAGCCAGGCACCAGTAGCTCATGTGCATAATCCTCACTACTCAAGAGGTGGAGATCTCAGAATCCTGGTTCAAAGCCAGCCCTGGATGAAAAGTCTGTGACACTCTCATCTTGAATTAATCAGCAAAAGCCAAAAGTGGATCTGTGATTCCAAGGGTAGAGTACCAGTCATAAGCAATAAAACTAAGTGATAAACTCAGGCTCTGAATACAAGCCCAGTACTGGCACACACATATGCACATACACATGCATACACACATGTACTCACGTACCCACATGTATACTTCAAGTACTAGGGATGTAGTTCAGTGGGAGAACACTTGCTTAAAGGTACTGGGTTTGATCCTCAGCACAGCCAAAAAATTACAATAAAAATTATCCTTCAAAGAACACATTAAAGAATATGTATTTCTCACCCTGCCCCCCAACTCTTACATCACATGAAGGTAGAACACAGACAAACAATCTGGATCTGTTTGTACTCTGCCCTTTCAATGCATGAATAAAAGACAATGCCTAGAAAAAGTACCCTTTAGCAACAAGACAATTTGTGAAATGCCAGGTGTTGGTGCAAGGTCTTCTTCAGGAAAGACTGTTGAAAATGAAACAAAAGGCATATTCAAGTCTGAAAGACATTTATTTCAAGCCAGTAAGGACAAGCTGCAAAACTTTTCTTCCTCCTCCTCCTCTTCCTCCTTCCTCCTCTTCCTCCTCTTCCCCCCCCCCTCTCCTTTTTCTTCTTCTTCTTCTTCTCTTTTCTTTTTTAAAGAGGCACACACACTTGGCATCCAAAGACATTGCAAGAGAAATCTCCCAGTACATTGTGTTCTCTCAGCAGTATCTCCCAGACAACCCCAGAGGGCAGTTCCTGAGCTACCTACCCAGCAGGTTTTATGCTGACTAATCTATCTCTTTCACAGAGCCATTTGACTTCTAGAATTATTACTTCTGATTGGCTTTTAAAACATAATTAGTGATTATTTTTAGTGAATTTTTTTCACTAAACCTTGTTTTCCATATGACACTAATCTTGCCAACTGGAATTTGCCCCAAAATTATGAGAACAGCATGTACAATTGAAAATTTTTAATTACAGAATTTTGAAGCAATAAAAAATACATATACACATACATATTATATATACACCTGTATATATAATATACATATATAATAAACATATATAGATAGATAGCAGATAGATAATTAGACACATAGGTAGATAGATAATATAATACACAGAGGTTTAAAACTGGATCAAAAACAAATCAAGAGAATATTTCAAAAAAATATTTTCAACAATGTTTATACATTTTGAAACAAAGCAGAGAAAAAAATATAAGATAATTGTTTTGGCTGAATCATCTGCAATTCTTTCTTTCTTTCTTTCTTTTTTTTGGTCCTGTCGTGGAGCCTGAATTCTGGGCCTGGGTGCTGTCCCTCAGCTCTTCAGCTCAAGGCTAGCGCTCTACTGCTCGAGCCACATCACCACTTCCGGCTTTTTTCTTTTTGCTTATGTGGTGCTGAGGAATCGAACCCAGGACCTCAGGCATACAAGGCAAGCGCTCTACCACTGAGCCACCTTCCCAGCCCCTCATCTGCAATTCTTTTATCTAGTAAGGACTTGTTTCAAGGTCAGCACTCTTGATGAGTTCATCATCATCAACACCATTATCATCATTATCATAACATCATCAACATCATAGCCACCATCCAATTTAAGTACTGCAACAGCCATATTCACCTCACCTTTGTTGACATTTAATAGCTAATGAATATACAAAAAAGTGTTCAACATCACTCACCGCCAGGAAAATTCATAGTAAAACCATTCAAATACCATTGCACACCCACTGAACAACTATAATTAAAGCACAGACTATAAACAAATTTGGTAGACTAAAATATGGCATACAAAATCAAATGTTCATGTGTTACAACATAGACACACAAAAAAACCTGTCATCAATCATTTTAAGAAATAGTTTAGTACTAATTTAAAAACTTGAACATTAATTTATAATGACCGAACAATTTTATGCCTATGAATCTACTCACGAGAAAAGGAAAGCTATGTCTATAGAAGACTTGGATATATTTACTCATAACAGAATTACCCACAATGGCCCAAACTGGATACAAGCCAATTCATAGTAAAATTTGCTGCTATAAATAATGATTAATGGTAGTTCATGCCTATAATTTTAACACTAGGAAGCCTGAGACTTAGAGGACTAAGAGTTTGAGGCCAGCCAAAGCTATATCTACATGGAGTCTTCATATGAGAAAAAAAGTCAATTTCAGCATTCTGAAATATCTTTTTGTACACTCGCAAGGTTTTTTTTTCCTAAAATGTATTTCAAAAGTAGAATTTCTAACAATTTTGTTTAAGCATATGCTTATATTCACATTTATAGTAACTGGCTACTTGGTTTTGCCTGAGAGGATCTTTTACTTCATCCCATCACAAGAACTCAAGCCTGCTCGAATTCTTCCCAATGCATGTTATATTCAGATTTTTGAATTTCAAGATTATGCAGTCCATGCAGAATGACATGTTTTGACTTGAGTTTTCTTGGTTACTGGTGAAGTGAAATGTCTTTCTTGACTTTCTTTTTCAGTTGATGTACCAGGAGCCTTGGCACTATTTTGTAGTCTTCCTCCTCCACTTTCCATGTAGACTGACAGAAAATTCTGCATGAAATCATTTGCTAGTTCTGTGTGGCATGTATTTCTAATTTAGGTTAGAGGTATGGATCAAGTGGTAAAGCACTTGCCTAGCAAGCACAAAGCCCAGAGTTCAAACTCCGGTACCACTACTACTAAAAAAAAAAAAAAAAAAAAAAATTAAGGCAACAAACATCTCTATCAGGCAGCATAAAATTCAGACATACAAATAGATATTACTGTGGTTGCTAAGTAATTTTAAAGTTATAATTTAATAACATTTATTCATTCAATCTTGTTATAGCTTGAGTTTGTTTTGTATATTTTAAAAACATAATGACTCTTAAGATATTCTTACAATTTCATTTTTTAACGTGTGGGTTTTTTTTAAAATTCATACATCCAAATCTTGGTTCACCCAGAAGAGCCAGTTTATTCTTTCTCGAGTTTTCTGTTATTTTAACACGGCATGTCAAGATTTTATAAACATGTGGTTCTGGTTCTTGGATCTGTATTCTATTCCATTGGTTATTTTCCAATGCCTGCACAATACCTTACCGATTTACCTTACTGAGTAAGATAATTACTTACTAAGCAATAAATGTGGCCACTGGGTAATTCATTCTCCACACCTTGTTATCCTTCAGCACTATCTGCAAAGTTCTCTGTTTTGTCAGCAGGTACATTCTCCAGTGCTTTCTACATACAGAATCATATCACCTACAAATCATGACAACTTTTTTCTTCATTCTTAATATGCATATCTCATTTCCTTTTTTATTGTTATAGTGAATTGGTTAGAACTTCCAGTATAAGGACAGATAATAGTGGGACTCTTAACTGGCTTCAACTGTCAATGAAGATGCTTCTAAAGCTTCATTACTTTTGTCAGCTAAATATCTTAGCTCTAAGCTTTAGATAAATATCTTAAATCAGGTTGAGAAAGTTCTACTGATACTTTGAGAAAGTTCTATTGATACTTTGCTGTGGTATCTTATATGAAGGAAGCATTGAAAACAAGTTTAAAACTTCCACATCATGTGTTTTTTTACTATTTAGCCTTTGACGAGTTAATAGGATGTCCCCATAATTTAGTGGCTTAAAACAATTTAGAATGGTGTTGTGGCTTGAACGTATAATCCCAGCTCCTTGGGAGATGGGTATATAGGAGGGGGAAACTGGAAGATTCAAGGTCATCGAAGCAAAAAGTTAGCAAGATTTTCTCTTTACCAACAACCTGAGCAGCTCACATCTCTATTACCAGCTACACAGGAGACCATAAATAAGATCATCACAGTCTGTGACCAACCCTGAGCAAAAACTTGAGATTATCTAGAAAATAACTAAATCAAAACATGCTTGTAGGTGTGACTCGGTCGTAGAGTATTGCCTAGCAAGCACAAGGCCCTGAGTTCAAGCCCCAGTATCACTAAAAAAAATAATAAAAGTGAATGACAATAATAGTACTAAAATGATTTTTTTTCTCATGACTCCATTTTTTTTCTCATGATTCCATTGAGTTTCCTTGTGAAGCAGCACATATCCACTTGAGAGGCCTAATGCCTGCCACTGATGGCCATTTCCATTTGCCTTTTCATTGTACAAATGAGGGAGGGCTGAGATGTCAGGCTGGCCAAGCATGAAAGAGGAAGGCAGATATACAACCTCTGCCTCCATTAGGTTGGCTAATGGCCCACGAGCCAATGCAAGGCCCATGCTGAGCCAAGAGTCAAGGGATGAATAATGAGATCCTACACCATGAAGGAAAGTGGAGCAAAGAACACCTGGCCATCAAAAAATAAAATACCTAGGAATTAACTTAACCAAAGAGGTGAAGGACTTCTATGAGGAAAACTTTAAAACCTGAAAAAGGAAATTAAAGCAGATTTAAGGAAGTGGGAAAAACCTCGAATATTCCTAGATTGGGAGGATTAACATCATGAAAATGCAATACTACTAAAAAGCTATCTATAAATTCAATGCAATACCCATCAATATCCCAACAACAGGAGAAGCCATCCAAAAATTCATACAGAATAATAAAAGACCCCAAATAGCAAAAATAATCCTTATCAGGAAGAACAGTGCTGGAAAAATATCAATACTAAAACTCTATTATAAAGCCATAGATATGAAAACAGCTTGGTACTGGCACATGAACAGACCTGAAGGCCAGTGAGATAGAACTGAAGACCCAGAAATGATCCCACAGACCTATGGCCAGCTAATCTTTGATAAGGGAGCCAAAATCATCAGATGGAAGGAAGACAGCCTCTTCAACAAATGTTGCTGGCAGAATTGGCTATACATCTGTAGAAAACTGAAGTTAGATCCTTATATATCCCCCTGCACCAGACAAACTCCAAATGGATCAAAGACCTCAAGATAAGAGCAGATACCCTGAAAATATTGCAGGAAGGAATAGGAGAAACACTAGGGCTCCTTGGCATAGGTCGAAATTTTCTTAATACACACCCAGAAACACAAGAAGTCAAAGAAAAACTAGATAAATGGGATTGCATTAAACTGCAGAGCTTCTAAATGGCAAAGGATAGAGCCAGAAAGATAAATAGAAAGCCACAGATTGGGAGAAGATATTCACTGGCCATACTACAGACAAGGGCCTCATATCTAAAATATACTTAGAGCTTAAAAAATTAAACCCACCAATAACAAATCCTCAAAGAAGCAACCACCCCATTAATAAGTGGGCTAAAGAATTTAAAAAAGACTTCTCTGGAGAGGAAATAAGAATAGCCAATAGATAAATGAAAAGATGTTCAATATCTCTGGCCATGAAATACAAATAAAAACTACATTGAGATTCCACCTCACTCCAGTTAGAATGCCATTATCAAGAAAAGAAATAATAACAGATGCTGTCAGGGATGTGACCAAAAGGGACTGCTACTACACTGTTGATGGGAATGAAAACTGGTTCAACCACTCTGGAAAGCCGTATGGAGGTTCCTCAAAAGACTAAACATAGAGCTCCCCTGTGACCCAGCAATCCCACTCCTGGGCATTTACCCAAATGACCACAAACAAGGCCATACTAAAGCTACCAGTGCATCCATGTTCATTGTAGCATTATTTACCATAGTGAAGATATGGAACCAAACCAGATGCCCCTCAGTAGATGAATGGATCAAGAAAATGTGATATGTATGTATGTATGTATGTACGTATGTATGTATGTGTGTGTGTGTGTGTGTGTGTATATATAGATATAGATATAGATATATAATAGAATTCTACACTTCCTTCAGAAAGAATGACATCACCCAATTGGTAAGGAAATGGAAAGACTTGGAAAAAAAATCGTATTAAGTGAAGTAAGCCAGACCTAAAGAAATATAGGTTCCATGGTTTCCCTAATTTGTAATAATTATTATATGTCTAGGCTAGTCCTAGCAGAGGACCGCAATAGCTCAATAGTTACGTACATGCAACCATATAAAATAAACTCCAAGATATGGAAACAAGAGGGTTTCTTTTGTTCTTTTTGTTGTTGTTAATGTACTACGTGACTTTCTTTTTTCTTTCATTTTATTTTCCTTTGGTTTATCCTTGTTTAATCCTTGTTTTGATTTTTGTGCCTTGTGTCTTGCATATATGTTTATCTGATTAGGGAAGGGAAGGAGAAATGGAAAAATGGTGAGACAAAGGACAAAGGGTGAACAAATGCAACAGCAATACTCACAAGACACTGTTGGAAATGAACTTTGCAACTTGGCAGGGGAAGGAAGGTGGTAGAAAATGAGAGAGGGGGTTACACTATTGAACAAGAAATGTTCTTATTACCTGACTTATGTAACTGTAACACCTCTGTGCATCACCATTACAATAAAATTAAATTAAGTTAAAAAATACTTTAAAAAAAGAATACTTGGCCATTCTACCATCCCGAGTCCATTTATTGTTGTAACATATTTAGGAAAAGCTTACATAATACCACTCCCGAGCTACAGATTCCTAGGAATTTGGTTAGTTCTTACACAAATGTCACATATGTAAGACACTGAATCCATTTTGCTATTGTTACACATTTTATATATAGAATATTAGCCCCTACTCCAGCATCTTAAGATTTCTGGAGTAGAGAGATTCACCTCTCCTCCTTTAGTCCTCTGTCCAGTGAAGAGGTCCCTGGTTCCTTCAATGCAGATTTTGCAATCCTGCTGTCTGTACAAGACAAGGCTGAGGAGGGGTGGCATGAACACTTTTGTGTGTGTGTGCACCAGTACCAGGGCTTGAACTTAGGACCTCTTTCTCTCCTTTAGCTTTTCCACTCAGGGCTGGTGCTCTTCCATTTGAGCCACACATCCACCTCTGGCCTTTGGCTTGTTAATTAAAGTTGAGGATTTCACTAATTTGTCTGCCCAGGTGGTTTCACATTTCCAGTCCTAAGCTCTCAGCCTCTTAAGAATCTAGGATTACAGGTGTGAGACACTGGCGCTTAGCAGCATGAGCATTTTTTAGTCGAATTTTATTCCATTTGTTCACTTAATTTTTCTATATTTTAGTTAACTTTGGAAATTTATAATTTTATAGACATGGATCCATTGCTTGCTTGCTTTTGCAGCAGTTTGAATTTGTCCATGATAATAATGAACATTTAAAATTATCTGCATGTCTCTTTTTATTCCAAATAAATTTTTATGGTTTTTCATTTTTTTCCTCTCCTAGGCTACCTCACACATATTTATGCTATTAATTCCCTTAAAAACACACACACATTGGTTTGCTTGGATGCATCGTCCTTGATCTTATACTGAACAATTATCCAGCTCTATTTTTGTTCTTTCTCCTTCTTTCCTCATATCTTAATTTTATGGTGTTTTCTTTTGATTTTTCTTTTTTCTGACTTCTGGAGTCAAACAAATACAAAGAAAATAGAAGAAAAGACAAGAAATAAATGTGACAGGGAAGAGAGCAAAGATCAACATACATCTCTTCTAGGCTCAATTTTCCTCCCTTTTAATATAGGATATGTTGAAAAAGAATTTTCTGAATATTTATTTTTTTAATTTTATTTTATTTTATTTGTGAACATACTGTACAGAGGGGTTACAATTGCATGGGCAGGATAATGCGTACATTTCTTACCAAGCACTGCAATTTCTGAATATTTATTGAATACAAATTCCTACAGTCTTAGTAGGACTAAAGAAGTCTTTCTATAGAAATAGGCTTCAACAAACAAGATATGTTCATTCTCCTAAATTAGTTTATATTTGTTAAAATGTTTTTCTACTCGGACCTAACATATTTTATCCAAATGTTTTAATATAAAAGATTGGTTCTTACTTACAGTCATGATTTTAACTTTCAAGTGTTTTGAGAGCTAAATATAAAGTGGCTGGTACAAACTGAAGTAAATATATTCATTTAAAGACTATCTGAAGATATTTGTTCATTCTGCCATGTTTAAAAGCATCAACTTCTTATATATAAAAAAAAAACAACTAGATTCCACCTGCATTTCATGAAGTGTTCTTTTAGTAGTGTCAAATGCTGTAAGTCTTTCCTCTTCCTGATCATCAACTCTACTGCAAAATCCCTATGTACACTGTTTGCATTATACCAGTCAAAGGTGTCTTCTCTACTGTAATTAGAGTTAAGAATACAGTCTAAGGTGGCTGGAGGCAAAGTCTTCCATTATGTGAAACTTTACTATCTTTGAACAAATATTATTACCTTTGTTTCCAATGCTTTCTTTAAATAATTTTATTATTATATTTTCTGATTCTAATAAAAAGAATGATTTTATTGGTGTTTTACTACTTTTCTTTGCTCTGTTAAATTTGCTAAAGATTATAATGAATGATTTTTAACTTTTTGACTCTTTCTTGAAAAACTTGTTCTTAAGATAGCCATCAATTCTTCTGAATTCCCTGACACAAACAAGAATATTCCTGCTTTTAGTAAGATACATATCAAAAGTAGTTGATTGTCTTACTTATCTTTCATCTTGAAGAAAAACATAAAAAGTACAAGCAACAATGCTGGGTTCAAAAGTCCTTTATATATCAAGTAATTGAAACTGATTACTATAAATTACTAAGTGAAGTATATAATCGTAAGTTCTTCCACTGAATTCCATTAAATCACCTTATTATAATAAAGAGAGTCTTAAGATAACTGATTTTCTTAATGTTAACATGAAGTCCGATTATATTAAAGTATCTCCTGAATGCCCAGGAGAGAGAAAATTACCATCACCATATCTTTATATCTAAGTGAAATATTTTGTCCCTATTACTCAAAAACAGCTACATCTTGTATACTATTTGACTAAGACCACAGATATTCATTCATCTTCAGTAAAAACCAGAACAACACAACCAACAGTTCATCAGAAGGGACTTGTATATAAAACACAAGTGGAACAGAGAAATTTCTAGGAAAAAATATTTTTTATTTTATTTTTATAAAGGTGATGTACAAAGGGATTACAGTCTCATAAGTCAGGTAAATAGTATATTTGGGGAAAGTAATTTTACTGAAAACATTCTTTCTCCAAAATGCTTCTCATTTTCTTTTTTATTTTAATTATCAAGGTGATGTACAGAGGGGTTACAGTTACATATGTAATGAGTACATTTCTTGTCCAACATTTTTCCCTCATTTTTCTCCCTCAGTTTTCCCACTTTCGTTCCTCCTCATCTTCCCCATCCCAAGTTTTACAGATCATTTCCAACATAGTGTCTTATGAGCATTGCTGTTACACTGGTTCACCCTTTATCCTTTGTCTCGCCATTTTGTTGTTGCCTTTCCCTTCCCCAAATCAGATAAATACATACACAATACCAAGGGTACCAAAATCAAAACAGTGACAACATGGATAAACCAAAGGTGTGGGGAGGGGAGAGAGGAAGTGAAAGAAAAAAGAAATAAAACATCAACAACCAAAAAAAAAAACCCTCGTTTTCATATCTTGAAATTCATTTCAATTAGCATCATTTTATACCGTCATATGTACATAGCTATTGAGCTAGTGTGATCCTCTGCTACGATTATCCTAGACATATTCTAATTATTACAAATTAGGGAAACCGTGGAGCCTATGCTATATTGTTCATCTACTATGATTTTTTCCAAGTCTTTCCATGTCTTTACCAATGGGGTGATGCCATTCTTTCTGAAAGACGCATAAAATTCCACTGTGTATATATACCACATTTTCTTGATCCATTCATCTACAGAGGGAAATCTAGGTTGGTTCCATGTCTTTCCTATGGTACATAATGCTACAATGAACATGGATGCACTGGTAGCTTTAGTATGGCCTTGTTTGTGGTCATCTGGGTAAATGCCCAGGAGTGGGATTGCTGGGTCACAGTGGAGCTTTAGGTGTAATCTTTTGATTACTGTTTGATTACTGTTTTCCAGAGTGGTTGAACCAGTTTATGTTCCCACCCAGTGTAGTCCTTTTGGCCACATCTATGCCAGTATCTATTGTTATTAGATTCCTTGATAATGGCCATTCTAGCTGGGATAAGGTTTTTATTTGCATTTTTTATTTGTTTTTATTTGTTTTTATTTGTATTTATTTTATGGCCAGAGATTCTGAACATTGCTTTTTTTTATTTTTTAATGTGAAAATACTGTACAGAGGGGTTACAATTACATGGGCAAGATAATGAGTACATTTCTTATCAAGCATTGTAGCCTCCTCCTTTGTTTCCCCTTCCCATCCCTTCCCAGCCTCCCCCCGCCCCCCCAATCCTCCCCCCCCACCGAAGTTGTAAAGTTCGTTTTCGACATAAAGACTTGTATTTCTCATTGTTGCAACAGGTCCACCTGTATCCTTATTTAAACGACTTGTTTTTCCCCTTTCCCTCCACAAATTATACCGACATCAAATACAGTGAAAGTAGGGTTATACTGTGGGGGAGGGACATACAAAGCAACAAAGAAATAATCTTATAAATGAGTTACAAACAAATGCATGAAAGGAAAAAAAACATTTAATTACCTATCTTAGGGTTTTCCTAACATCACCTTATCTGACCTTTTCTGCTTGACTCATACATATACTAGATATTGAAAATAAGGGACCTATGTTTCTTTGGGCTTGGCTTACTTCACTTAATATAATTTTTTCCAAGTCTTTCCATTTCCTAACAAATGGGGCAATGTCATTCTTTCTGATGGAGGCATAGAATTCAATTGTGTATATATACCACATTTTCTTGATCCATTCATCTACTGAGGGGCATCTGGGTTGGTTCCAGATCTTAGCTATAGTAAATAATGCTGCAATAAACATAGTCGTGCTAGTAGCTTTAGTGTGGTCTTGTTTGTAAACATTTGGGTAAATGCCCAAAAGTGGGATTGCTGGGTCATAGGGGAGCTCTATGTGCAGTCTTTTGAGGAACCTCCATACTACTTTCCAAAGTGGTTGAACAAGGTTACACTCCCACCAACAATGAAGTAAGGTTCCCTTCTGTCCACATCCCCTCCAGCATCTGTTGTTTTTAGAGTTCTTGATTTTAGCCATTCTAACTGGGGTGAGGTGGTATCTCAGTGTTGTTTTGATTTGCATTTCTTTTATGGCTAGGGAGGTTGAACATTTCTTCATGTGTCTACTGGCCATCCTTCTTTCTTCAGAGAAGTTTCTCTTTAAGTCTTTAGCCCACTTATTTATTGGACAGTTGTTTCTTTGAGGATTTGTTGTTGGGGGATTTAATTTTTTGAGTTCCAAGTATATTTAGATATGAGACCCTTGTCTGTTATATGACTCGTGAAGATCTTCCCCTAATCCGTGGGCTTTCTATTGATCTTGCTAGCTATGTCCTTTGCCATGCAGAAGCTCTGCAACTTTATGCAATCCCATTTGTCCAACCTTTCTTTGATTTGTTGTGTTTCCGGTCTCTATTAAGAAAATTTCGGCCTGCACCAAGGAGACCTAGGGTTTCTCCTATTCCATCCTGTAATGTTTTCAGAGTGTCTGCTTTGACTCCGAGGTCTTTGATCCATTTGGAGTTGATTCTGGTGCAGGTGATATATAAGGATCTAGCTTTAGTTTTCTACAAGTAGTTAATCAATTTTGCCAGCACCATTTGCAGAAGAGGTTGTCTTTCTTCCATTCTATTTTTTTTAGCTCCTTTATCGAAGATTAGATGGCTATAGGTCTGTAAGTTCATTTCTGGGTTTTCAATTCTATTCCATTGGTCCTGAGGTCTGTTCTTGTACCAGTACCAAGCTGTTTTGATTACTATGGCTTTATAGTAAAGTTTGAAATTTGGTATTGATATTCCTCCAGCAGTGTTCTTTCCGTTGAGGAGCGTTTTTGCTATGATGCTGAGCATTTCTTTATGTGTTTTTTGGCCATTATTATTTCTTCTTCAGACAAGTCTCTTTTTAAGTCTTTAACCCACTTTTTTTTTTTGCAGTGGGGCACTTTATTTGATTATGTGTGTTAGAACATTGGTATAATTTGGTTCCCATGAAGAGTTTTCTGAAATGCAATTTCTTTTTCTTTTCTATTAATGTTTTTTTATTGTGAAAATACCATACAGTGGGGTTACAATTACATGAGCAAGCTAATGAGTACATTTTCTTTAGCCTATTTATTAATGGGATGATTGTTTCTTTGAGGCTTTGTTTTGTTTTTGTTTTTGTTTGTCAATAGTAGGGCATGAACTCTGGGCTTGGGCACTGTCCTTGCGCTGTCCCTGCGCTCTTCAGCTCAAGGCAAGCACTCTACAGTTAGAGCCACGGTGCCACTTCTGGTTTTCTGGTGGTTTATTGGAGATAGAAGTCTCACAGACTTTTCTGCCCGGGCTGGCTTGAACCCTGATCCTCAGATCTCAGCCTCCTGAGAAGCTAGGATTACAGGCATGAGCCACTGGCACCCAGTGGTTTTAATTTTTTGAGCTCTAAGTATATTTTAGATATGAGGCCCTTGTCTTGTTGCCAGTGAAGGTCTTCTCTTAATCTGTGGGCTTTCTATCTTTTTAGCTATGTCCTTTGCCATGTAGAAGCTCTGCAGTTTGTAATCCCATGTATCTAGTTTTTCTTTGATTTCTTGTGTTTCTGGGTGCTTATTAAGAAAATTCCACCTGTGCCAAGTAGCCCTAGTGTTTCTCTTATTCCTTCCTGTAATGTTTTCAGGGTATCTGCTTTTACCTTGAAGTTTTTGATCCATTTGGAGTTTGTCTGGTGCAGGGTGATATATAAGGATCTAATTTGTTGAAAAGGCTTTCTTCCATCCTATTTTTTTTTTTGGCTCCCTTATCAAAGATTAGGTAAACACAGGTCTGCAGTTTCATTTCTGGGTCTTCAGTTCTATTCCAATGGTCCTCAGGCCTGTTCATATACCAGTTCCAAGCTGTTTTTTATTACTATGGCTTTGTAATAGAGTTTGAACTTTGGTATTGATATGCCTCTAGCACTGTTCTCCTTACTAAGCATTATTTTTGCTATTTGGGATCTTTTATTATTCCATATGAACTTTTGGATTCCTTCTTCTATTTCCTTAGAGAATGATGTTGGGATATTGATGGGTAATGCATTGAATTTGTAGATAAGCTTTGGCAGTACTGCTATTTTCATGATGTTAATCCTCCCAATCTAGGAGCATGGGAGGTTTTCCCACTTCCTTAAATCTGCTTTAATTTCCTTTTTCATGTTTTTAAAGTTCTCATTACAGAAGTCCTTTACTTTTTGGTTAATTTCTGGGTATTTTTTTAATTCCTCTAATTTTTATTGGTCCTTCTTTATATGTGTTTCTCAGATCAAGACCCTTGACACCATAACCCCAATTGGTTTTTTGTTTGTTTTGTGTTTTGTCTTTTTATCTCTAGTGACCTTCTTGTCTGAACTTACTTAGCTCCATGGTTTACACAGCTCTGATTTTGCCAACAATATTCTGCAATAAATTCCCATTGCCTATTCACTCAGTACAATCACATTACTTGACAGGCAAGACCTCAATGACAAATCCTAATTAATACTCCATACTCCCTAAAATTTGCCCCCAACTATTCATCTTGAGCGCACTGCACTAGTAAAACACACTCCCTTCCTACCTGAAGGTTCTCCTTAGAAAACAGTCCTCTTCTCATCTGCAACTTCTTGCTGCTACTTCTGCTGTTCCCTATTTCCTTTCTATTCTACATCCTGTCTTAGTCATGCCAATCTTAGCACTTTCTGTATTGTGAATGACTTAAAGACAGGAAAGGATTATTCTTCCATTGCAGCTATCCAGTCAACAATACTGAGATAGTATTTAACTGATGGTTGAAGCATCAAGTCAGAGCTTAGGCAAATGAAAGCAAACATCGATTCTTTAAAATACCTTATTCAGTTGTTTAATCAAAACTTAAAATGACCACAAGTTTTTGTTCTTCAAAAATTATAGTAACAAAAAACATCTCCAAGTGTAAACTATAATACAAGCCATTGAACTAATTTATTTCAAAGAAGAATCAATTCCAAGTCTTATTATTTTCAGAATTTCCTGGAATAAGCCACTCATTTACTGTATTTATATTCCTGTACTATTGAGTGTTAATATATGGCATGTATTAATTTTGATAAATGAGCAAAGAATTGAGTTGGTAACATACTAGACAAACATTCCACTGGTTTCACATTTAGAAGGTGGTAAGTGAAGCAATGTATCACCTTCTGATATATAATGACATATTCAAATTCAATAATCAGAAGTGTGGCAAAAACCAAATTACCTGTGTCAGAAGACAGATGACTTCCCATTAGCTACATTTTAAAATAATGTTTAGATTATACTAATTAGGAAGGCTTTTCATTTTAATTGTCTATAAACATTAGAGGTTAAGTCAATTTTATGTACATCAAAGAAATTTTAAGCAGGCTGCTGCAAAAACATGTGAATAATTAGGATATCTATTACTTTTTACAATGAATTTCTTTTGTACAACATGTTCTTATACTCTGTCTCTCTTGCTTTCTCCTGTTGGCATGTGTAGATAAATGCTGCATACATGTTTAAATATATATGCATTTACATACTCAAGTTAATAATTATGTATTTGAAAGATACTAAATACCATGCATAAAGAAATTTTCTTATACTAACAATAAATGGAAGAAAAGAATGGAAGATGCTGCTAACCAATAAGAATTATAAATTAAGTAAACATAAGTCAGAAACTGGTGGCTCACACCTATAATCCTAGCTACTCAGGAGGCTGAGATTTAAGAGCTGATAATTCCCAACTTACATTAACTCAAATAAGCCATTCATGCATGATGATATCATTGATTCTGACTCCTGGATTCATTAGTTGCCTACCCATTCCAACATATTGGTAACTACAAAATCAGTATGTATGGAGATCCTATGGCCATTTGCATTGCACACAGAGAGCAAGACTCCCTGGGTCACCAAATGTATCCCCATTTGTGGTTGAACAAACACAATCTCTGCTTTCCTGTTTCATAACTCACTGAAAACAACTTGTCTTCTTTTGAGGGTTACTTAGTACTGTGTTTCCTCTCTCTCTCTCTCTCTGTGTGTGTGTGTGTGTGTGTGTGTGTGTGTGTGTGTGTGTGTGTGTGTGTGTGTGTGTGTGTATGTTTGCATGCACACATGTGTTTTAGTTGCTGATTTTGCTATTTAAACTGGCACCTGAGTATAGGGCTGAGGTGCTATCTAGCATTCTTAAGTGCAAGACTAACACCAGTGCATGTGTCACAGAAATTTTGAGTTATCGTTCTTTGGGTTTTAAGTAAATGCAAATGAATGAAGAATAAGCTTTAACTTTTTTAAACTAGACACATACATAAATTAAAGGTATGTATGAAAAAGTGGACATTTGGTATGAGATGCTCATAGGAAACTGTTATCTACCCCTAGAAAAATAGTTCAGTATTCATTAATTCAATGTTTACAAAACTTTGTTGATTATAGTTCCTGCAAACAAAAATAATCAACTGCATATCATATCCATAAACATGCAGAATGGCATGATCTGATATAAAGGTTATCCAATTAAATGATTAATAAATAATGCTGAACAGGCACTGGTGGCTCGTGCCTATAATCTTAGCTTCTCAGAAAGCTGAGATCTGAGGATCTCCAGCCCAAGCAGGAAAGACTGCAAGACTCTTACCTCTAATAACTCTTATCTCCAATTAACCATCCAGCAGTAGAGCTGTGACTCAAGTGGTAGAACACTAGCCTTGAGCAAAAAAGCTCTGGACAATACCCAGGCTCTGAGTTTAAGCCTCAAGACTGACACAAAAAATAAAATAGAAAAGAGATAATTTAAAGAAAAATCACTTTTTAAACTTATAAAACAGTGGACACAGGTGGCTCATGTCTTTAATCATAGCTATTTAAAAAGCTGAGATCTGAAGATTATATTCAATGCTAGTCTGAGAAGACAACATTGTGAAGTTCTTATCTTTGACAACTAACGAATTAATTAATTAATTAGTTAATTAATTAATTAAAAACAGAAGTGGAGATGTGGCTGGAATAGTGAATAATAGCAACAAGTAAAAAAAAAAAATTAAGCTGGGCACCAGTGGCTCAATCCTGTAATCCTAACAACTAAGGAGGCTGAGATCTCAGGATTTCAGTTCAAAGCCAACGCAGGCAGGAAAGTCCAAGAGACTCTTATCTCCAACAAACCACCAGAAAACAGGAAGTGGCGCTGTAGTTCAAGTAGTAGAGCACTCACCTTGAGCTGAAAGGCTGAGGGACAGTACCCAAGCCTAGAGTTCAAGCCTCATGACCAAAACAAACAAATAAACAAAACAAAAAACAAAAAAACAAAATGAAACAACAGCAAAAGACATTGAATTCTAGGTCCAATCTCAGCCCCAAAATGAAACAAAATAAAATAAAAAACAATATGCTATGAAAAGTAAAATAACAGCAATTCTTACCCTAAATGAGTATGATCTAGTCAAACTGAATACAGCATACTAGTAAGAGGAAAAACATTTTTTTTAACTAACTTCTCTGTTCACTTCAAAGATAGAAAATAATTTTAAAGAAGTCTTGGGAAAGTAAGGAGGAACTTATTTGTCCCACTGAAAGCAACTACTAACCACAAGCAGATATTATTTTCAGCTATTTCCAGGTTTCCATCTCTCCATTGTTCTGCTTAAACTAGAAAGGTTGCTGATAGTCCAGTCCTCTTCCTCCATGTTGGCAGATCCACATGCTGTGTTGCCTCTCTATTTCTGTAAGGTAAATACATGGTACAAACAATGCCTCCAGCCTAAGCTGTTCCTTGAGTTTATGTTCTCAAGCTTTGTTAAACGAGATTGCTTTCATCTATCATGTATGAAAATCTTTCCCTGTTAATCAATGAGATTGCAGAATAAATAGGGACCTTGGAATTTATCATGATTTAAGTCATTAATCATTATTAAGTAACTTAATTAAGTCATTAATTAAGCGGCCTCTTCTTGTCATCAGAACTTGTTTTATACAAGTTCACTCTCCGCTAGCATCTACCAATCTTTTTTAAAATTTATTTATTGTTTATCTTTGCACTGCTGAGGACCCAACTCAGGGTCTTGCATTTGCTAGGCAAGAGCTCCTCCAAAATCCCCAACCTCTCATCTGCAAAGTTTATTCACATCTGCTTTATTTGTTCCCTCAATATTTCTGTTGCTGGCTTGTTTTCATTTAAGAATTAGCTAAAAGATCATTTCTTTAGAAAGCCTGTTTCTGACCATCTTGTGCGAAGAAAAAAACTCCCTCCCTTCAGTTATGTTCCATGCCTCTTTTTTCCTCCTACTTTCTTAATGCCAGGCATCATTTTCTGAACTGATTTTATTTGTGTGGGATTTCCTCCCATCACCAACTACCATCGGAATCTAAGTTCAGGAAGGTACAGGCTTTTCCTAAATTATTCAGTTATATTCCTGCTACCTAGAACAATGCCTGGCTTATAGTAAGTGCTCAGTGAATGTTTGTTGAAGGCATCATTGCTAGGACTTGACAACAGGGAAACAAATACATGCATTGGCAAGAACTTCCCTCACTACCCACTCATCATGACAAGATGTCTTATACATATTAGCAAGTAGCACAGCAAGATGTAGAATAAACTGCCATATGGCTTGAGGAGAGGAGACAGAATTCTGTGAGCTGCTTTGTTCAAGGATAGTGCTTTATCCACACTCAGTCCTGGACCCAGAGAAAGGTATTAGAATGCTGCTGGATAAACTACAGTGAACATAAAGGACAATAATTACTCTATGTCCCGGATGTGACTGACTCCACACAGAAAACAAATTCGTGCTCTGGAAAGCACAGATATTTAATACTGATGTAACATTGATTTTGGATGCTGGAACTTGGATAACAAACTCAATCCAAATCCCAGAATATAGACTTTAGAGGGTCCATTTGTCACTTGCCAAGATTACAATAAAAAGGGGATTCTACTTTCCTGATTTTTGAGTGGATAACAAAGGCCGCTTGTGATTCAGAAAGCGCAAAAAGAAAAGACAAACTTCAGATAACGGCGATGCCCAGTAGAACTTACATAGCTTTCAGTATAGGCTTTCTTTGTACTCAGTCAATAACCTAGGATATTAGAATCTTTAGAAAAAAATGATAAATTGTTTGGACATTTCTGCTAAAAAGGACCTTGCCTATTGGGAAATTGGGAAGAGCCAATAACATAGTTCAAACCTCAAAATCTTCTGCTTTCTGAGTCCTCATTATGCTTTTGTGTTCTTCTATCTTTGTATCACTTCAACGTTAGCGTCTACCAAATGATCATTTCCAAAATAATTACCCATGAGTTAGCATGACAGTCGATGTCATTCAAGAAACTCTCATGACTTCTAAGAATTATTTTTATTTCCCAGAGTCTGAATCTCATAAAAGTAAAGTCTGTAGAAAAGAACCTCAAATCTTTCTAATTTCACATATTACCCTACTAACATGGCCATGACAACACACAGCAAGTTCTAGTTAACTGGGCCTCTCTAAGTCTCAGTTTCCTTAATCTTTAAATAAAGAGCTGAAATAACATAATCCTTCAGGTGTTTTTCAGGGATTTACAAAATAAAGTAAGTCTCAAAAAGGCATTTTGAATGTGCTGGAGGGCAAAATCATAATAAAATAGGAAAGGACAAGAGGTGAGACAATATTTCACCCCAAACTGAGCTGCACACATTTTCTGAGAAAATTCTAATCACAGAAAACAAGTTCAGCAGAAATACTGACATCACTTGAATTTTTATCATTTTTTGAGTAGTGTTATTTCTAAACAAGACAATGTACCTAAATTGATCCTGAACTCCCACACAGCTGCTAAAAATTCAATAGTTGAAGAAAAATGTCCAATATGAAGTCTGACTACCCTATGAGAACTTGGACTTGAATTTAAATGTAAATATAAATAGACAGCAGATTATTTTCTCCTCTGTAATATCACAGAAGCAGTTTATTATCAGCCTTTGCACTTCATTAGATAAATATATGATCGATAGAGAAATCAAGATGATAAACTAAATTTCATTTGGGAAGCCATGAAGAGCAGGTGATTTGGCAGGAGTTCCAAAAATACTAGAAATTATAGCATAATTTGTGTCTTTGTGTTTGTCATAAGATTTATAGAAAATAAAGCATACCAACTACATATAGTCACAAAATGTTTAAAATATTCATTATCATTTTATGGGCCATTTTGAAATAAAAGAATGAATGAAGAAAGGTATTTCTGATACAATTACAAAACAATCATTTTACATGTGTCAAATCAATGACTTCATAGAGAAATGAGTATTTATAAACAGGGGATTTCTAAATCACTAACTCAGAAGATTGCTGTGTGAATTCAATGAGGTTACATATAAAACTCACTTAGAAGAGCAGCTGGAATCTTGTAAGAGATCAACAATGGAAAGGTGAGATGATGCAGATGATGACAATGATGATAACAAGGATTTCTAAACATAATGGTCAAGGCATTTTGAAAAACTAATAAGTTGAATAGGGAAGACTTCCTGTAATGATTGCTGCTTCTTGCTTGCCTTTATTCTGGTTAAGAACTTTCAGTAATTATTATTATTGTACATCTAATATAATATTATAATATATAATGTCTTGCTTTGCAAGACATTAGAGAAATAATCATTGAAAATAAGGTTGTCTTTAAGGAGATAGCATTACAGAGAGACAGACCAGTATATAAGTTAAAAAAATTATGAGTGTTGGAAGGGTACTGGTGGCTCACACCTGCAATCCTAGCTATTCAGGAGGCTGACATCTGAGGATCCATGGTTCAGAGCCAGCCTGAGCAGGAAAGGCCCTGAAACTCTTATCTCCAATTAACTGCCAGAAAGCTAGAAGTGGTGCTTGAGCTGAAGAGCTAAGGGACAGCATCCAGGCCCAGAGTTCAGCCCCATGACCAACCAAAATAAAAGAAATTATGAGTGCTAACAAAGTCTAGCTGTTTTGCTCTCTGTATTTCTAAATACAATTTTTGTGAAGATAGATAATCTAGATATTAAGAAGTGATAACATTTACAGTAGTAGCACCACTTTTTTGCTTACCTGAGGAAAGTAGTCAAAAGTATTCAAATGATAGTGACATAATAGATGTTGAAAAATCAAAAAGACACCCTTTTTAAGATTATCTTGAAATAGTTGTACAGAAGCGTTTCAATATGACATGTTCTTTTGTAAAGTCAGTGCAATGCAACTTGATCAGGATCATCCTTTCCATCATTCTCTCTTTTTCCTTGCATCTATTCTAGTCTCACCTGTCTCTTCTAGTTTCCTAGTCCCATTTTTACATGTGTACATTGAATATTAAGACTGTGTTCATCCACCAAGCCTTTCTCCATTTGTCTGTCCCCTATTCTTGGCTACCACTCCACTCAGACATATTGAGGCTTCCTGGTATTCATTTTGTTAAATTATTATTAATTTTTCAATGAGTGTCACCATGGAAATCCACTTCTTAGTATACCATACTTGAGTCAGACTACATGTATGTACATATGGCCCTGCATGTGTTTTCATGTTTACGGTTTATATTTAACATCCACATATGAGATAAACCATGCATAGTTTTTGCCTCTCTGAGCCTGACTTCCTTCATGAAATACAATTTTTTCCAAATACATCAATTTCCCTACAAATGATACATTATCCTTTCTGATGGATAAATAAAATTCCATTGAGAAGAATACCACCTGGAAATTGTGGAAACCAATTTGAAAAGCAAGATATGATGGTTGGGCATCTGCCAATGAGAACTATCTACATATCTGGAGGAGTGCAGAGATTGCTACAGTGAATACAGGTAATAAATCGCAGTGGTGGTACGTGTGTGTGTGAGAGAGAGGGGGGGGAGAAAGAGTGTTAGAGAAAGTCTTAAGTACCCAAAGAAAATGTTCCAAAATGAAATGGTCTTCAGCATGACCAGAAAGCATATGCCATATTCCAAAGACAGAACAACCAGATGACAACAACCAGCTAAACAGGACAGTGACCAATCAGAATGGCTCATATCAGTTTCACAAAAGTAGTATATACCACATGAATTTCAGTTTGGTCTAAAATGCCAGTGACAGCTTACAATAATTGTAGTCTAAGAAGAATTATTTTTCTTGTCCTTTGGCCTCCCTTTTCCATGTTCAATCTAGGTGAGCTGGAGGCAGACAAAGGAAAATGCTGTATAAACCATAAGTAGAAAACTTCCCACTCCTTGTTGCCTGGCTGCACTGGAGCCACTTTGAGAGAAGGAACAAGCTGCCATTTCAACGGATGATAGCTATTGGTACTATCATACTGGATTGCCCCTTTATTAACTGACTTTAACTTCTTTTGAGAACTCTAGAAAGTAAAACATCTATTTTTCAATAAGTTAACATTGACCAGAAATGTCATGAAACTTGACCTAGATTTCATCCACATTTTTTTTAAAAAAAGGGTTAAACTCCATAAAAATGAGCTGGAACAGGCTTTGGATTGAGGGCTGTTTATTCAGTCAAATGGTTGCAGTTACATAATGTGTAGGTGACGACGTTGGTGTTTTCAAATTTCCTTCCAGTCACAGAACTCATTCTTCAAAGGAGAGCTGATGAGAAAGCCCAAGTGTAAAATAGATTGCCTCAGAGTTGCTGTAGGTGGGGCGGGAAGAAGTGGATAAGGAGAAGGAGGGGTCTTCCAAGCCCTGGGGATGCTTCAAGATAGTTTAAAAGGCAGCCCTTGCTAATGACTGCAATGGATAAGCCTTTGAATTTATAATTATATTTAACTGTGTTTATTAATCTTCTGAGGGATGAGAATTCAATAGCTTCAAAAGTTTTTCTAAGGAAACTTGTTAATGAGCCACCTCTTAACGTGCTTGCTAAAATTTGTTACTCTTCAACTTTCATATTTGAATGTGATCATCTTGGGACTGGAAACATGCGTCTTGAGACAGCCCTCTTTCTCAGGTTTGTAGCTCCCAAAATCTTGCAGTATCTCTTGGCTCTCTGGGGGTGTTTCATTATTTGTTCAAGCAAACCATCTGAGCCCAGGGTCAAGAACTCAGAACCCATTGTATAAAACAAATGAAGAAATTGGACCCAAATGGAAGAATAGAATACTATTCAACAACCCAAAATAACAAACTACTCAATGGAACATGTATTAATTTGGGTGGTTCTCAAGGGAATGATGCCAAGTGCCAAGTGAAGCAGTCAACTTCGCAAAGCATTTGCTATATTATTTCATTTGTATAACGTTGTGGAAACTATACAATTGTAGAGATGGAGCATAAATGAGTGGGTACCAAGATTTAAGGTCATGTAAAGGTAAGTCAAGGGACTCGAGAGAAAACTGTGTTGTGTTTTGACTGTAGTTGTTCTGAATCCATGAGTGTGACAAAATTTCATACAGTTAAATGCACACAAATAAGTTCATGTAAAATTAGAGTATGGCAGATGAATGGTTTCAATGGTAACTTTCCAGTTGTGATATTATGCTACAGTTCAACAAGACACAACTGTTTGGGGTCGGGGAAAACTGACTGAAGAATAGATAGGATCTCTGCCTCATTTCTCATGATTGCATGTGAATCTGTAATTACATCCAAAAATTAGAACAATAAATGTCTACAACAGGGGTACATTCATTAGATTTACAAAAAGCCCTGAGAGCAACAGTGCAGATACATGTTGTCTTAAGGGGGCGGGGGCGGGGGTGTGGGGTGTAGAATCACAGTCATCACAGTCCTTGCTCTCAAGTACTGAAATAAGAAAACTCAAATGGATAGTCTTCCCTCATGAAAGAAGAGCCTTCAACTTATCAAAATGTGGAAAGCCGTAAGGACGTCTGCATTTGCACAAAGGAGCATTTTGAATAATGCTTTGATACATCTACATTGGCAAAAGCTGTACTGCTTCAATTCCATGTGGTCTGTCTTATGTAAATCATTTCAGTTCCCTCATCCAACCCTTTCTGGTAGCAATGTGATATGATTTGAAAACACAGTCCTGCCATTTAGGACAATGGGCCCCAACTGAGTCTGTGGCTCATCTGCTCAGTAACTATATCCATTAATTTGCTCCGTGCCTATCTCCTGCTAATGTGAATGACAAATAAAATGGTCACTTCTAACAGAGAACATTAGTAGTTATCACACAAACATATCACAGTATCTAGTAGAGACAGGATTGGATACAATCTCATCATTTATACCTGACATTCCAGCTCCACAGCTGAGCTAGCTGCTTAGGACAGAGCTTCAGCCTTCAATCTCCTCTACCATATCTTAAGATCAGTGGTCTTGTTAAAGACCTATTGCCAAACAGCTCATGTGGATAACTGCCACAGACACACAACATCAACACTATAGAGGACCTTAGTACGTAAGATTTAAGGGTATTACATATCCCTGCTCAATGTTTTGTTAAATGTAGTGCTTATAATTAATTACCTGCTAATATCATCCTTGATTTGACTTTCAAAGAAACTATTGGTTTTTCCTATTGTTCCCCGTGACCATATATATATATATATATATATATATATATATATATATATATATATGCTATTTCTACTACAGAACAGCATTCCAGCAAGTTCATATAATCAAATTTGGATCCATAGAACTAAAGGAGTCTTTCATTGCATGAAAGCTTTTTGTGTAATGTGCAAGTCCATTCAGCACACATTTGACCATTTACTCGGAACCAGGATGAAGTAATCCCCCACTAGGCCACAGGATCCAATGTTGAGCCTGCCCTCCTCATTAACTTGCATTCTTCTTTCCAAAACTACATAGACATGCTGCAAAGCAACATGCAAAAGTGCAATATTTCTGCAGTCTTCCATCATAGTCAAACGCGAAGAATTCTTTCGGTAACATTTTTATGTATGGCACAAGTGGCCTCAATGTTATTCATTTTGAATACTGAGTGTATATGAGAGAATAAAACAGCCATCTGGGGTTACAAAACTTCCAGTTTTACAAAGAAAATTAATGTGGGTCATATTTTTAAGGAACTTTAAAATTTTGAAACTGGTATTTCTCTCCCAACAATAACAACACAAGGCAAATGTGATAGTTCTGTTGTTGGCTCTGGTTAGTCTATGATATAACTTCCAGTATCCACAAATTGTGGTAGGAGAATAATGGCCCATGGGACTTGGCTTAACTATTAGGATCTTAGCAAACATGCCATGTCAAGAAAATCCTTTGTGTTACTGGGTTGGCTTTGTTCTACCTCTGCCCTTTACCAGGAGATCACCATTCTCACACCAGCATAACCAGAGAGACATCTGGAACAGAAAAACTCCAACTGAGCTTCTTCAGCCAAGCCTGAAAAAGGGGAAACTGAAGACAATTTGCATATGCATAAGTGAGCCCAGCCAAGATCCCACAGCAACTTGGCTAAGCCCAATTTGGAGCCAATCCACAAACATGAACTATAACACAATATTAAGATAGGAAGCAAGTCTATATTATGGACAAAAACAAAGTCAGCATTTACTTCAATCTGACAGTATTGCTCAAATGACAATTTTAAGTTATTAATTTCAATATATTTATTGTCGATTTCACTTGTTACTCATCTCATACTGCCAACGGTTTGAATTCATACAATAATAAATTTACAAAGATTGCTCATCAAGAAGCTGAGGGCGGGCTGGGAAGTTGGCTCAGTGGTAGAAGCGCTTGCCTTGCATGCCTGAGGCCCTGGGTTCGATTCCTCAGCACCACATAAGCAAAAAAGAAAAAAGCCGGAAAGTAGCGCTGTGGCTCAAGTGGTAGAGCACTAGCCTTGAGCTGAAGAGCTGAGGGACAGCGCCCAGGCCCAGAGTTCAGGCCCCACGACCGGACCAAAAAAAAAAAAAAAAAAAGAAGCTGAGGGCTAGGTATGGTGGCTCATGACTCTAATCCCAGCTATGTAGGAGGCTTAGGTAGGAAAATTTCTGTCCAAGGCCAGCCTAGCAACAAGAGAGACCCTATCTGAAAAAATAACTAAAAGCAAAACAACGACAAAACAACAACAAAAAAGGATTGAGAGTATAGATCAAGTGGTAGAGCACTTGCTAATAAAGAGACTTGACAAAAACAAAACAAAAACAGAAAAAAGAAATTATGAAATATTTAATAGGTTGACTACAGAGTATACAGCATTCCTACACCTCTCTTGGACTAGACCAGAAAGTATTTCTATCAGTTTATTGAAGTATAATTCACATATGTAAACTTGACATCAAGAATAGAAGTTAAGCCAGGTGCCAATGGTTCACGCCTGTTCCTAGCTTCTCCGGAGCCTGAGATTTAAGGATTGTGGTTCAAAGCCAGCCCAGACAGAAAAGTCCATGAAACTTGTATCTCCAATAAACTACTCAGAAAAAGCTGGAAGTGGTGCTGTGGCTCCAATAGTAGAGCACTAGCCTTCAGCACAAAAAGAGGCTCAGGGACAGTGCCCAGGCCTTGAATTCAAGCCCCAGGAACAGCAATATAAATAAATAAATTTTTAAAAAATAAATAAATTACCAGTTGACATATCTAAATATATCGCCATAGCTGATCACAAGTTTTTCCAGGCTCCCCTGCAACTCTACCTCCCTGGCTCTATCCGACTTCTAAGCCAGCACTGGCCGGCCTGAGCATTTTATCTTACAGTATTCTACCAATAACTTGGAATCTGTCCTGCTGTTATTGTGCATTTGGATCTATTGTAACACATTCAAATCTCCAACACAGGTATGTCATGACTCCTCAGATGAAAGGAGTTATTTACTGCTAACAGAGGAGGCCAATCATAAGTAACTCACCTGTTTCTTAAATGTTGCCATATTTCTGATTAAGTTACCTCAATTTGAAAAATTTTCAAACAGGTTGTAAATGTCTCCCAGTAACGTCAAGCATGACTATCAAGATACTAATCATATATTTAGTGCCTCACCATTTAGGTCCATTTTTTGTCTTTTGTTAAACACAGGTTGAAATTGTCAAAAAGCCATGTGTATAAGTGGCAGCTTTGTTACATATTAATAATGTGACTCTAAGAATTAATGGAACCTTTTTAAGTTTCAACTATCCTGTATATTAACTAAATATATAACCGTTAAACTTAGAGGGAACTAGTGGGTCACTCCTGTAATCTAAGCTATTCCAGAGGCTGAGATCAGGAGGATTGTGGTTCTAGGATAGCCCACAAAAAAAAAGTATGGAAAATCCCATCTACAGAAAAAACTGGGCATGGGCCCCACACTTGTTATCTGAGCTGTAGCAGAGTAAACAGTCCAGACTAACTCCACAAAAAGTTACCAGAGCAGAAAGGGCTACAGGCTTGGCTTAAAGGATACAGTTTCTATAATTTTCTGCAGCCCTGGGTTCAAGCCCCAGCATCACTTAAAAAAAATGACTTAAAGATGTGCTAAAATCAAATGCCCCAAACATAACCTTATGCAATTAAAAACAGAAATATTAGAAATATTGCTGGGCATAATGGCATGCATACTTGTAATCCAAGCTCCTTAAGAGATCAGAAGAGAAGGATCATAAATTTGAAGACAATCCAGGCAAAAATAATTGAGACATTGTCTCAAGAAGAATAATGCCTGGTAGAATACTTGCCTAACAAGTTGTGAGGGCCTGAGATCAATCCTGGAGACTATAAAAAATTCCACCAAAATATTCTTTTTGTCTGAAATATTCCAAATGAAAACTAGAGAATTCAATGATGAAATCTAGTACCTAACTTACACTCTCACTGCTAAATGTTTCCCCTTGCTTATCTAGTGGTACATCTCAATGTCTTCATGCCTGCAGGTTTAGTTTAAAATTGCTATTCACTAAATGTTTGAAAGCTGAAGATTTTAGTATTCTGTTCCTTAATAGTTTGATTAAATTTTTAAGTGATTTCACACAAAATCAAATGAAAATAATGGAAGAGCTCACTTAGAAAACACCAATAACATTGCTTGACCCTTGATTTATTTACACAGTATAAATTCACGGATAAGACATCACAGAATTCTGACAAGACAGTGAAATGAGAAACTGCACACTACCATGAAGTGTATTTTCTCTATTTAACAGCATAAATGTGTGTTGTAATTACCATAATTCTTCATACATTAAAGGTTTTTGGTCATTTTCACCACTGCAGTTTGTACAGTGATGGACAGAAGAGCATCGTATTTTTTAGGAAATTAAATTAAATTATGTGTTTAACACACTAAGTCCAAAAGCTTTTCTCTCCACATATTTGATAAAAATTTAATGATATGATCTTTATCACGACACAGTACTCTATCAAAATTAACATTTTTCCTGTCACCACAAAATTAGTAAGGTTAATGATTTTATGTGTGTATGCCAGTCCTAGGGCTTGAACTCAGGGCCTGGGCACTGTCCCTGACCTTTGCTGTTCAAGACAAGTGCTCTACCACTTGAACTATAGCTCCATTTCTGTCTTTTTACTGGTGAATTGGAGATCAGAGTTTCAAACTTTCCTGCCTGGTCTGGTTTTGAACCACAATCCTCAGAACTCAGCCTCCTGCATAGCTAAGATTACAGGTGTGAGCCACTAACAACCAGATGATCTCTAAACTAAATTAGAACAATATATAATTTTCTCCCTACAAAATGAACTTTGTTAAACTTTACTTACATCCAAAAATTAGATGGAAAATTTTGAGCGTTATTAAAATTAATGTTCTCTTCTAGAGCTTAGATGCTACTCTATTTATGAAGTTTTGCTAATGAAATAGCACATTTTGTTTCATGCTTCATTTTTCCTACATGCACAGGAATTCTTGAAATTAAAAATAAAAGTTTTCGTTAAAAAAAATAGAACTACTGATTCCTTCCCAAAAATATCAAAACAACAACAACAAATGAACACATTTTGAAATCATTATACCCAACTAAAATAATTCAGGTTAAAAAATATCACATGCTGTATTCTCCATTAGTATTATATCTAAATAAAATGAAATAAACTCAAGGAATCAGCACAGATTATGAGTTGCTAGAAGGGAGTGGCAGACAGGTACTAACCCATGGACTAAAAATGGTTCTCCATGTCTTAACTGTGATGGTTAATATGTGACTGGACACACTGCAAAATTAGTGAGCTCTGTTCTTCAGGGGTAGCATTCATTGGCTGTCAGTCATGTATTCATAAACCTTACCAAACACGAAAGGACGAAATTCATTTGGAAGAGAAGTCCTTAGATCTAAATGAAAAGTCATGCTTCACACAAAATGTTCAAGAAGCCTTCAGAAGGAAAAATACCATATTTAGGTAGAGACTCCTTAAAACAAAAACTCATTTTTTAAGGAGATGATCGCACATTTGTGTGTTCTTATTTGAAAGAAGCTGGCAATAGATACAAAATGATAGATACAAATGTCAAAATTTTCTCCCAGTTATATACTCATCATTAACATTCTTAAGAAATGGAACCAATGCTCCAATTTGTGAGGTCTTTAGTACTCAAAAGAGTTTATTGCTAGGAAAAAATCAATTCCAAAAATACAAATATATGTAGCATACAGTTCATATATACATAAGTCCATAAATAGGTCCTGTTGTGTGTATGGCTTGTGGCCTGCTCACTTCATGCATCCTACAGTCCCTGTCACTAATGGGGTAGAACATGTGCATTGTTCTGTGGACACTGGTAGAAATATAGGAGAAGATAGTTTGTATCTGGAAAATGCTGGGAGGGGAGAATGTAGGCTATGGCCGGCACCTTTCAGATTTTAACACACAATCAAAAACTGTATTCACTGCAGGACATCTGAGACACTATTTAAAAAGATCATCATCAAGGCTTTATACTTTATCTGGCTAACTACCAACCCATTTTTAGCTCTGTATTAGTGTAGCAGTTAAGGTATGACAATTTTGGTACAAATGCTAAAAACCATTATAATTTTTTTTAAAAATACAAAGATGTGGGCTGGGAATGTGGCTTAGTGGTAGAGTGCTTGCCTAGCATTCATGAGGCTCTGGGTTCAAATACTCAGTAATACATTTTTAGAAATTATGAAGATGTGGTTAACCCATGAAAATTCAATAACATAAATATATGCAAAGAGAGAAAATGAATGTTAATATTCACATATATGTATATATAAATATATATTTGTATATTGTTACATATTATATATTATACATATTAGATATAATATTTATATATGTATATATAAATATGCCTTATGTGTGTATATATTCATAAATGTATTTATGTATAAATACTTGCTTCAATAGAAGCAAGTAATTGATAGATAATTGAAGGGCAGTTGGTAGGCTGCCTAGCAAAATTGGGGAACATGACAAAGTATCTTAATAAGACAGAGATATGTAATGAAATAACTAAAAGAAAACACTTATTAGAAATTTGCAGTTGGGAACATCATTCTTTAACATTTCTCTTACAGTAATGAAACAGTTCGACAATAGGCAAATATGGGAAGAAAAATGAGTTGTAAAGACAGGAAAATGAATATAATTTTGTTTCTATTTGAGACTAACATTATTTCTACCTAAAAAATCTCAAGACATAAATTGAAAAACTGTTACAAAAAATCAAAAAAGAATAAGAGAATAATATAAGCTGGCTGATTTAAAAATATGTCAATAAAGAGGAGTCGTAACCTCCAATAAGCAAATATGATTCAATTACATAAAATATTGGTGGAAAGATTATATTTTATACAGCATGTACAAAGATAACATTGGTAGGAATAAAATAAGCAGAATCCATTTGATAATTTTATTGACAACCTTCCAAATAGATGTAAACAATATAAATACTTAGCAAAATCTTGGCTATGGATTTTTCAACATCCTGAAAATGTAATTTTGTGTAGTATATTAAACTAAAAGTCCAATCAGGCTCCTTTTCAACTAGATGAGCTGATACTTGAGTGCCAGTTGACTTCCTTCCAAATAAATACAGTAAGCCAAAAAAAAAATTCTAGAAAAAAATACTGGAATGAGATTTCAGACAGAGCATAAGGCTCTTATTATACGAAATGCAGCATGGACATGCAAAGAAAATGAAGAATATAATAGGACACAAAGTAAAAACCTTAGAGTGACATAGAAGAATATAGAATATGTAGAAAAGAGAAGGATCCTAGTTTGACTTTTCTTTAGCTCAATAACTGAAATAGGAAACTCATTTGGACATCTATTCAAAAGTCGTAATAGAACAAAAAGAAAATCAGGGGAGGAAAAAAATAAATAAAAAGCTTAGATTAGATTTGAGAGTTGGAGAGCTAGGTTCATTTATTTCCAGCTATAAATTCATTGTCGAGGAAAGGTAAGTGATTTCTGCTGAAAGATGCATCAGTACTTGACATTGGAGAATATTTTTTTCTCCATAAAAGCAAACTGAAAGTAGGTAGAATTGCCTTCATAAAACCTTAACAAGGTAAAAATCCAAAACCATATCACTGTAACACCCTTGAGACTTCATATCTTTGCAGGGAGATTAGCCTCACAATGAAAAAGAAACACATACACAAGGAAGCACTAAAGTCAGCAAATTCCAAGCACCAAAATCACAGAGAAAATGGGCTTCTTTACTTTTTAAACCAGGAGATTTTCTTTGATGAGAAAAACTGCTTTGTACAATGAATACAGTGTGTCGAGTTAGATATGAGTCTTAAATAACAATTTAAAAACACTCTTTAAGTGACAATTGCTCAAGATATAATACCTCAGAAGGAAAAGAAACCAGCACATGAACTAGAAATGACTGAAAATATTGAAGGAAAATTCCCTTTTGTAAAATTTGAAAGTTTAAAACCAGAAACATCACCACTGATTGCTACTCTGGCCTGTTGATACTTTCTATATAAATACATCTTAGAGGCAGCAGGACAGAGTAGAAAATGGGAAAATTACAGGCTGGTGTGATATAGCAGCATTCCAAGGCTGAAGTTTGTCAACTTTCACTTTATTTTATTTTATTGTAAAGATGCTGTACAGAGGGGTTACAGTTACATGAGTAAGGCAATGAGTACATTACTTGTCAATCATTGTTACTCCTTCCCTTCCTTCCTTGTTGTTGTCCTACTCTCTCTTCTTCTCCCACTTCCCATACTCCTCCCCCCCACCCCTCCACCCCGCCCAAAGTTGTAAAGTTGGTTTCCAATATACTGTCCTCTGTGTATCCTTGTTGCAATGGATCATCCTGTGTCCTTGTTTCAGCGTTTTGTTATTTCCCTTCCCCTCCCCAGATTAGACATATGTATATACAAGATACAGGGTATCAAAATCAAGTACAATGACAACAGGGGAAATGCCATAGGGGAAAGAACATACAAAGGAAACAGCAACAACAACAACAAATAAAATCACATGGTACATTTCAAACAAATACAATAAAGACAGACCTCTGGTGTCCGTATCTTGGGGTTCATTTCACTTAGCATCATCTTATATGCTCATTTGTGCATGGTTTTTGAGTTTTTCAGCTCATCTGATAAGATTATCTTATATGTATACTAATTATTGCAAATAAGGGAAACCATGGGACCTAAATTTCTTTGGGACTGGGTAACTTCAATTAATATGATTTTTTTCCAAGTCTTTCCATTTCCTAACAAAGTCAACTTTCTCTTAAAGAGAGGGCCCTGCCTTCCACCCGGCAGGGCTTTGGTTTGTAGTAGGAACAGATAGGTAAGGTACCAGCGTCACACCCATGTAGTCGCACCCAGAACCAATGTCACTGTTATCACGAGCTTTGAATTTTCACAAGCTTGAACCATGTGAAGATGAGGGACTAGAAGCTGGTTTTCAAAATGAGGCAAAAACCCATAATTCTAAATAATCCAATCACATAGAGTCTATTTACCACTGAGAGGAAATAAAAGTGTTTCATATGCATCCTAAGCTTTCAAGTAACTTGAAATTCTTCTACATAAGTATTTATTGACCAAAACTTTGTTCCACTAGGTGCTGGTGGCTCACGCCTATAATCCTAGTCAGGAGGCTGAGATTCAAGAATAACAGTTCAAAGCCAACTCAAGTAATAAAGTCCCATGAGACTCTTATCTCCAATTAACCACTAGAAAACCAGAAATGGCAATATGGTTCAAAGTGGTAGAGGGCTAGCCTTGAGCAAAACAGCCCCAAGCTCTGACTTCAGGCCTTATAATAGACAAAATAAATAAATTAATTAATTAATAATAATAATTTTAAAAAATACTTTGTCCCAAGTCCAAGAAATGTAAATACAAAATGGATAAAACCAAACTCAGAGCTTTATAGAGTTCACCACAGCATTTTGAAATATGAAAGGATCTAATTACATCTTGTATACAGGCTGGTTGGAGTGATAGACTAGGTTGCTTGAAAGCAAAGAGAAAAATAGGTCAAAAATGTTACTTGGAGCCACACAGGAGATAACACTCAGGATGAGTCTCGAAATATCAAGATCCATCTTCAACTAAAATGATGTCCCAGAAGCCTGAATGAACATCGGATTTAGAATGAGCATCTATAGCTTTGGCGACAGTAGTTGGAAAAGATTCTGCAGAATCATTTTCAAGTTACATAGCACTAAGGACTTTGGATGTTATCCAAGAGGTAGCAGGGAGCCAATGGATGGCTTTAAGCCAGAGTGTTACATGACTAAATGCTACTATTGCTTCTAACAGACAGCACTTCTGAGGATGATGGAGACTAAAGAGTCAGAACTGAGAGAAAGGAATGATGGACACAAGTTCGATTCAGTTTGAAACTGTGGAGATTTCAGGAAAAGCAGACCCAAATTAAATCAGAAGCAATGAAGAAGTGACAGGAGGGGACAAATTAGGACACTCTTGACAGCAAAAATCCTCAAAATTCCCATCACCAATTAAATGTGTGGGCAGCCAAGGCAACTCACATTTCCAGTTTGAAGAAATGGGTGGGTGAAGAGTCCAGACAGGACCAGAAAGTGAAAGAAGACAAATAGGTTGAAGGCTCAAAAAGATTATTAGTTTGTTGAGGGACAAGTGAGTTCAATGGCGTTAAGGGAGATAGATAGCTATGTTAGCAACTCTAAAGAAAAGCAACATGTATCTTGTAGAGAAATGATAAGCCAAGAAATAGATATGATGGTTTAGATTACTGAGAAAGCTCTTTGATTGCTTCAGTTGCTAAGTTTATATGCCATAGGTAAAGTTGAAATTGCATCTTTTTTTTTGTACCTCTGCTAAGCCCAATGGTTTAAAAACTTAGTATTTTTTTTATGATACCAGCAAACCTACATTTCCAGGTGAACTTTACTCTCTGTGTAGTAGCAGTTGTAATTCTGGGCCTTTTCTTATGGCATTTCTCCAATCTGAGTCATTGGGGCTGCATTCCAACACACTTGCAATTCTTTTTCTTCACCACAGGCATAACTCTGTGGCAGGACACAGAAGTGAACAGCCCTGGAGAACAAGAGTAGTCAGCAAGAGGGTCAATATTGGTCCTTCCTACAAGAAAGTAACCCCTTGGGAAAAACAGGCATTTAAAAAAAATCACTTGCAATCTATGGGACCTGAATAAAAGGTACGGATAGAAGAGAGAATGAAGGGCTGGAGGTTTAGCTCAGTGTTAGGGTGGCTGCCTATGAAATGCAAAACTGTGAGTTCAAGCCCCAGTACTGCCAAAACTTGAAAGAAAAGAAATGTTTTAAGTCTCAAGGTTGGTGCTCCTCCTGTATTGTCCTTAAGATTGTAAAACATGGAGAGTTTGAGCATTTTGAGAATTTTTTTCCAGGCCAGACATAAGAGATGTCATACTTCCTTCTTACAGCGCAAGACAGAGATCTCTTACCTTAATGGCTTATGATGACAAAGCCCTATCTTTATAGATCTTCCAATTCTAACCTAAAATGTTTCCATGGGTTCTTTTTCTATGCTGTCTCCTGCATATGCTCTAGTATAAGTCCTCTCTTGGAATGTCCCATTAAGATTCAAAAGTCAAACACTGCCAAAATTAGCAAAGTAAACACAATTCTGGCTTCTTACAGAAGCTATCTCCTGTTTGAAGACCCCCCAAGTCACAACCCTTTGCCTGTACTTCCTGAACTTTTACACTTTACAACCTAAATTATGGCAATCTGTTTGTAAGTTTATTGCCTCATTTGAGAAAAGGATCAGTCAGATGTATCTCAAAGATCCTGGCGTATGGTTTGGTACATAGATAGTATTTGTTAGACATTATTAGAAAATGACTGAAGAAATGAAGTACACATTTCTCTAGAGGGAATATGCCACTTTTAGAACTATGTTGACTCTGGCTTATCTCAGGAACTGGTAACTTGGCACATTTATGCAATAGACTTTTGCTCTTTGCCAGTCTCATTGGCCAGAAGAAATCTCATGCCATGGCCTTCTATCTGAAGTAATATGAAATTCCAGAACCTAGAAGAATTTGGACCTAATTTCTGCTCTCAACATATTAGATATGTATTTTCCTCTGTATAAAAATGATGGCAAAATGAAATTATCTGGTGTTTTTTTAAGACTACACAATGCAACTCTTCTATTATTTGCATTACTGACTTATCAAAAGAAATGAATTTCTGCTAAAGACATAAATATTGTTTTTACAAATGACTGCAGGGAAATTATGGGACCTTCCTTACTCTAAATCCATTGATGAGCAAAAAAAATCTTCTACAGAGTCAAGATAAAAATAAAGTTTATCTCTATGTATATAAACATATGTCATACATATGTGCATATATACACATATAATATGTACATTTATATGCATATATATGTACATACATGTTGTGGGGAACCCAGAGCAAGGTTTAAATTTTAAAAATGTAATTTGTTGTAAAATTCTTACAAGAGTGCATCATGGGGAGTCTCTTGAAACTGAAACAAGGTTAGAGGCATGAGAAAGAGAATACAAACAGTCCACACAGCCGGCCCAGAAACAGCTCAGGTTAACTAGGAAAGAATAATTCTGTCATTTTGTCTCCTTAACATGTAAACTTGCCTTGGGCACCATTCTTTCAGAGGCCACGTTCATAAATGGGTTCCCCACCGAGTGAAGGCTAAAGCACCTGTAGGCAGACCAAGAGACCCCATGTTTACTTCTTTCTCTGAGAAGGAGACTAAGGTTAATATGCTGAGAGTATTCTTCTATGTCACACATCACATCTAGATCAGAGCAGGAGGAATGACAGCACAGATGACTGCAAAGTTCCGGGTTGGGCTTCCACATATGCTATCACCAGGTGTGAGGAAAAACCCTCCAGTGAGTAGAGCCTTATGTTCCCAAAGACGTTAGAATGTCTTGCATGCTGAATGTCACAATGTGCTCCCAAAATCTGCTTCATGGAGGACAGTGGGTATGAGACTCTGAGGTTGTTGTTGTTGGTGGTGGTGGTGGTAGTGCAATGGTGAAGAGTCAGAAAGAGTGGCTGGAAGGATTCGAAAGTGACTCCCAAGAGACCAACTCCTGCACACCCCTTTCTCCAGAGCATGCAGAAAACATATGAAGATTGACATAGCAGAGGTTAAGGTTGGAATTAAGATGTATAGTTATTTGACTTTGAGTTTCTCAAAGTGGAGATTATCCTAAGTAGGCCTGACTTAGTCAGGTGAACTTCTAAAAGAAAGCCTTTCCTACTGATCATAAATCAGTGAGCTGTTCCTGTTATGAGACAGCATAGGAAAGAGGCCCTAGAGCAAAAAACCCAAGGGCAGGTTGCAGAAGCTAAGGAAAGTCCCCTGTGGAGAGCTGCTAAGAAAACGGAGACCTCAATCATAAAACTGAAACTCTGCCAAAAGCTACATGAAGTTGGAAAAAGGATCTCAAGGTCTCAGACCAGACCTCAACTCCAGCTGATGGTTTGTTCATGGATTTCTGAGATGCCAAGTACAGAATCCAGTTCATCATGCATGAGTTCCTGACCTCCAGAAAGGAGAAAAAAGTCTACAGGTTTATGGTCATTTATTACTCAGAAATAGAACACAAATATAGGAAGTTAGGTTTCTAAACAGAATAGGAAGAAAAGAGACTACTAGTCACATCGATTAAAAAAAAAAAAAAAGAAAACAGAAGTCTTTACAAACTCATTGGTGAGTAATATCTATGAGTGTGAGATTTTTCCCTAAGCATTTTCATGCAGTAGGCTTTTAGAGACAGGATGCACATGATAAAACTCACATTTTTTTTTTATTGGCTAAGCATATTCAATGTCATCTCCAGACCACAACTAAGCAAAGGCTCCTGTCCCACCTTACTCCTCCCCTGAATCCAGCACTGAATACTGAGGTATTCATTTCTACATTTCCTGCTTTGAGATTTATGTATCTAGAAGAAAGCACAAAGGTGAAAAATACTAGGAATTGCCCTGTTAAGAAAATACTTAAATTTTAACAAATTTCTTTGAACCCTTTTGAACATGCTATGTAAGCATGCATTAAATATACGCGGATACTAATGGGAACTAAACCCTTTTTACTTTGGATATTTTAAGTGATATCTTTTTGATGGAGCAAACTAGGTTCCAAACTTCCTTTAAAACTTAAATCTTGTCTTAATAACCCCAAAGGGAAGGAAGGATTGTGGTCAAGTTCTGATATGGCTAGAAAATGTAGGCTAATGCACCATTATGTTTGAAAATGGATGCTTCCTTCTGAAAGTTTTATATCTTCAAAAAAAGAAAAAGAAAAATGTTTCTGAAATGGTACCACGTGACAAATATTTGTACTACAAAACTATTTTTTCCAAATATGTCCTTACATGTTCTCTTGTCTAGGTTAGTAGGCTATTATATAATCTTCAGGCCATGAAGTTCTGTGAGGTATGTGTAGTAGAGTGTTTCCAGAGAGGTGTTGTTTCATGCTAAGAGCTAAAGAAATTAATTGGAAATTTTTGTAAACAGGGCACTTACATTCAATATTTGAATGGTTGTCTGCCTCATTTATATTTTAATTAAGCACTAAGTAGACAAACATGTGTCAAGAATAGAATATTTTATTTATTCTATTCTATAGAAAATATTTTGCATTTTTCAATAATCTTTACTAATTGCTTTGCAAATCAGAAAAAATGATTTCAACTAATGCTCCACATTTTACTTTCAATGCTAACAAAGATTTTACTTCATAAATATTAAAAGGAGAGAATAATGTCATCCTGTAAGCCAATAAAGTGTCACCAGATAAAAAGATATATTAACTTCCTTTATGTTACGAACACAACTGATAAATTTGTAAGATTATGTTATAAGCTTTTATATGGGCATATATTTAGTTTTTCTTGGAAGAATTTTAGGTGATGTGTTTATAATTTTCCATTATAATTCTAAGTCAATAGGAGTAATAATAATTCTGTACTATAGATTAGAAAGTGGTTGGTCAGGGTTTTGTGGTATTATTTTTTCATTAGAGTTGTTTCAAGTAAGATTTTTTTAAAGCATGATCATAATATATATCTCAGAAACATGGCAGGAAGTATACCAAGTCAGTTTATCACATGTTGAGTATAGTAACAACATTCATTTCAGCATAGTTTTTATTTGAATGGGTGACACTTTTGAGAATTTAAAACTCAAAAATAGTTTTATCTCACAAAATAAACAACTTCTATTAAAAAATCAAGAGAAAAGAAGAATACTGCAAAAGTGTTTCAGGGAGTGGCAATATATAATAAAAGGATATCTATAAGAATAGATACCAGAAGATAAGGTAAAAGTTTAGCCAGGGAAATGGTATTACTATAATTTTAGCTACAGCACCAATTTCCTTAAGGCCTTTTCTTTAAATTTCAAGCTATTCAGGTCACCCAGCAATTGAAAAGGAAAAGAAAAAGAAAAGCAAATGAGAAATTACAATTACTTTTTAAGGCATGTGTTTCTTTAGAGAGAGGAACTCATTCAATGCTGTAAAGAAAATCTTGCCAGAGTCAACCTTCACATTACTTTATTACTTTGAAATTTACTTCACTGACTGTCAGATTTCAAGCAGACTGGATCCCTCCAGTGATCTTCTAAACCCTGGGGCTCACAGTCTCTGCAGTCTTCAGCAGAGTTTTAAACGATCTATTATGCCTAAAGGTTGGTGGGTGACAGTTTTTCCTAATAAAGATTTCAATTTTCTAATTTCTTTCTTCATACTAATGTGTAGCTAAAAACACAATATGAGTGATTCACACACACACACACCCGTCTTTTGGTGAAAGTAGAAAAGATGCCAGGATCTCCCCTTCCTTAGAGTCTAAATCCTTTTTCATTAGCAACTGGTATCTAACTGTATCTTCTGCAGTACTTCCTGGAGTTCTGCTGGGATAATTTAGTACATATTGCACTCCATTCAACTTTAAATGACATTGAGATAAGCAATTACCATTTTCTAATAAACTCATTTTGAAGAGATGCATTGAGGATCAATGCTTAGAGCATTTAAACACTCAACTTGAAGGGCCAACATCCATATAAAAGTGCCCGGCTCCTTGAGTAATAATTATAGTTCCAATAACCAGGCAAGGTTAGAGACAGTCGTGGTCATGTCTGGTGGCACTTATGTGGTGGCAACAGTGGAACTGAGCTTTGCCTACAATATTTTATTAACTAGTATCTACACAAGACAAGTGAGTACCTATTGGCTCAATTCACCCATATTATTTGTCACAAGTAGAATATAAAAAGAGGAACAATGGGTACTCCTGAAGATGAAAACACTGGAAGAAGTGATCAAATCTCCTCCACACCAGCCTGTGATGAAGCTGAGAATCAGACACAGAATATGAACGAAATCAAAGGAAGTTCTTCATTCTGCTCTCAATGTAAAACTTATCCAACTATTCCAGAAACATAAAAATGCAGGACTTGCTCCCTACGCTAATAACAGTGTGTGTCTAGGCTAATAGGGTGGAAATGGAAGTAGACCTAAGTTCTCATATTGTCTCTAAGAAATACACAGTCATAATAACAGCAATGATTCTTGAACTGCTGAGGAAGCTTTTAGAATAAGTGAGTTTATCTGGATCTCATATCATGGGCAGAAAGGAGGAATAGAGCACGCAGACGCAGCATATGCCAGGAGGATGGTACATTTTCCCAGTGGAACTCACCGAGGACAGTTGTTAGGGTTGAGAGCACAGACTCCTGTTCGCAGGGCTACCCTGAAAACCCACTGACTCAGGCAGAGAATGATAAACCTGCCACTGCTGGAGGACCTGACCGTGGTCCTGAAACAGAGTCACTTAACAGGGGGTTCTTAACCGTCTCCATGCAGAAAACAAGGCTATTTTCTTCTTCTCTCCAGCTTAAAAGAGCCAAATTTCCATCCTCCAACAACCAAACCAAAAAATGTTGGGACTTTCTATTCTGATCAGATCAGCCATTATAATGACCTACCTGCAAGGGTGTCTCCTTGTTAGGATAATTTCAGAATTAAGAGGTTACTTGTTCCAGTTAAAAAGCAGGAAAGAAGGCTCTGCCCAACTTAGAACTCAGTCTAAAGAAAGCTCCCGCTTGGAGGTCCTGATTCTAGACTGTATTTCCTAAACTCGCGTGGGAAATCAGGTCTAGAAAAAAAAAAAGAAACACCTCAGGATAAAGCTCTGAGAAAGAAAACTCTAAATTCGAATCTAGAGAGCCTCGAAACTCTAGAAAAATAAAAGTGCAGCCTCTCCGGATCTTCACCAGCTAACACCACCATCTAAAGATGGACCAACACAGAGGTCCCAGCGTGAACCCAGTCGTACCCCCTTTCTTCCCGGCTCTTTCCAGCCCTTTTCAACCCCAGAAAGTCAAGAGAATGAACTACTTCCATCCCGACTGTGAAAACGACACCGATTCATGGAAGAGTTTAAAAAAAAAAAAAAAAACATAGATCGCACAAAAGACACCTTAGCAAGAACAGAAGGCAAATCGTTCCACTGGGGCCGAAAGGAAGGCGGGAGGCAAAAGTAATGGTTTCAAAGATCATTCTCGGACGATCACAGGCAACTCAACCAAGTGCCCGACTTACGTGTTCCATCAAAACGAGTGGCGATGGTGTCCAGGAAGGTGTTCTGGGGCGCCAATAATCCTTTCATCACCGGCATCTTTCCAGCGCGGTGTGAGATTCTCCATCAAAGTTTGTCCGGAAGGATGATTCGAAGGAAAGTGCCCAAGAAGGGAGGAGAGCGTGAAGACGACGGCAGGAGAGAGGGGGGCCTGGCGTGGTGTGGGGCCGATCCCGGAGACGGGTTGGGGGGTGTGTGTGCGTGGAGGGGGGCGCAAGGATGGAAGGAGGAGAGAGGCGGCGAGTCCTAGCTGCCGAGGCCGAGGCAGGAGCAGCCCCGCGCGAGCGCGCGCGCGCTCCGAGCCCGCCCCGCACCTCGAGGCTCAGCCCCGCGCTCCCGCCCGTTCCGGGGATACCCGCCCTCCCACACCTCAGCAGCCCGCCAGGCGACACACGGCCCGCCAGGCGCCGCCCCACACCCCCCTCGCCCTCGGTGGCCAGGGCGCCGCGCCCTGACCTAAGGCTCCGGGGTCACAGAAGACTGCGCCCCATCTGGGGGAGGCTGTGGTGGCCGGCCTCCAGATCTCCAAGGGGCGCTCGCGCACACTCCCGCCCCCCACCCCACTCCGCCCCACCAGGAGCTGGTGAACAAAGACCCCTTTGTTCCCGCCCTGTCCCTCTCCGGGGGAGACTGGAGTCCCGAGGGTGTGGTGTGGTTCCAGGGGAGGAGACAGGTCCGGGCAGGTAACCCGCCTCCGCCTACAACTTGGGAAGGGTGGGAGGATCCCAGTGGAAGCCCGGAGGAGGGGAGACAGCCCGGGGCTCCTGGGAGGGAGGCAGCCCCCCCCCACTTCTGCTGCACCTGCTATTGCAGCTTCCCGCCTCGCGAGTAGGGCTGCTCCAAGTTAGTTGCGCGGCCCCCCTCCTCGATTACCAGGAAATCGGCCTAAGCCCCGGGGTTTCCCGACCTTTCCTACCTAATATCTCCAGAAAAGTGGTGCGAGAGAGAGAGAGAGAGAGAGAGAGAGAGAGAGAGAGAGAGAGAGAGAGAGCCTTTTAAGTGGACAATGGGTGATTTCTAATTCCTTGGTGAAATGTGGAAAGTTTGCTATTTTTATTGATTTGTAAAATAGCATTGAAGGTGAACACATTGAGGATGTTTTGCAAAAGAAAAGGGGAAAAAAAGCCTTCCTAGGGATCCCCTGGCCTGCCCCTCCCCCTCCCCGCCCCCCACGTCGGACACCTCCGAGAAATAAAGACAGAAAGCCTGGTGTAGCTCCCGCAGCTGCAGGTGCGCCGGAAAACGAAAGCGGTCTGCAAGCCCTTCGCGGCCACCCCGGTTCCCGGCCCCCAGCTGCCCCCCCCGCCCAGGTCTGCTGGGGAGCCCTGTTCCTGGGGACTGGATGGGGGTGCACGATCACTCCCGAGCCGGGAGGCTGCAGAAACCCCGGAAGGGAGGAAAGTTGAGAGCCCCGGGAGCGAACGACATATGTCAAGCCCAGGTGCTAGTGCACCCGGAAGGAAAGGAGCGGGAACGCGAACAGGTGTCTGAGCTGAGCGGTGACGGGACCGCGCTCATCCCCGCCTCCAGGGGCTCGGGCGTGGCTGCAGCTGTCGGGGGAGGGGGGGAAGGCGAGGGTCTTGATTCAGGGCTCAGGGTTCCAGGAGAGATGCAGAGAGCGGACGGGTTTCATCACGGCTGCACCCTGCCTCCGGGCGGGCGGGTGGGCGGGCGGTTGGGGGGGGGGAGAAAGGAAGGCGGCATCCCCCAGTCCCCGCCCCTGGTCCCCCTTTCTCGTGATGCACTTCCTGCGGCCGGCCGAGGATTCCCTTTGTGTTGAAATTCAAGATCCGGCTGCGCGCGCTCCTAGCGGGGCGGGGGCGCGCCTGGGAGGGCGCGGGATCCCAGCGCGCTTGGCTGCGCCGCTGGGAGGCTCTCCGCATGGGGTCCCTTTCCCAGCGGGATCTAGATCCCGGTCACTGGTTTTGCCCCCCCACCCGCCCCCAACTCACACACGCTCCCTATTCTGTCCCGAGTGGGCTGTGCCTTGCAGAAAGCCAGCTGACCGACACGGTGTCCCCGCCGGCGGCCAAGCGGCGCGGGCTTCTGCGGGCTGCGCGGGCCAGAACGAGGAGGGAATTCCCGCTGCTGCCACTTCCTGGGGCTGCATGGCACCCAAGAAAACCCAGGCTGCTTCGGTGGATGGGACAGCCAGACGTGGCTTGAAGTGTACAGTAAAAGTGATGAGTTGTAAGCCAGGACTCCAGTTCATAATACGTGCACTGCAGAGCTGTGTGTGTGTGTGTGTGTGTGTGTGTGTGTGTGTGTGTGTGTGTGTGTGTGTGTGTGTGTGTGTGTGTGTGTGTGCCCCTTTTGTCTAATGGTAGAAATCACTGGTGAGCAATAAACTGCAGAAGGCGCAGAAAGAAAAATCCAAAAGATGGCTAGGTATGATTTCAAAACGAGCCAGACATTGGTAAAACACTTATTCTACGCTGTTTGGAGTCCATCCTGGGCATGACATGATCCCCACCTTAAATCCACACTCAAGGCCTGGATCCTGTTGATCTGCAAAGAGTAGCTCTCACCTCTTTCACAATTCTTCTCTACGCAGATCCTTTTCTACACTCTTACTGGGACTTGAACTCAGGACCTCCCTATTGCTGAGGCCCGGCTCTACCATCTCCCAGATTTTCATAATGAACACTGCCTTTACCACTTTGGGGTGGTATTCTGAGCCCTCTTTATGTTATGGCACAAAGGCCCAATGATTTTCCTAAGTTGGAGATGCCAGTGAGGCCAAACTCCTCAGCTGGATGGGGAGTTTATCCTGCTGAAAATCTTACTAGATTTACTTAGTCACCTGGAAATCAAAGACCCTCTGTTTGCTTGATAGTTTTAGGCCTTCTTCATTTCCTTGGGAGAGTCCGCATCCAGTTTTAAAACAGCTGTGTGTGCCTTGTTGACAAATACACATTTGACTGGACACACTGGAAATATTCTAAAACCTTTTCCAGCACCAAGAATTTTAACCCTGAAGAGAAGGATATCTTTTACTTAAATGTTGGTATAAATTAGCACCTGTCTAAACATGGTAGTGCATTCCTGCAGCCTCAGCTCTCAGGAGGCTACAGCCTAAGGTTCACATGTTCAAGGCCAGCTGTTTACACTACAACCTCATCTCAAACAGCAACAATAAAAACAATATAAACTATTTATCAAAAAAATGTTTAAATACTAGTTTCGTTCCCACCACTTACTTTCTTCCTGACTTGCATGTGACTTTTCAGCAAGCTTTCAATCTGTTGATTTCCCATAATACTTGGTTACCTCCTCTACCTGCTTCTCTGAATGGAAGAAAGTATTAGTATAAAGCCTTTGAATCTGAAAATGTATAGTAAATGCTGTTTATACCAACAGTACATAATTTCTATGTTTGTATTTGAACAGATCTATTTCAAAGTTCTTTGTACCTGGCCACATTGGTGACTGCTTATTACATTGGGTGAGCTCTCTATATTTTTTTTCATTAGTAACTTGTTACAAACTGACCTGTAAAGTGTTTCCTTCTAAATATAAACAACTTGGGAAGCTCAAGCCTATTCTTTGTTGTTGCTTTGTTTTGTTTAGTCATGGCCTCATACTCTTGGTTGGCTTCTCTTGCTCAAAGTTGGCACTCTACCATTTGAGTCATACTTCCACTTCTAGGGTTTGTTTTTTTTTTGCTAGTTTATTGGAGAGATGGGTCTCATGAACTTTTCTGCCCAGGCTGGCTTAGAACTTCAACCCTTAAAGCTCAGCTTCTTGAGTAGCTAGGATTACTAGCTAGGATTATAAATCATGAGCCGTTGGTGCTCAACTTCTATATTCATTTTAAAGAGGTGTTCAAATACGGTGCAACCATAACCATCAAGGAAGATGACCTCTGGAATATTTAGGAGTGAACTTTCGGTGTTTCTCATAGAGCACCATTCAGATCTCATTTCAAGCGACCTTACTGACTGAATGGTTGTGAGTGACAGCTTGCAGCTGCCATGCCCATGAGTCTGCTGCTCCATTCATGCTGGGCCCTGCCCCTCTGAGGCTCCAGCCAATGGCCAACATGAGGATAGTATCAGAGCCCAGTCCTGTGATGTAGCAAACAGATGATCATTGCTCAAGAATCTCCCATTGGCTCCTCAAAGACCCTCTTAGTAGAATATCACTCTCCCTACCCACCTTACCTTCTTTCTTCTTTGAGTATCAGTCCTGTCTTCAAGTTGGAAGATTCTTCCTACCTACTCCCCATACTCATCATCACAGGCTCTGTCTCAACAGCTAATCCAGTTTGGTTGAACACTTCTGGGAATTTCCATATCCAACCTTGCAAATCAGAGAGTCTAAGTAAGAAGAGAGAACCATAGCCCATTTGCTGGATTCCACTGCTGACAATAGTCTTGACTCATCATTTAAAAAAAAAAAACGCCAACAAAGAACACCTCACAGCTCTTTCTCCCTGTTGCCTTCCCAGCAGCATCTGTTCCTCTTTCCCCAATTTATCATCCATGATTCACCACTTTCTTGAACTGTAATCTAGGAACTAGTCTAAATATTTTCACTTAGACATAAATAAGTCATCTGTCCCCAGATATCATTCTCCTCTGTTTTCTTCAGGATTATTCTCCTCCTTTTAGTTGCTTTATCCTCTTGCTATTCCTACCGTATCTCACCACATAGCCTAAGCATGCCTTTAACTTTTCATCCTCCTGCCTCCACTTCTCACTCTATTTTCTTTCCCTGGTCTTCCTTCCACAAAACCATTCTTCTTCAAATCAGCCTGTTTGTTGCATTGTTGTCATTTTAAATAATATAAATGAATCATGTATCTCCTTAAAAATCTCTATATCATTGAGAACAAAGCACAATTACTTTCTTGTCCATAAAAGCCATTCAAGGGCTGTCCTCCACCTAACTCTCTCTACTCATTCACCACCCTCCTAGTAGCCTAACCGACATCATCTTGCACTTGCTACATTCTGACTCATGTACAATCCCCAGAATGTGTTGTCTCAGTTCAGACCTCCATCCTTATAACACACTATTACCTCTTTTTTGGGAGGCGAGGGGGAAGGGTCCGGTCGTGGGGCCTGAATTCTGGGCCTGGGTCTTGTCCCTCACCTCTTCAGCTCAAGGCTAGCACTCTACCACTTGAGCCACAGCGCCACTTCTGGCCTTTTTCTTTTTGTTTATGTGGTGCTGAGGAATCGAACCCTGGGCCTCAGGCATGCAAGGCAAGCGCTCTATCACTGAACCACCTTCCCAGCCCACCCCATTACCTCTTTATCCCAAATGACTCTCACTTGATAACTTTTCACACCAGTTTAACTTATGGGCCTAAGCATTACTTTCTTTCTTTCTTTTTAAATTTTATCTATTTTTATAGTAAAATACTGTACAAAGGGGTTACAGTTACATGAGTAGGGTAATGAGTACATTTTCCATCGAGCATTGTTACCTCCTCCTTTGGTTTTCCCCTACCATCCCTTCCCTTACCACCTCCCCAACTCCTCACTCGCCCCTCCCCAAGCCAAGTTCATTTTCAACATAGTGTCTTGTACATCTCATTGATACAATGGGTCATCCTGTATCCTAATTTCAGCATTTTGTTATTTCCCTACCCGTCCCCAAATTAGAAGAATGTATATACAAGATGCAGGGCACCGGAATCGAATACAGTCACAACAGGGGTCATACCACAGGGGAAGAACATACAAAAGAAACAAAAAATCACATGGTACATTATAAATACATTAAAAACAACAGCAATAAAGATAAAACCACTTGTGTCCCTATCTTGGGGTTCATTTTGCTTAGTATTATTTTATATGGTCATATGTACATAGCTTTTGACCTTTTCTGCTTGTCCTAGACATATACTAGTTATTGCAAATAAAGGAAACCATGGAACCTATGTTAGTTTGGGCCTGGCTTACTTCACTTAATATAATTTTTCCAAGACTTTCCATTTCCTTACAAATGGGGCAATGTCATTCTTTTTGATGAAGGCATAGAATTCATATATATATATATATATATATATATATATATATATACATATCACATTTTCTTGATCCATTCATCTACTGAGGAGCATCTGGGTTGGTTCCATATCTTAGCTATGATAAGTTATGCTTTTTGTCAGTTGTAGAACTTGAACTTTGGGCCTGGGCTGTCCCTAAGCTCTTCAGCTCAAGGCAAGCACTCTACTACTTGAGCCACAGTGCCACTTCCAGTTTTCTGGTGGTTAATCAGAGATAAGAATTTCACAGACTTGGGGCTGGGAAGGTGGCTCAGTGGTACAGTACTTGCCTTGAGCTGAAGAGCTGAGGGACAGCGCCCAGGCCCAGAGTTCAGGCCCCACAACCGGACCAAAAAAAAAAAAAAAAAAAAAAGAATCTCACAGACTTTCCTTGCCCAAACTGGCTTTGAACTGTGATCCTCAGATCTCAGTCTCCTGAGTAGCTAGGATTATACATGTGAGCCACCAGCACCCAGCCTAAGCATTACTTTCACTGTTTCTTCCACTGAAACATTTATGTGAGTTTCCCAGTCCAACATAGGGATGTCTTTCCTAGCACCTCACCAGTAACCCATGTATGCCTCTTATTATAACCCTTTCTCTTTATATTCAAGCCTGTGCTGACCAGCTAAAACAAAGAAAAGCGCCTATATTTATTAGGATATCTAATTATCTGACAATTAATTTTGGCTTAAGCAACCAGGATTATTGTTCTCCAAATCAACTGGCTATGTAATAGGGATAGTTGCAGATAGAAGTTTAAAAACTCAACAATGTCATCCATGCACTGAACTAGAAAATAATATCCATACAGTGGATGGATCATTTGCATACAAAGATGAAGGACTTGGTATGTGAGCCAAACTTCCCCATTCAAATGCTTGGACATCTAGGTATTTTTCTGTTAATGCACTTCTTTAAATCAGAATTTTTTTTAGGTTATAGAATCTTATTGTCTTATTTTCCCCAGGAATCCTGGGTTTGAATTCCATTTTCTACTTATGCTTCCTAAGTAGTTAGCTTCCTAAGTACCACCACCAGATTTTTAAAAATACACTTTTTTTTATTTTATTTTTACTTTTCCAGTGCTGGGGCTTGAACTTGGAGCCTGGGCGTTGTCCGTGAGCTTATTTTGCTCAAGGTTAGCACTCTACCACTTGAGCCATAGTGCCATTTCTGGATTTTTCTGTGAATGTGATACTGAGGAATCAAATCCAAGGCTTCATGCATGCTAGGCAAGCACTCTACCACTAAGCCACATTCCCAGCCCCCATCACCAGATTTGTACAGACTGAGATAAGGTTTCATGAACATTTTGCTTTGGTTTTCCTCAAACTGTAATACTTTTCAGGGCTGCTTCATCAACCACAACACCTGGCTCAGCATCTTTCTTAAACCAGAAACTATTCATTAGATAGCCAAGATCCCCACCCCTGTCTTGTATTAACATCTCCTTCCCTTATGACATCAGTATTTGAAAACAGAAGTCTCATTTGTTTGGTGCTTGTAATACTGCAACAGAGTATGCATATTAATAAATGGGTGATTTGTGGAAAGTATAGTTATGCAATTTCTGCTTCATAAACTACATTTATTTATAATATTTTCTACTTCCACAGCTATAGTTTAAAATAAAACTTAGAGTTATCATTTCAAGCAAAGTAATGTAAGTGGTAGGACTATATGAATGTAGTATAAAATGTTTTCCACATTTGTCTGAATGCACATGTGTATCCTTAATAATGAAATTCAACATATATGGAAAATGGGATATTCCAGAAATTATGAAGCTAGGAGAAATTTATCATGCAAAGATTATAGTTTACCCATCTAAACATCAAATTAAGCTCTGATTTTAATAGAGTCAAAATTTGGTGATTTGAGTGAGATCAAAATCTTCCCTGGTACTAAATTCTAAGAAGAAACTGTGAATTTTGCAATGGTCGCTCATGCCTGTAATCCTAGCTACCCAAGAGACTGAGATTGAGGATCTCAGTTGGAAGCCAGCTCGGGCAGGAAATCTGAGGAGACTCTTTAACTCCAATAAACTACTCAAAAAAATCTAGGAGTGGAGAAAAAAAGGAAGGAAGGAAAGAAGAAGGAAGGAAGGAAGGAAGGAAGGAAGGAAGGAAGGAAGGAAGGAAGGAAGGAAGGAAGGAAGGAAGGAAAGAAAGATCAAAGGAAAGGAAGTAGCACAAAAATGGATATCAAAAGAATGAACTAGCACAATAATAGACATAAAAAATCCAAGTTCCATTCCAAGCTTATTTTCAACTAATTCTGACATGTTGAACACATTACTGGTTATCTTGGGGATTCATATGGAGAGAGAAAGAAGAAGAGGAGCTCCAGATCTTCAAGGTCCCTTTGGTCTGGTACAACATGATCTATATTCAGGAAGAAAATTTCAAACAAAGATGTGGACGTCTTTTCATTAACACATGGAAATTATGGAAATTGAAACTCAGCCACAATCTTTGGCACTCCTGAGAACTTGAAAGGAACCTGTATCTGTCCCTGATACAGACAATTCAGAGTCTTGCCTAGGAACTTCAAATGAGGAGAGAGACTCTCACACCCTCCTTCTCTTCTCTAGATTCTACCCAGTTTCTGTTTTTAGACTTCACACAAGAAAAAAATATATATACAAAGTCAGTCTTTTCCAAGTCTCCTGCTGCTCCTTTGTATGTATTTAAACCCAATGTTTTAGCAGAAGATGAGAATAGATTCTTGGTGCTGATGCAAACGGCAATGACGTCATCACTCAGTTAATAGAACCCAGAAATAAAGACAAGAGAGTTTGAGCAGCTCTGTGTGTTCATCACATAGATGTTTGTCAAATGGAATTTCCTGGGGTCAAATATGATGATACCCTTCTCATGTATTCCTTATTGCATGTATTAAGCTCAGTGCTCTCCTTCTTTCCTGGGTTATTGTAGCACTATCCAAATTTTCTATTTGCTAAAATCTCATGTAACATCAAGATCTGTCTTCATCAAAAACATCTTTGATGCTGCAGGTCTTGGGTTTCCTAGTAGAACAGATCTGTCTCTGAGGTAGGCATTGTAATGTAGACACTTTGTACGTCTCATGGTACCTACCCTATCTTTTTATTTTTTGTAGGTTTCCACTATCAATTTGTGTTTTCTGTCTATGGTAAGTTAATCAGGAAGTGTTGGATAGTTAAGGAAACTTATCTAGGACCTCCATGTTGCCACCTTATTGCTGGTTCTTCTTTCAAAATCCTGGAATGGCAGATTCATTCAACTGTACTATTTGTTAGTTCTCCAACTCCACTTTCTTTCATTTTCCCCCCCTCTATTACTTTGCTTCTTCTAGATCCAGCTCAAAATTTTCTTCCTTGAAAAGATTTTTGTTTCTAATTTCTGTTCCACTCTAACCATTACTTTAGCTTGAAGTGATTTAAATCTCGAATATTTCCCCATTTGCACTCTAAAATCTTTGTGTCTAGATGAAGCAGAAAGAGCAGTGTATGTAGGGTTATTTCTGAATATATTGCTGAATATATATGATTCCTGGCACTTTGAAATAGCTCAATAATTACCAGTTTCTTCTCTTTGTAGCAGTATCAAAATAATGGCCATTAAAATACATTTCAAAATGCACTCCTGAGATTATTTCTGGTGGTGAGCTTGTCAGTAAGGGACCATTGTCACTCTACTGCATTCATGAATTCAAAGCAGAATGCTATCAAGTGGCAAGAAATTCAGCGCATGTTAGAAACACAAAATAGCAGAGCAAGAGAAGACATTAGAGCCCAAGCAATCACTATCAGAGGAGATGGAGTACATTGAAAACAAATAGGACTTTCCAAGGGCAAAAGAGCCTTAGGAAAAAGTGGGTACTTAAGTCACAAAGTACTCAGGTCTAAGTTGTCTTAGCCAAATGTCCTCATGACTTTGCTTTGTAGCTCTACTGTTTTCTGGATCAATAGTTTTCAAACTATTTCAACAGGGTACACTTCCTGGTTCTCAATTCTTAATGTAGCCATGGAAGAAGATTAAGTCTCTTTTTTCTTTTGAGATGGAACTCTCCTGTTAAAATATTTATTGCAGCGCCTCTTTTGTAGACCACCTTCAAAGCTTCTCAAGCTGGCGTAAAGCCACTTCTGTTGATTTATTGTATGTGAGGATGCTAGTTCTAAAGTCACGGGGTAAACAGAGTTTATCTTCCAGAAACTTATTTTCATATTAAAGTGTAGTGGTCTGCTTCTTTTCTAATGAAGACATTAAAACATTTTAAGTTCTCTCTTTGGGCTATTCTTTCTGAAAGGTTCTCAGGCTGCCTTGAGGTTATCAGAGTTCAAGAAAAGAAGCTGAAGTAGAGAAGGTAACATTACGTCATGAAATAGAAACCATATGCAACCTCAATGTTAGAGAATGGATTACAATTTCCATACCACTTGTGGGTTGGTGTTGACTTTCTATTTGTCAGTCTTGCATTTTGTATTCCTTACCATTTCAAATTGCCAGCCTCAATACCACTAAAATTCTCAGCATATGTGGATATATATTGAGGATGACTAATAATTATTGAGACTGTTTGTGAAATAAGAGGGCATGGCAGATTGGGCCTCCAAAAATGTGAAGTCTCAGATGTACCATAGGACATGTCACAGAACTTTAGAACATACCAAACTTGGAGACTATTTTAGACTCTAAGAAAAATTAGAAAGGAACAATTCTCGGTTTAGTTTAAGAAACACTTCCATTTTAAATTGCTGATGTGAGAGAAAACAGATGGCAAATTCAGTGAACCTTATTATAAGAACAAGAATAGAAAGCTCAGTAACTTCTACATGCACATTAATTGACCATTTTATTATACAATTACCTGATTCTATATGCTGGTTTATCCTTCCTAAAAGATACCCACATGAAAATCCCTTTGTAAGATTAAAGAGAAGCCAACATTAGAGTTTAATCAAAAAAAGGAAATGGAAAACTTTAACAAAGTTTCTGAAATAATGCATTCATTAGTATTTTATATCTTTATATTGGTGGATTTTCTTTAACCAAGAAGCCAATACTTGGGGGCTGGGGGCTGGGAATGTTGTTTAGTGGTAGAATGCTTGCCTAGCATGCATGGAACCCTGTGTTGGATTCCTCAGTACCACATACACTGAAAAAGCCGGAAGTAGCAGGGTTCAAGTGGTAAAGCAATAGAAGCAAAAGAAGCTCAAAGACAGTGCCCCAGGCCTTGAGTTCAAGCCCCAGGACTGGCAATCAATCAACCAATCAATCAAAAAATAAATAAGTAATTAAAGCCAATACTTTAACATTATTATGGAGAGCTTATGGAGAAGTTATTTTCCAAAGACAAAGATGGTGATTTGTGTGTGTGTGTGTGTGTGAGAGAGAGAGAGAGAGAGAGAGAGAGAACGAGAGAGAGAGAGAGCGAGAGAGAGAGAGAGAGCGAGAGAGAGAGAGAGAGAGAGAGAGAGAGAGAGAGAGAGAGAGAGAGAGAGAGAGAGAGAGAGAGAGAGAGAGAGAGAGAGATTACTGGGGTATTCAACTCAGGCCCTGGACATTATACCTTAGCTTTTTTTTGCTCAAGGCTAATATTCTACCACTTGAGCTACAATTGCACTTTCAGGTTTCTGTGGTTACTTGAAGAGTCCTACAGACTTTCTTGCCTACTATGGCTTTGAACAGCAATCTTCAGATCTCAGCCTTCCTGAATAATGAAGATTACCTGTGGATGGGGTAAGGATACCATCGCTTATTGTCACTGACAATACATAGAACTAACACCACAGCTGTGCTTGCGGGACTAAAAGATACAAAAGGAAAATAATTCACAGAAATGATTCCCATGTGACAGAGTGATGTTGTCCCTGTGAAGTGTGAGTGAGTGAATGAAATCAGGTAGGTGTTGGCTAAGCAGCAGGTACTGTGGTTACCCAAGTATTTGAATTGGAAAATGAAGAGTATTTTTATGGAGCAGCATGTGCTCATGGCAACAAACTCCTTTACACTGACTTCAGATTTCATCAGTTAAACACTTCCCTGGATAGCATTTTTTTAAAACCTTCCTCATTCTGCTCTGCAAAGGGAACATCTAAATGACTGTATATTAATTGCTGTTAAATGCTTATTTAAGCACAAGTGGAATAATTTTGAAAAGAATAACTAAAATTACCTGTATTAGCTTTATGTATTTTAAAGGATTCAGTTCTTTTAAATAAGTCTTTCAATGGCTTTTTTTTCTTTTTACAAATAATAGGCAAATAATGTGTTACTATATTCAGAGAATAAATACTATTATATCCAGAGAATGAATTTAATTTCTATTGATTGTATTCAGAGAAAAATTAAAAATTCCATTAAAAAACTACATCATTAAAAATAATGAATTGAAATTTTATTTTCTCATCAACATTTCAATTTTATTTAATTACTGAGATAACCTAAAAGAAGCTGAAAACTTACTGCTTTCCTTGTAGAAGTTTAAGACTCAAAAGCGAAGTTTGACTTACCAATTCTAGATTAGTTTATTAATGTAGTTCATTTCTCCATCCACATCAAACCCATGGGAAACAATTAGAACATATGTATTTTAGAGAACAAATAGAAAAAAGTGGTGTTACAGAAAACTACTAGTCTTGGAATCAGATGACATTAGCCTTAATTGTAAGTACAACTTCTAGATTGTATTGTAAATATTCAAACTCTTTACCACCAAAAATGAAATTTCCTGGCTTAATACACTAATGCTTACATTTCTGCTCTGTCTCAGAGTATGAAGTTAGGCATTCTTTGTAAGATGATTTTAGGTTTGTACCACGATAACATAGTTTCATTTCAATGATCAATTATATGTATGAATATTAAAGAATTATTTTTTCATTTCAGCAGTGATTAAAATATTCTTTTTCCACTTTCATGCATTTTATTGTTATTATAAAGGTTGATGAACAGAGGGATTAGAATTATATAAGTCAGATAAAGAGTACATTTATTTTCTTTAAAAAAAATTAAAGCTGGGGCTAGGAAGGTGGCTCAGTGGTAGAGTGCTTGCCTTGCATGCATGAGGCCCTCGATTTGATTCCCCAGCACCACATAAGCAGAAAAAGACAGAAGTGGGGCTGATGCTCAAGTGGTAGAGCGCTAGTCTACAGCTGAAGAGCTGGGGGACAGTGCCCAGGTCCAGAGTTCATGCCCCACAACCGACAAAAAAAAAATTAAAGCAAAGTCAGCCAGACCCAAAGAAACATAGGCTTCATGGTTTCCCTCTTTTGTAAAAACTAGAATGTGCCTTTAAATTTACAGTTAAACCCAATGGACAGTAAAAGACAAATAATTGCACTTTGACATGATTAATTAAACAGCAATGTAAATATTTATACAGTGAGAACAAAGGAAGATATTCTTAGAAGAGGATTGCAAGACTCAATAGCTATGTGCATAAGATTATATAAAATGATGCTTATCAAAATGAACTGCAAGAAATGAGAAGTAAGAGCTTTTTTTTTTTTTACTATAATGTTTGTGGTTCTTTTTTTCATTTGGTAACTTCCCTTCTGTCTCTGTTTGTTTTGTTTTTAAATTTCTGTACCCTTTTTTTTGTGTATAGCTTTATCTGTTTTGTGGTGGAGAACAAAAATCACATAAATGTTGGGGAAAGGGTGAACAAAATCATCAATGTAACCAAAAAATATGTAAGTGGCATTATCATACTGGGAAATAATCCATAGATCCTCTACATCTCAATGTGGGAATTGCAACACTTTCTGGTATTTGAGATTTTTTCTAGGTGTATATGTGTGTGCTTGTGTGTGTGTGTGTGTGTGTGTGTGTGTGTGTGTGTGTGTGTGTGTGTACTCATTCATGCATGTACGTGTGTGCACATGTACCAGTCCTAAGGCTTGAACTCAGGACCTGGACTCTGTCCCTGAGCATTTTTGCACAAGGCTAGCTCCTCTCTGACTTTTGGATGGTTAATTGGAGTCTCACAGACTTTCCTTTCCAAACTGGCTTTGCACTGTGATCCTCAGATCTCATTTTCCTGAGTAGCTAGGATCACACGTGTGAGCTATGTGCACTGGCTGATTTCTTCCAATTTTTAAATATTTATTTCTCATAAAGCAAACCACTAGAAAGGGGAAACAAACCTAAACAAACAAAAATGACAATACAGTCTTTTGTGTATCTTAGAGTTAAATTTGGGGGACTGCAAGTGTTTCCCTATATCTTGGGTAGTTCATGCACATGTTATTCATGGGCATTTATTGTTATTGAAAGACTTGCAAGACAAATCACAATAGAATTCCAATAATGAATTCTATACAATATTGGTACAAACACAGACAGGAATGATCAACACAAAGGACAATTGAAATTGATCTATTTATGTAGGATTAATTGAATTTTTAAAGGATAATATTTCAGTGGAGAAATTATAAAATTTTGAGCTAACAATGCTCAAACAATTGGAAATTGATTCTGTCAAACAGGTGAGTCTTTTTTTTTTCAACTATTTTTTTAGTCTTTTCTTTTTTGGTACTGGGGATCGAACCCTGGACGTTGCACTTGCTAGGCAAGCGCTTTGCCACTAAGCTACATCCCAGCCCAAACAGGTGAGTCTTGATCCTTGTCTCAGGTCATATACAAAAATCAGTACAATTAAACATAAAAGCTAGTAGCAAGAACAATCTTTGTTAATGTAGGATAAAAGTAATTTTTAGGGGCTGGGAAGGTGGCTCAGTGGTAGAACGCTTGCCTTGTATGCCTGAAGCCCTGGGTTCGATTCCTCAGCACCACATAAGCAAAAAGAAAAGGCTGGAAGTGGCACTGTGGTTCAAGTGATAGAGCGCTAGCCTTGAGCTGAAGAGCTGAGGGACAGCGCCCAGGCCCAGAGTTAAGGTCCCACAACTGGAAAAAAAAAAGTAATTTTTCAGTGCTACAAAAGCACCAACTATATATGGAGAAATACAAAATGGATGTAATAAAAATGAATAAGAAATAGCTTTGTGAAAAAAATTAATATACAAAGAAAGAAGGGAAGCTAATGACTGGAAAAATTGCAATATACATGTTTGCTGAAAGTGCCCAACAAACATGAAAAAAATAAATCCTCCAGTGAACAGATAAGAAGAGAAATAACTCAGCTAACTAAATAAGAGAGGGCATAATATTTGAATAAATGCTTCACACAAGATAGAGAAATTACTGATAAGTCTATGGATCAATATTATTAATCATCAGGCATATACAATTAAAACAACAGTGGCTACCAATAGATACTTACCTGAATAGTGAAATTTTTCAGAAGGTTGATAATATAACATATTGGTAAAAAAAAATTGAGTTACTACAAGTTTCATACATCTGGTGGACACATGAAGACACTTTGAAATCAGTTTTCCAGTTAGTTAAAAAACTAAGCATATATATTGCTGTGATTCACACACACATACCTATAAAGTCCAACTGTACATATTTATCTAGTAGAAATTAAATATATGGTACACGCAATCTTGTAGTTGTAATCACCATCACTCCAAACTCCTCAGAGTTCACCAACAGTTGGAAGAATAGAAAACTATATCCTTGCAATATCCTAAAACTGAACCATGAAAAGAATGAATGCCTGCTAAATGTGACAATATGGATACGTCTCAGAAATATCATGTATATAGAAGCCAGAAATCAAATATTTTTGGCATATCATAATGTTTATATGCAATTCTAGAAATAGCAAAATTAATAGGTAGTAACAGAAACCAGATCAATGCTTGCCTAAGGCCAGGTGTCAATACCCTCCACCTTCTTTGCCCACCAACTCAACCAGCCATAGATAAGAAGTTGATGTAGTTAGCCCTTGCTCTGAGGCAACAGCATTCCCTGGTTACCAGAGCAGGATTAAATTCCTGTAGTACATAGTGATAGATTTGGATAATATATCCTTTCATGAATTGATTTCCCTTCCCTGACTTACTTCTCCACTCTTTTGATATTTTTGTTTTCTCTGAAAGAAATTCTTTGTGCTTGTATTCTTGGCTCGGTATCTGCCTCCAGGGAAACTAAAAGTCAGACAGTGATATTAAAGCTACACCCTCCCTAACTCTTTACAAATAAAGTGCTTATTTTGCAAGATGGCTCTGCAACTCAGTTTTCTGCTGAATAAAATGGAGATAATAATGTCTGCTTGCCTTTTCTTGACAGAATTATTATGAAAAAATGCACATAGAGTATTTTGTAAGATGCATTAGAAATGAACATTAGCATCATATAATTACCGTATACTTGAAAAAACAAATCCCTCAGTTACTGGCTGGTAAGGACAAATTTCAGGCAGTGTCTCCCCCTTGCTTTCCCTTGAAATCAAAAGGACAAGAATTAATAAAAAATCAGATGCCTCATCACAAAGCCATTACCTACCTAAACCATCCTTTTATAGGCCAGGGCTGCCCATTTGTTTGTTGTGAATACCAGAGACCTCCCAGCAGGGAAGGAGCAAAAAATAAACACAGGGAAGATGTAAGGAAAGGGCAAAGGAAAGCTGACTGCTGAGCAGGGCTCAGACAAAGGCTATGGAACCTGAACCAACTCACACTTCACAAAGCTGCTGACCACAAACCTAACCTCTGCCACAGCCACTCACCTAATGCAGAAGGCTGGTTCTGGGCAAAGTTCAAAACAATGGTCAATAGTTGCCTATTTGATGATATTTAATTGTGTTCAAGTTTAGAACTCAAGAAACCTTAGTTACCCTGGCACTGCGGGCTGAAGGCTGTAATCCTACCTACTCAGGAGGCTGAGATTTGAGGGTAGCTATTCCAGGCCAGCCTAGACAGGAAAGACTGAGAGATTCTTACCTCCACTGAACTACTAAAAAAACTGGAAGTGGCTCATGTGGTAGATTGCTAGTTTTGAGCAAAAGAAGCTCAGGGACAGGGCCCAGGCCCTGAGTTCAAGCCACACACACAATGTCTTAGCTGATATATTTTATTTTGATCTTTAAAATGTTACTGAATTCTTAACATATTTGCAAGAAAGTTCATAACTCACCAGGCACCAGTGGCTCATGCATGTAATCCTAGCTACTCAGGAGGCTGAGATCTCAGAATCACGGTTCAAAGCCAGCCCTGGCAGGAAAGACCGTGAAGCTCTTATCTCCAATAAACCACCAGAAAACTGAAAATGGCGCTGTAGTAGAGTGCTTGCCTTGAGCTGAAGAGCTGAGAGACAGCACCCAGGCCCAGAGTTCAAGCCCCACAACTGACCAAATAAAAAAAAAACCAGAAAGTTCATGACTTGTAAGTTTGCTTTTTGAGGAATTTCTCAGAACTCCTAATGCCCCTCCCAGTTGCCACATAAACTTAACTGTATACCTTAAAGGTTACCTCTGTCTATATTTTACCTCCAGAAATTAAATTTGCCTATGAATGAAGTTATATAATAAATGTTCTATCTGGCTTATTTCACAAAAATATTACTTGTCAGGAACACCTAGGTTGTCACCCATTGTCATAATTACTCCTTTTGTTGCTGTAAAGTATTATAATAGATAATTTTACACTAGTTATTACAGATTAACTCTTGATATACATCTAGGTTACATCCCACTGTGAGCTATGATTACTGAATCTACATTGTCATTCTTATAAAAATCTTCTTATGGATATTTGAACTTCTAAAGTTTTAAACCTTTCCTAACAAATGGGGCAATGTCGTTCTTTCTGATGTAGGCATATATATATCAAGAAAATGTGATATACACACACACACACACACACACACACACACACACACACACACACACATACACTGAGGGGCAGCTGGGTTGATTCCATATCTTAGCTATGGTAAATAATGCTGCAATAAACATAGTTGTGCTCTAGCTTTAGTATGGTCTTGTTTGTGATCATTTGGGTAAATGCCCAAAAGTGGGATTGCTGGGTCATAGGGGAGCTCTATGTGGAGTCTTTTTCTTTTTTTGTTGGTCATGGGGCTTGAACTCCGGGCTTGAGCACTGTCCTTGTGCTCTTCAGCTCAAGGCGAGTGCTCTACTGCTTGAGCCACAGCGCAACTTCCAATTTACTGGTGGTTTATTGGAGATAAGAGTCTCTCGGACTTTCCTGCCCAGGCTGGCTTTGAATCGCAATTCTCAGATCTCACCCTACTGAATAGCTAGGATTACAGGCATGAGCCACCGGAGCTCGGCCTATGTGGAGTCTTTTGAGGAACCTCCACACTGCTTTCCAAAGTGGTTGAACAAGTTTATACTCCCACCAACAACGCAGTCAGCCAGGTCCAAAGAAACATAGGTCCCATGGTTTCTCTTATTTGCAATAACTAGTGTAAGCTGAGGACAAGCAGAAAAGGTCAAAAGCTGTGTACATATGACCATATAAGATGATGTTAAGTGAAATGAACCCCAAGATGGGGACACAACTTGTTTTTTCTTTCTTGCTATTGTTTTTAATGTATCTAAAATATACTATGTGATTTTTTTGTTTCTCTTGTATGCTTGTTCCTCCCCCATGGTATAACCCCTGTTGTCACTGTATTTGATGTAGGTGTCCTGCATCTTGTATATACATGTTTCTAATTTGGGGAAGGGAAGGGAAATAAAGAAATAGTGAAACAAGTATACAGGATGACCCATTGTAATAATGAGATGTACAAGACATTATGTAGAAAACAAACTTTAAAACTGGGCAGGGTGAGGAGGGGAGGAGTTGGGGAGGTGAGGAGGGAAGGGATGGTAGGGGAAAAACAAAGGAGGAGGTAATAATGCTTGATAGGAAATATACTCATTACCTTACTCATGTAACTGTAACTCCTCTGCACACTATTTTTACAATAAAAACATAAAAAAGTTTTAAACATATACCTTGGTATTACTGAGACATAGAGTAGGTGTAATATTTGATTTAGTCGCAATCACAGTTCTTCAAAATAATTGTAGCATTTAAAACTTGTCCAAACTGTTTACTGCCAGATAATTTAATTTCACACAACCTTGAGTATCCCATTTGCATTTAAATTGCATATCACTGATTGCTAAAAAGTTGACCATCTTTCAAAATATTTCTTGATGGTTTGGATATCTACTTTTTTAAAGTGTCTATTTAATTCTGTTCATTTTACTACTGTTTTGTGGATCTTTCCTTTATACAGGTAGTGTTATCAGTAACATTTAATGCTGACAAAAAGACAGAATCTCAGCAAAGTTAATCGTGGCTAATTCCTTCCATCTTGTTTCTTCTTTTTTCATTAAGTTTATGTATTTTATGGGCCAGAAGTTCATGCCATTCCTAGTCTTTATTTTTATTAAAGTACATACATCCTTTACATAACCAGTGTGTTGAAAATAGTATTTTGTCATTTAGGAATAATTTTATCAGATCTTTTTCTATATCAATTGAGATGATTAATCTCCTGCATTCTTTTGAAATACGTATAATATTCATTGATTAGTCTATTGGACCATCCTTATATTTCTGGAATAAATTAAATTCCATCTTTGTATGCTAGTGGGATTCAGTTTTCTAGTACCTTAGTATGTTGTTGAACATTTTTGCATCTATTTTCATCAAGGATATTTGTCAATAGTTTGGGAGTTGTTTGTTTTACCTCTCTCTGATGTTGGTATCAGGGTAATACTGACCTCATAGACTGAGTTTGGAACAGTTTCTCCTTCTCAACTTTTTGGGATACTTTCTGGAGACTTGCAATTAGTTCTTCTTTTAATTCTTGGTAGAGGCTGGTGCACTGGCTCCTGCCGGTATTCCTAGCTACTGGCAGGCATAAGTGAGAGGATCATGTGCTAAGCTTGCCTTATGGGAAAAAAAAGGCCCTCATATGGAAAATAACTAAAGCAAAAAAGTTTGTGGGCACAAATCAAGTGGACCCTAGTCCTACAAATACATACATGCATGCATACATACACACAAACATATACACATACAAGTTTGGTTAGACTTTAGCAGTGAATCCATCCATTCATGGCTTTCCTGTGTTGGGAGCTATTTCATTACTGTTTCAATCTTCTTACTCATTATAAGTTTATTCTAGTGTTCAGTTTTTATGGCTCAGTTTTGTTATGTTGCTTATGTCCTGAAGTTTATCCATTTTTCTAGGGTTTCCCAATTTGTTGGCATATAATTGTTCATAATGGTCCTCAATAATGCTGTGTACTTCAGTGCAGAATTCATAACACAGCCTTTTATCACTTCTACTTCTATTTCCTTGGGAGCAAATGATAAAAGCAAGAAGACCAGATAATAATAAGTCATGATTACCGTCAATGACTTTAACAATCATTTGCAACTTTACAAATTCAGACCATGTATAGCTTCTGGATCATATTTATCGAAGCTTGTCCTATATCTGTTTGATTCGTCTCAAAACCAATTTAACTTCTCTACTAGAACCTTAGTACCTGTGTGCTCATTTTCATAATTCTAAAACTCAGGGATCCATGGTGGGAAGTCATTTACCTTTATTATAAAAGTACTATGTTTGCGGGAAGGAGTGGGTGGAGGGGGGCGGGGGGAGGATGAGAAGGGATGGGAAGGGGAAACAAAGGCGGAGGCTACAATGATTGATAAGAAATGTACTCATTATCTTGCCCATGTAATTGTAACCCCTCTGTACAGTATTTTCACAATAAAAAAATAATAATACAAATAAAAAAAGAAAAGAAAAAAGTGCTATGTTTTATGCATAGAGTGTGCATCTATTGCTAGCATCAAACCAGTTCGAAAGGCACTCAGCATTTTCTTTACTATCTGTTGATTTCTAGTATTCATGATTCCACTTGTCATTCCACACTGCTCAAGTAACTATTTCTTAGGACAAATGAGCTGTTCCAAGAAAACAGTGCTCCTCAAATGTATTTAAAAATAGGATTTGGATTTAAAAAGTTAAAATAGTTAAGAAACTGAAATAAACTTGGAGTTACATTTGAATTTGTAGTTTTTAAAAGAGACTCTAGTTGCTATTCTCTTGGTGGCTCTTGGTTCAGATTAAGCAATCATTCTTTTTTATTGTGAAAATACTGTACAGAGGGGTTATAATTACATGGGCAAGATAATGAGTACATTTCTCCTCCTTTGTTTCCCCTTCCCATCCCTTCCCATACTCCCCCCGCCCCCCCCCCAATTCTCCCCCCCCCCGCAACCAAAGTTGTAAAGTTCGTTTTCGACACAAAGACTTGTACATCTCATTGTTGCAATGGGTCCACCTGTATCTCTAGTTAACGATTTGTTTTTCCCCTTCCTCTCCACAAATTATACCGACATCAAATACAGTGAAAGCAGGGGTTACACTGTGGGGGAGGGACATACAAAGCAACAAAGAAATAATCTTATAAATGTGTTAGAAACAATCGCATGAAAGAAAAAAAAACATTTGAATACATATCTTAGGGTTCATTTCCCTAACATCACCTTATCTGACCTTTTCTGCTTGACTCATACATATACTAGCTATTGCAAATAAGGGAAACCTGGGACCTATGTCTCTTTGGGCCTGGCTTACTTCACTTAATGTAATTTTTTCCAAGCCTTTCCATTTCCTAACAAATGGGGCAATGTCATTCTTTCTGATGGAGGCATAGAATTCCATTGTGTATATATTTTCTTGATCCATTCATCTACTGAGGGGCATCTGGGTTGGTTCCATATCTTAGCTATGGTAAATAAGGCTGCAATAAACATTGTTGTGCTGGTAGCTTTAGTGTGGTCTTGTTTGTGAACATTTGGGTAAATGCCCAAAAGTGGGATTGCTGGGTCATAGGGGAGCTCTATGTGGAGTCTTTTGAGGAAACTCCATACTACTTTCCAAAGTGGTTCAACAAGTTTACACTCCCACCAACAATGTAGTAAGGTTCCCTTCTGTCCACATCCCCTCCAGCATCTGTTGTTATTAGAGTTCTTGATTTTAGCCATTCTAACGGGGGTAAGTTGGTATCTCAATGTTGTTTTGATTTGCATTTCTTTTATGGCCAGGGAGGTTGAGCATTTCTTCATGTGTCTATTGGCCATCCTTCTTTCCTCTTCAGAGAAGTTTGTCTGTAAGTCTTTAGCCCACTTATTTATTGGGCAGTTGTTTCTTTGAGGATTTGTTGTTGGGGGATTTAATTTTTTGAGTTCCAGGTATATTTTAGATATGAGACCCTCATCCGTTGTATGGTTAGTGAAGATCTTCTCCCAATCCATGGGCTTTCTATTGATCTTGCTAGCTATGTCCTTTGCCATGCAGAAGCTCTAAGCAGTCATTCTTGACTACCACTAATTTCTTATGTGGGAAGTTCTGTGCACTTCTCTCTTAAAGCAATTTACTGGAAACTCCATTTTCCTAGATAAATTGTGTGCATTGCAACTACTGTCAAGCTTTCTTGAATAAAAGAAAATAATAAAAGCAGCACGTGGAGGAGTTTTGATTCCTTTGTAGTTTTTCTGTTTTTTCTATTTCCAATTAATGTCACATTACAATTTTTTTATTAAATCACAGCATTTAATTATCCTAGAAACATATTGTGTACGAATTTCGGCAAATAAAATATCTTGTGGGTAGAAAACTATGTACCTTATAGTTAGCTTTGAAACTGTATCTTTTCTTTTACAGTGAATGTCTTTCTTCAAACAAAATCTTGTGTGGAAGTACAATGTATAAAAAAAGAAAAGAAGCAGTCCTTTAGGTGAAGCATGGTAACAAGATTACTCACAATTTCTCTCCCCTCACTATTCGTCAATATTTTGAAGAAACAGTTATTAGAACTTACAGCAACATTGTGCCAGATTTCTATGAAATTTTAACATAAAATGCCCACCAATTACATTTTAAAATTGTTCCTTCAATTTCTGAAGAGGGCACAATGGAGATAGATAGTTTTTTTCTATCAGGTTGAAATTAAATATATCATGCATTGTATCCATTCTAAAGAGCTCAAAGGAAATCTTAGAAAACCCACAGGATTTTAAAATCATGTGCAAAAACTGCCCTTTAACTTATGCACAAAATACAAATTGGAAATGGTGTAGTCTTATCCTTAAGATATGTCCTTAAGATATATCATCTTAGACAAAAGGAGGATGACAAAAATCACATAAATAAAACTTACATGTCTTAGAAATAGAATATACTGCAGGTTTTATTCACGGAGATACAAACATAATTTTAATACAGTCAATCTTTAACTTGTTATGTTTGACTTACAATTTTTAACTTTATGAATGTGTAAGAGTAATATATATTTGAGGGGAAAAAACTTTCACATTTACATTTTTGATTGTATCCCTGGCTAGCAAGAGCATTTAGTTCTTTCTTGAGGTGCTAGGTAACAGTAGTGAGCCACGCCACAGCTCCCAATCATCTCATGTGGCCTTCGGAAAGTAACACTGGGATTCCACAGGGCTCTGTATTGCTAAGGAAGCAGTAGGTTAGGCACTAAATGCATAGTTGACTAATGGTATTTTCAACTGAGGGTGGGTTTATCAGGAAGTAACTTCATTACAAGTTGATCTCATCTAGCAGAGGAAAGTATGATAAGGAGCCCATAAACAACACAGATACACTAGACATCTAAGCAGAGCTATTTTGGAGGTTCCAGTCCAGCCTGGCTACTAGTTGAAGCCCCATGAGTGAAGGAGCTTTGTATAGGAGGTAAACCAAACTGTTGAGCTGCTAACATGGCTGAATTGTTCATCCATACAATAGTGAGAAATTTGTCATGTATCAGTTTGTATTACTTTTTTCATTGCCACGACAACCTGGTGTAAACAACTCAACGAGTTTATTGTAGCTCATAGTTACAGAGGGATCTAGCTGTGGCCCTTGGCTCTGTGTTTCTGGGTCCATGACAGTATTGTAGGTTTTGGTGGTAGGAACCAGTGGAGGAGGAGGATGTTCACGTCTGGGTAGACAGGAAGCAGAAAGAGGTTTCAGTCCACCAGTGCATGGCTATGTGTAAGAACAGTTCACATCGTGGTGGGCAGAAAGTACAGCAGGGGAACAACAGGATGGAGCCAGGAAACGATATAGTTCCCTAGAGGTCCACTTCCAGTGCTGATGTATTTAATTAATTAATTAATTATTTTGTCGGCTATAGGGCTTGAACTCAGGGCCTGGGTGCTATCCCTGAGCTCTTTTGCTCAAGGCTAGCATTCTATCACTTTAAGCCACCGCACCACTTCCCAGTTTTCTGGTAGTAAATTGGAGATAGGAGTCTCATGGACTTTCCTGCCTGGGTTGGCTACAAATGTCATTCTCAGAGTTCAGCCTTCTGAGGAGTCCAATGCTCACTTTCTCTAACCAGCCCCCATTTTCCATAATTTCCCCACCTCTTAATAGCTTATTCCAATTTTGACTCCACCAATGTCTTAAGACATTCATTTAGTCAGAGCCCTTTTTATCTAGTTATCTCTGGAAATGGTTTTACAGACACATACACAGCAGGGTAATAAACTAGTCGACTAGGCATTTTTCAGTTCAATCAAGTGGACAATCAAGATTAACCACTAACCAAGCCATTCCATTTGGGATGGTTTGTTATGCAGCAGTAGCTAAACAGTTACAAAAATAGAGCTTCCTCATATGATTGTTGTTAGAATTAAATGAGAGGCAATAGTAAAAAAAAACTAGAACTCTTAGAACATTGTAACTCAGTCAGTAGTGACTTCAATGTAGCTGTAAGACCTGTCACTTCATGAAGCTTGCATTCTAGAAGCAATAGACACAAATAATAAATACATAACTGATATAATTTGTTTACCTATGATAAGGTATATGGGGGAAAATAAAGCAAAATAGGTCAGTACGGTAGGGTTTGGGGAGAAGGAGGACAGTATGCAATTGTAACGAGGTTGGGCAAGCTATGCTTTGTTGAAAAGATTAGCTGTGGGGAAAAGAATGTGAGACATAGGGGAGCTATCAGTGCCTATGAAGAAAATACTTCAGAGAAAGGATGAAGCCAGCACAAACACAGAAAAGAACCTGCATAGAGTGCTCGAGGCTGGAACACAATTCAAAGTAGAGCATGTGGACTGTCTTGAAAATCTTGGCTGTGTTAGAATATAGTGAAAGATGAGATGTTTCTGGCTGTGTTTAGGCTGTCTATAGTATAATAAATCATGAAGGTGAGGCTCTTTTCTTTCAAGGATGATACAGAGTAAATTATGTTAACAGCAGTTAATATAACCAATCGTTATTTTGTATTAATGTTTGCCACTTTCTGAAATTCTTAATTTACTATATATTCCGTTAATGCTCCAAAAATGTAATATTGATCAGAGCCAAGTTACCTGTAAAGCCTGAGAGCATACCTGTTACAAAGTAGATGCTTAAGGAGTATTTTGATTCAAGGAGCTTGTGGACAAACATAATGATCAATTTTAAAACCACTATTTATACAAGTCATCTCATCTTAACCTTACATACTATTACTTAAGAAGGTTTCCATTCTATGTTATAGAAGTAGCAGTTGAGGAACAAAAAGTTTAAGGGTTATGACAATGGCATCTCCTTGGGCTAATATTAAGGGGTGTTTAAGGGCTTTCTTTGCATACTTTCTTTTTAATGTTTTTTATTGTAAAAATACTGTACAAAGGAGTTACATGGGCAAGGTAATGAGTACATTTCTTATCAAGCATTGATGCCTCCTCCTTTGTTCTTCCCCTCCCACTTCCCTCCTTCCCTTCCCTCCCACTTCCACAACTACACTCCCTCCACCCCTGCCTAAATTGTGAAGTTCATTATTGTTTTTCAACAGTGTCTTGTACGTCTCATTGTTACAATGGGTCAACCTGTATCCTTATTTAAACATTTTGTTTTTTCCCTTCCCCTCCCCAAATTATACTGACATAAAATACAGTGAAAACAGGGGTTATACTGTGGGGGAGGAACATACAAAGCAACAAAAAAAATCACCTCATACCTTATAAATATGTTAGAAACAATAGAAAGAAAGAAAAAAAACCACTTGTGTCCTTATCTTGGGGTTCATTTCGCTTAACATCACCTTATCTGGTCATATGTACATAGCTTTTCACCTCTTCTGCTTGTCTCAGACATATACTAGTTATTTCAAATAAGGGAAACCATAGGACCTAAGTTTCTTTGGGCCTGGCTTACTTCACTTAATGTAATTTTTTCCAAGTCTTTCCATTTCCTAACAAATGGGGCAATGCCATTCTTTCTGATGGAGGCATAGAATTCCATTATATACATACATACAATATATATACACTATACAATATATATACATATTATACAATAATATATGTGATATATATATATATATATATCACATTTTCTGGATCCATTCATCTACTGAAGGGCATCTGGGTTGGTTCCATATCTTAGCTATAGTAAATAATACTGCAATAAACATAGTCGTGCTGGTAGCTTTAATGTGGTCTTGTTTGTAACCATTTGGGTAAATGCCCAAAAGTGGGATTGCTGGGTCATAGGGGAGCTCTATGTGGAGTCTTTTGAGGAACCTCCATACTGCTTTCCAAAGTGGTTGAAGCAGTTTACACTCCCACCAACAATGCAGTAGGGTTCCCTTCTGTCCACATCCCCTCCAGCATCTGTTGTTATTAGAGTTCTTGATTATAGCCATTCTTTCAAAAAAAATATTGTGTCACAATATACATTAACATCTTAAACTTGACATCTAAAGAAATTACATCACATATTTAAACTAATATTATTTCTAATACAATGAAGTTTTGCTATTTTTCATATGCAACAAATTCAATCTAAGGAAAGAATTACATTACTAATAATAGCCCTACAATACTTTATCAACATCCAAGTTATGTAACAAAAATTACATAGGGACCAAAAGACCGAATATTGTTAAGATGTCAGTATTATCCAAGATATCTACAAATGCCACTAAATCTCTGCTAAAGTTCTTTTTTTTTGGGGGGGGGTCCAGACGTGGGGCCTGAACTCTGGGCCTGGGCGCTGTCCCTCAGCTCTTCAGCTCAAGGCTAGCGCTCTACCACTTGAGCCACAGCACCACTTCCGGCTTTTTTCTTTTTGCTTATGTGGTGCTGAGGAATCAAACCCAGGAGCTCAGGCATGCAAGGCAAGCGCTCTACCACTGAGCCACCTTCCCAGCCCCTTGCTAAAGTTCTTTAAAAGTGGATTTCTTTGTAAAAATGGAAAATCTGATGCTCATTTTCATGTGGAATTACAAAGGGACCTAAATAGAGTAATCTTAAACATAAAGATAAAAATAGGGGCATTCATACTTTCCAATATCCAAACTTACTGTGAAACGACAATATTTTTTTAAATGCCATACAAGTGTTGCTTATTAAAACCAGAATTTGAATCACCAACAGGGCTCTAGAGTTTTTACTCCTTATTAGCATGGTGTTCTACCTGTCACAGAATGGTAGAAGAGAGTGGAGATTTTTTAAAAGAAGGTGTAATGGACTCAGAATGTCAAGATTTGGTGACTAGCTATGTTTAGGCTGGCTATAGTATAATAAGTCATAAATGTCCTTTTGTCTTTCATATTAAACAAGGAGTTACTTTCTTCTGCAAAGACATAGTAGTCACAATTTTGAGACCTTTATCCTGGCTACTCAGCGGGCTGAGATCTGAGGATCCAGGCTTGAAACCAACAAAAATGTCTAAGAAACTCTATCTCAAATTACCAGAAAACAAGCTGAAATGGAGGAGTAACTCAAGTGACAGACCACCAGCTAAATGAAGAGAAAAAGCCAAACAAAAACCTGAGGCCCTGAGTTTCAATCTCAATGTGCGCGTGCGCGCGCGCGCGCGCACACACACACACACACACACACACACACACACACACATACACACACACACACAAATCACGCAGAAAGGAAACATTTAGAAAGAATTTAATTTGTACAAAATAGTCCCAAAGAAGTTAAATTTAGATGAAAATATAGAGCTGACTTAGCACAAGGTCACAGAGAAGCTGGAGCAGTCAATTCAGGACCAAAGTCCTAGACCTCTGGGTTGATGGGGAAGAGGTAAAGGTCGACATAGCCTGACTGACATGAATAGGGCCGGATTTTGAGGAAACTTGATGTCCAGATTTATGGAAATGTTTATGTAAAACTTCTCTCTGGATTTTATAGAAAAGCTATGAGAAAAAATTAAGCAACATAAAGTAAATCATATTTTAATGTGCTAAATTGATATTGTATTCATTTGAGGAGTTCACAAGCTAGACTTCAAAGACTTAACATGTGAAAAGGATTCAAAATACACCACAACATTTTATTGATTACATCTTAAAATAATGATTTTTGGAATATATTATGTTAAATTGCATTATTAGAGTTAACTTCAACTTTCTCTTGACTTTTTAAAAATTGGCTCTTAGAAAATTTTAAGTTACCTACATGGTTCATATTTTCTCTTAGACAATATTGGGTTCAGGTTTCTTTGAGAAACTTTGTTGAGTCAAAATCACTTTATGTCAGGCATTGGTGGCTCACGCCTGTAATCCTAGCTACTCAGGAGGCTAAGATCTGAGGATCGCGGTTTAAAGCCAGCCAGGGCAGGAAAGTCCATGAGACTTTTATCTCCAAGAAACCAGGAGAAAACTGGAAGTGGCACTGTGGCTCAAGTGATAGAGTGCTAGCCTTGGGCTAAAGAGCTGAGGAACAGTGCCCAGGCCCTGAGGTCAAGCCCATGACTGACAAAAAAAAAAAAAAAAAAAAAAAGAATCACTTTATGAAGCAGAGCAGGGTGGTTTGTACCTGTAATCTCAGTACTCAAGAGACTAAGAAAGGTAGATGTTGAGTTCAAGGACAGCCTAACATAGAGAGAGACTCAATCTTTGGTGATCTGTAAAACATTTTAACATAAAGTAAATTATTAAATAAGTTCTTTACATTTAACAAGAATATAAATAGTGCTTAAGAAATAGTCCTAAAAAGACTTATTAGAATATAAATGTGTTATAATCTCAGATCTGAAAAGAGTTAAACCATACATAGATAAATAATTTGAATGTTCTTGCTTGGTTTGGTGTTACATGCGTGTAGTTTTACACCCTTGAAGTTAGGAGTAACCAGAGTTTAATGCTAGTCTAGATTACCCAGTGAAAACCTGTTTCAATGGATTAAGGACTATTGATCAATGGCAGATTGCTTTCCAGAATGTGTAAGACACTCAATTTAATCCCCTGCATGAAGAAAAGCAAAAACATCTCTTCAAAAAAACGTATGGTGTTATCACATTATTTTATTATGTCTTTATATTTTCCAATTATCTCAAATATTTTTATATTATTTTATTGTTTATTGTTTTATTAAGTCTTCTTTTATTAAGTCTTCTTTTTGCCATTAATCCTTACAAGTATATAACAGAAATGCATCATATCATCTATTTGCAAAATAATGAAAGTTCTATGTAGAAAAATGAACAGAAGTAATGAAAGATGTTCATTTCTACAATTAGGAGTATGTAAAATGACATAACTATAATTATGTAATAAAACACAAAGACTGTAGGGATACCTTAAGGTTTCCTTCTTTCGTTGGTCATTATATTATCAAGCTGGACAATTATCAATTGCTTCATTATCAATAAATTTCAAAGTAAGGAGTTGCAGTATCAAGAAGACAATAGGTTTGAAAATTAGCAGGAGAGCCAAGAAAAGTAGTTACTCAACTTTGACAAAAAAAAACCCACAAAAGCCGGGCGCTGGTGATTCACGCCTGTAATCCTAGCTACTCAGTAGGCTGAGATCTGAGGATCTCAATTCAAAGCCAGCCTGGGCAAGAAAGACCTTGAGACTCCTATCTCCAATAAACCACTAGAAAACTGGAAGTGGGTGCTGTAGCTCAAGCAGTAGAGCGCTCGCCTTGAGCTGAAGAGCTGAAGGACAGTGCTCAGAGTGCAAGTCCCACAACTGACAAAACACACACACACACCACACACACACACACACACACACACACACACACACACACACACACACACACACACACACACACACACAAAATGCCACAAAACACTACAAGGGAATCTAGCTAGTTGACCACCACAAAAAGATAAAACAATAGAATCAGTTTTATAATCTTCATAGAATTCCATCAGCTTGACAGAGCTGATCTACTGCAAAAGAAAAATAGGAAATAGTTGATCTGCATTGGTACCATATAGCTGTAAATACCCAGCTATGGCTGACCAGCACAAAAAAAGGAGGGAGATTCTCCCAGAATTTCCATCCCTAGACTTTTAAAATTGTGCTCAGTGCATGAAAACAGTTATTTTCTCATTATACTCCGTTAACTGAAAAGTAATTATGTAGTATCCTAGACTTGTCTAACTTACAACCTAGAATGCATTTCTATGAGGTCAATGTGAATTTCTTTGTAAGAATATTGTAAACACTCACATCTAGCTTATAAACAGCTAACCACATGATTCCATGCATACATAACACAAAATATATCTGAGTTGATGCCTGAATCTTCTTGAATAGGCACAGTGAGAAGACTGGTTAATTAAGACATGGGGAAGTTGCCTAAACTCAGCAAAAGGGCAATCATTTAGAATGCACACTCCTCACTGATCTGATTTTTAATCTTCTATGGCTCATCAACTTCTTTCTTTTCTTAATAACTCCTTTATTGGCTCTTGTTTCTCCTGAGACTTGGGGAATAGAGCAAGAGACTTGTATGAGAATTTCAAGGCTATGCTGTTCATGCTGTCTTTCTCCAGTGATTGATTTCAGCATGCATGGCTTATTGGGCTATTGTTGTCAGCAAAAGACCTCTATATGGTACCTTTGTAGAACAACTGCCATCTTGAGTTATAAGAAGTTGATGTAGTTGTGGGAAAAGTGGCTAAAGTTGGAAAAGTGAGGAGTATATTCTAAAGCAGTTTTTGTCAGATTTTGATGCAAGTCACTGTCTCCAGCTCTAGACTGAGTAGATGTGTAGTAGCTTTTAATGAGACCTCCACTACTACTGATTCTGCTGGTGTGGGAACTGTACTTGAAAATCCATGTCAGGATTTTCCTCAGTCCTGTGTAACCAGCTCCGAGATTGACTTCTGCCTTGGTCTTTATCTACACTGGGAGTTCATGGCTAGAATCTGGCAGTGAGCTCACATCAGCTTTGTAATGAGCTAATCTCTTCCCAAAATATGTTCTCTTCCACTTGACTCTTCGATCCCATCTTCCTGGACAACTTCTATTCTTTTAAAATCCCAAGCCAATGTCTAGTTAATGTGTGAATGTAAATATATATTAAAACATTGCCTGGCACACAGTAAATTCTCCTTAGATTACAGTATAATTCAAATTCAAGTGGAATCCCTTGTTTTGAAAATTTTCTGAAATTTCAGCTGGCCATATGGTTTTAATAAGAAAGGCGGGGCTATTTATTTTTTCTTTAGCCTCCATATTCTAGAAAATGACTTTATGTTTAGTGCAAAACAGAACCCATTTACCAATAGTGAATATTTATTTTCTAAAAATAAGATGTACCTCATTCCTAGGGTCAAGTTGGAGTTTCCTGTGGAGGCCAGATGCGGAAAGCTTACTGGGAGGACTGCATGTGATAAAAAAAAAAAATGATTAAACTCATCTTGCTCTGGAAATGTAATTTGTGAACATAAAGTCCAGCCCCATACTCTCCCCCATAGCCTCTGGTTGTTGCCACTTTAGCCTAAGGATGTTGTGGTTGGTTAGAAATGATGATACGCTGTGAATTTTCTGGTAAGATGTCAAGAAGGGAGACAGGGGGGCTGCAGACTTTAAGTAATAGTCCCTTCTCCTTTATATTACATGTGGTTTTCTAAAATGCAACACGTGGGTGGTGTTAGGGGCATACGAATATCACAGAGACCTGCTTGATACATGCCTAGGCCACTAGTTCTTTTTTGTTTAAATTTATTTTATTTTATTTGTGAACATACCGTACAGAGGGGTTACAATTACATGGGCAGGATAATGCGTACATTTCTTACCAAGCATTGCAGCCTCCTCCTTTGTTTACCCTTCACATCCCTTCCCAGCCTCCCCCCCAATCCCAATCCTTCTCCTTCCCCCCTTCCCCCCCACCCCGCACCGACGTTGTAAAGCTCGTTTTGGACATGACAACTTGTACTTCTCATTGTTGCAACAGGTCCACCTGTATCCTTAAACGACTTGTTTTTCCCCATCTCCTCCACAAGTTATACTGACATCAAATATAGTGAAAGCAGGGGTTATACTGTGGGGGAGGGACATACAAAGCAACAAAGAAATAATCTTATAAATGCGTTAGAAACACATGCATGAAAGAAAAAAACATTAAAATACATATCTAAGGGTTCATTTTCCTAACATCACATTATCTGACCTTTTCCGCTTGACTCATACATATACTAGATATTGCAAATAAGGGAAACCATGGGGCCTATGTTTCTTTGGGCCTGGCTTACTTCACTTAATATAATTTTTTCCAAGTCTTTCCATTTCCTAACAAATGGGGCAATGTCATTCTTTCTGATGGAGGCATAGAATTCCATTGTGTATATATACCACATTTTCTTGATCCATTCATCTACTGAGGGGCATCTGGGTGGCTTCCATATCTTAGCTATGGTAAATAATGCTGCAATAAACATAGTTGTGCTGGTAGCTTTAGTGTGGTCTTGTTTGTGAACATTTGGGTAAATGCCCAAAAGTGGGATTGCTGGGTCATAGGGGAGCTCTATGTGGAGTCTTTTGAGGAACCTCCATACTGCTTTCCAAAGTGGTTGAACAAGTTTACATTCCCACCAACAATGAAGTAAGGTTCCCTTCTGTCCACATCCCCTCCAGCATCTATTGTTAGAGTTCTTGATTTTTGCCATTTTAACTGGAGTGAGGTGGTATCTCAATGTTGTTTTGATTTGCATTTCTTTTATGGCTAGGGAGGTTGAGCATTTCTTCTGTGTCTATTGGCCATCCTTCTTTCTTCTTCAGAGAAGTTTCTCTTTAAGTCTTTCGCCCACTTGTTTATTTGGCAGTTGTTTCTTTGAGGATTTGTTGTTGGGGGATTTAATTTTTTGAGTTTCAGGTATATTTTAGATATGAGACCCTTATCTGTTATATGGCTAGTGAAGATCTTCTCCCAATCTGTGGGCTTTCTATTGATCTTGCTAGCTATGTCCTTTGCCATGCAGAAGCTCTGCAACTTTATGCAATCCCATTTGTCCAACCTTTCTTTGATTTGTTGTGTTTCCGGGTCTCTATTCAGAAAATTTCGTAGGTCACTAGTTCTTAAAGTGATTCCCAGACCAGCACCTGAGAATTGTCAGAAGTATAAATGCTTGACTCTATTTCTTTCTGAACCAAGAAACTGAGGTCTGGAGCTTGCATACCTAAACACTCCAGGTCCTCACACAGGATAGAATTTGAGAACCAGGAACAAAGTGCTACTATATTAAATCTATCACTCTGTCACTTCTCAGTTCTAAGTCTTCTGTACACTACAAGAAGTAAATGATAAACATATATATATATATAAGCAAATACACAAGCACATGTATATACACATATAAATACATATACGCAGATATGTATATATGTGGGAGAAAAACACAATGTTAGAGGGTGAACAATTTTGAAATACATCTGTGAATGAAGAGAGTGAAACTCACTGAAAGCTGCTAAATAGTACTGAGCAGTAAGAATGGGAAGAGAGTGTAGTCTAGGGAGACAGAGAAGGTAAAGGAGGAGAAATATGGTTGAATACTTTAGGTCTATGTGTGAAGAAAAACCAATGAGATTGTTAAGACTGATTTGAAAAGCATGAAGGAGGAGCATGGGAGAGTGACAGAAAGGGTGTCTAAGGTACATTTTCTGCACAAATGGACACGTGAAAATGAAACCACTAATTGAAAAGGAGACCATCTAAGTGGGAGTAGTACATAAACTCTAATGTGATGCAGACCTGTCCCATTGTATCTCAGTTGACTTGTAGAAAGACCAGGGAGGTACTCAGAGGAGACTAATCAGAGGAGTCACTGATGTTGAATGGTTTATTTTACAAATTAAAATTCTGAGATAAGATAGTAATAAAAAAGTTGTCAAGTTTCTGGCAGATATTGTGGACAAAACAGAACATACCACGGACAGGGGCAGTAATAGGGAGGTGAGAGATGACCCCATCTTGTACAAAGATGAGGATTTCAATGGAGGGATGGGGATAATATCATTTCCTCGCTTCTCTTTAAATTTAATTTTTTTCCCTTGAGTCGCATTAACCCTTTTCTTGGAGGCAGGAAGATGTTGATGCTATCCTAAAAGCCAGAAATCATTAAGAAAAGTTAGCTCAAAGAAAATATCTCCCTAAAATTACAGCTGACAGAAGGGAATACCTGATTGTTTAGACCTCAGGAAAATATATTCTTTCTGTGCTTAAGAGAATACATTAGCACTTTCCTGAGTCCAGATTGAAAAGACTCAGGCTTGTTCTGTAGTCATCAAAAGGGAAGCAATTTTTCCAGTGACAATACGGGCTATTTAATGTGCTAGTTGAAAATGAGAAAAGTATGTATTGCTCAGGCAGCCAGATTCCAAATCAGAATTTTTAGTATTCTTCAAATTAGGAATGTTATCTATTTCCATACATTTCCTTATAAATATTTATATATGTTATTGAATTTATAGACATTCAAAATATAATGCCTTAGGAAATGCTTTTCCTCTAAGATGTCTTAAAGTCAGAATTGTCAGAAAACACATGAATCTCAACTTGTTTCATACAAAGATGCTGTTTGTGAGAATTACAAGTGATTTTCATATCCTTTCAAAGGCCTGCCTTCCTGCAAGGTATCATCCAGATACGGAATATTTTCTTTCAGCAATGGAAGATTGGGTTTCAAATGTCCAATATTAAGCTATACCTCCTTATTTACTAATCAATTTATTCATGCCCCTGATGGTTAAAAAAATAACAAAGTATGACTGGGAAGAATGTTGGTGATAATCTGGATGTTTTTCCCTTTATGGAAGAACTCCATTAAAATGGCAGGTGCTCCTGGGTCTGTGGCATTAAGCAACCAACACTAACATATGAAGACCGGAGTGAATTGGGTCATTTTGGCATACAGAGAAGATACGGCTTTAAGAATGCAGTTTCAGTCGGGCGCCGATGGATCACACCTGTAATCCTAGCTGCTCAAGAGGCTGAGTTTTGAGGATCATGGTTCAAAGCCAGCCCAGGCAGCAAAGTCTGTAAGATTCTTATCTCCAATTAACCATGAGAAAAACAGAAGTGGTCCTGTGGCTCAAGTGGTAGAGTCCTCATCTTGAGCTGAAGAGCTGAGGAATAGTGCCCAGGCCCAGAGTTCAAGCCCCACAACCAACCAAAAAAAAAAAATGAAGCTTCATTTGCTCATTTTTTTCAATATGATTGTTCATTTTCTTACTATTGACTATCAAAAATTCTTTGTGTCTTTTGGAGAAACATCCTTCATCAAATATATTCTTTGCAAACAATACTCCCAAATTGAGGCTTTGGGACTTACAGTTTCTCAGTGCAGAAGATGAAAAAAAATTCTAATGGAGTCTAGAATGTCATTTCTTCATCTCTTTCTTTTATGAGTCATGTTGATGTTGGATCTAAGAGTTGTCACCAAACCCAAGAGGATCTAGCTTTCTACAGATGTTATCTTCCCTGCCTTTCACTATTTTCTTCAGGAAACTTAGATTTATTTTGCATATGACTGGTAGACTTGGCACAGAGGGGAGAACAATCTACTATTTCTTTTTTTAATTTAAATTTTATTGTATGGGGCTGGGAAGGTGGCTCAGTGGTAGAGCACTTGCCTTGCATGCTCGAGGCCCTAGGTTCGATTCCTCAGCACCACATAAGAAAAAAGCCGGAAGTGGCACTGTGGCTCAAGTGGTAGAGTGCTAGCCTTGAGCTGAAGAGCTGAGGGACAGCACCCAGGCCCAGAGTTCAGGCCCCACGACCAGACCCCTCAAAAAAAAATTATTGTAAAGGTGATGTGCAGAGGGGTTATAGTTACATAAGTCAGGTAATGGTACATTTCTTTCTGAACAGTGTTATCCCCTCCCTCATTTTCTCCCACTTTTCTCCTCTTGACCTCCCTCCCCCACCAAGTTGTGAAGGTCAGTTCCAACATTTGTTTTCCATTTAGATCTGTGATCCCTTTTGAATTACTTTTTGATGTCCAGTTTTTCTAATATAATTTTTGAAAATATTTTTTTCTCCATTATGATAATCTATCTTCTTGTTCTTATAGTAATATTTAATAATTAACTTCTAACAGAAAATGTATAGCAAGGTCTTCTTTTCTTTACATGAGCAAGGTAATAAGTACATTTCCTATTGAGCATTGTTGCTTCTTCCTTTGTTTTCCCCCTACCATCCCTTCCCTCCCACATCCACAACTACACCCTCCACCGTCCCACACGCCACCACCCCCATCCCCTGCCGAAGTTGTATAGTGCATTTTCAACACAGTGTTTTATACATCTCATTGTTACAATGGGTCAACCTGAATCCTTATTTAAGCATTTTGTTTTTTCCCTTCCCCTCCTTGAATTAGAGAAGTGTATATACAAGATGCAGGGCACCAACATCAAATACAGTGAAAACAGATGTTATACTATGGGGGAAGAACATACAAAGAAACAGAAAAATCACATGGTACATTATAAATACATTAGAAACAATAGCAAGAAAGAAAAAAAGATATTTGTGTCCCTATCTTGGGGTTCATTTCGCTTAACATCATCTTATATGGTCATAAATATGTAGCTTTTGGGCTTTTTTGCTTGTCTTACAAATGTACTAGTTATTGCAAATAAGGGAAACAATGGGACCTATGTTTCTTTGGGCCTGGCTTATTTCACTTAATATAATTTCTTTTCATAAAAGCCTTTCCATTTCTTAGCATAACCAAATCCTTTACTAAATTAGTTTATATCCCTTGCTTTACTAGTTTATAATCATTCTATAACCCACCCTTAATTTTTTTGTTCAAAAGTTTTCTTCAGTTACTTGATTTCAACCCTGATTAATGGAGTTCTTGTGCCTAAAAGGAGACCTGTTGTTTACTGACTGATATCAAATAAGACAATATAGTGTTAACTTTGTTCTTATTTTGATATTCTGATTCTTGCTTTTAGATAAGACTTAATCCAATCCCAAGAGGGATTTCTTTCTTTCAAAACAGAACTATACAAGGAGGAAATAATGAGTCACTGTAGGAGATATGGAATATATATATATCCAGTTTATTACTCAAGTTCCTTGTTATTCAGTTCGATTTTGCCACTACATTGCTATGTGCTTCACCTTTGAGTTTATGGGGAAATACAAAATGTTTTTGCTTTATTCAAACATTCAGCAAAATGAACCAAATTTAATATAAAATTACTCATATATATATAAAAAACTAATAATGTTATAATATGACCTTTAAAATCTGAATAGACATATTTTAGACATCTGTTTTAGTGGTTTTCAGAAGATGAGACAGGATTTCTAATCATAGTAAAACTATCAGCTACTACTATCAAAAAGGAGTTTTGTATCTTGTCCTAACATACATGTAGAATACAACAAAATAAGTAATGCCCACTGATTGTAATAGAATAAATTATATTAATATTATATTAAATCAAATTTAAAATGTGAAAGCATGTAAGTCCATTTGTGCATCCAGTGTTGAGAATCAGGAATTCAAGACAAATGGGAATAAGTAGAACATTGTAGGTCTACTTTTCATCAACATTTTTTATTCTGATAGGTTCTTATTTTGTACAATCAAGAGAAAAGACCAGAAACCCTATGGAGAACTTTAATCTTTTCTTTGCAACAATAAAGAAAAAAACTTATCTATTTTGGATTTAAATTGTTTTAAAAAATTCGGGAAACTCTGTAGGAACTAAATGAAGCTGATAGGGCCACTGTGATAAGCAGCTAGTTGCCCTGAACACAACAGGTTTTATCCTACATTGCATGTCTTTTCATATAGGCACTTAGCAGGCAGGTTGGCAAAGCTAGTTATAAGATAGAGACAATCTTCAGCTGATCATTTTGTGGTAGGATACCAATGAATGGTGACCAAATTCAATCTGTGTTCTAGAGTTTACCTCATAGTCTTGAGCAAGATTCTCAAATTCTTTGCATCTCATTGTCATTTCAATCTCATTAGAGGATTTGCCTGAGAATTAAGTACTATCTGGTACATGATAATATACAAAAAAAAGCTCAAAGGTTTCTCCAATCTTTAACTGTTACTTTAATCCATAGGTAATGCTTTTCCTTGGTTTCAAGTTATCTCTTAAACAATAGAAGAGATCTTTGCCTTTATCAGAGGTGCCTTAACTGCAGTCCTGATAAACTTATGTAATGGAACTGATTTTATCTTTGTGAAAGGTAGACATAACCATATAATAAAAATTAAAATCCTACAACCAGAAACCTGTTTAAAGGCCAGTTGAGTGAGTTAGAAATATATCATTATATAGATGAAGACTTTGTGATGTTTCTTTTAAAAATTGTTACTAAAAGGGGATGTTCAGAGGAGTTACTGTTATATAAGTCAGGTAAAAAGTACCCAAGTACAACTCTAGTGCAAGTACTCTCCCAGTTTTTGTTATATTTATTGAAAATAGAATTTATTTTTTATTTTTTTATTTTATTTATTTATTTTTTTGCCAGTCATGGGGCCTGAACTCTGGGCCTGGGCTCTGTTCCTCAGCTCTTCAGCTCAAGGCTAGCGCTCTACCACTTGAGCCACAGCGCCACTTCCGGCTTTTTGTGTTTATGTGGTGCTGAGGAATCGAACCCAGGGCCTCATGCATGCAAGGCAAGCTCTCTACCACTGAGCCACCTTCCCAGCCCCTGAAAATAGAATTTATAAGTGCACTCAAAAAATCATTTTTTAAACATTGTACAATAAAAACCTCACCTATTGTTTACCTGTAAAAATGCCAGATGTTACAGAAAAACTTGTGTTTTTATCTTAAAGAAAATAATGATAGCTGGGTGCCAGTGGCTTACATTTGTAATTCTAGTTTCTCAGGAGGCTGAGATCTGAGGATTACAGTTCAACACCAGTCAAGATAGAAAAGTACATGAAGCTCTTACCTATATATAACCAGCAAAATCATGAAGTGGAGCTGTGGCTCAAGTAATAGTAATAGTAGAGCGTCTTGAACAAAAAAGCTAAGCAACAGAGCTGAAGCCCTGAGTTCAAGCTCTAGAACCAGCACCAGAATAAACAAACAAACAAAAGATTGTTAAAGAAAGCTTGTCCTACTGAGCCTATATCATGTCATAATTATTGCTTTGCTAATAAATAGTTGCATACAGATACATTGGAACACCAAGAGCTATATGATTTGGAGTGTCTGAGTAAAACTTCAGGAAGATAAAGAAAAAAAGGGAAGGAGTAAACATTATTTTAAGCTCCCAAGCTAAGCATTACTTATAGTGCAATCATTTGAACAGTTTGCACTGCTCAATGAATATATTTTCCACAAGAGCACTACTGTGTCTAGGTTTAAGTTAGCTTGGAGGACAACTTACAGAATCCTGTTGACTAGTGAGTGCACCCGAAATAGCCAGTGTTGTGTGGAATTTCCTTATGGGATGTAATGTCTGTTTGCTGGGATTTTGTGAGATATGGAATTTTTATTTATTTTACCTCTTAAAGCTATCAAGTGCCATTTAGCATGGAAAGGGCATGCTCATTGGAGAGTTTCAATATGGAAAGCATGGCCTTGGTCTGAGTTTGACAAGAATAAAGGACAAAGAATGCATTTCTGGGATGAGGAAAAAGATGTGAAGCATTTAGTGATTTGAAATGGCCACCCACAATAATACTGTGACCATTCTTCATCCATCATCCATTTGTTTCTTGAGAACAAAATAATCCTATCTGTTTTGGAGGAAACACACACACACACACACACACACACACACACACACACACACACACACACACACTCCATATGTATGCCCAAACATTTCCAGCATCTATTTTATTTACAGTTATGTAATTAGAAATGGTTATATACATATATGGTTATATCATATAACTTACCAGCATAAGAAATCAACTATTTTAGATAATTGCAAATAATTTTTTTTTATGTTTGGAATGAGCTTCTCTGCAGAAGTTTTCCATAGTGAGTCCAATTCCACAAGTTGCAAAAAGTGACCTTGCTAGCTGGGTGTTGGTGGCTCATACCTATAATACTAGCTTTCAAAGAGGCTGAAGTGAGAATTGCAGTTCAAAGCTAGGCTAGGCAGGAAAGTCTCTTAGACTTACCTCCAATTAACAAGCCAAAAAGCCAGATGTGGAACTGTGGCTTATGTGATAGAGCACTAGCCTTGAGCAAAAAAAAAGCTCAGGACAGCTTCAAGGCCCTGAGTTCAAGCTCCAAAACTGGCACCAAAAACAACAATAAAAAAGGGCCTTACAAGGGACAAATCTCTCAAGTACAACTCTGACTCCTACTGAGCTATGAGAAGGACAATTCTTTCACCGCTGTGTGAGCCCCTCTTCCACCAGTCTTGGCTTCAAACTCTGAAATCAGCAAAGTAGAGCCATTAGCAGCCTTTCATTTACATCCTTTAAAAATTTTTTATTTTATTGTAAAGGTGATGTACAGAGGAGTTACAGTTATGTAAGTCAGGTAATGAATACATTTCTTGTCAGTGTTACCCCTCCCTTGATTTTTCTTTTTCTGTCCTCTGACTCCCCTCCTCTCCAAGTTGTAAACTTAATTTCCAACATAGTGTCTTGTGAGTATTGCTATTGCACTGGTTCATCCTCTGTCCTTTGTCTCACCATTTTGTGATTCCTCTTCCCTTCCTTACATCAGATTCACATCTTAATATCCTATTTAGAACTGCAAGGAGTTCTTGCTTTAGTTCTGGGCTGGAGGCTCATGTGACAAGGCTACCATCTAGTGTACCGTAGATGTCATTACACCTAGAAAAAGCAGAACAGAATCAGTCGAAATGTGGAATTCAGACAACCCAATATAGTATTAGGTCTCATTACACTAGGAAAGGGTTCTGTGATTTTAAGCTATAAGCAGGTCAAGTTCACAAAAAGATTTGATACTTTTTTGTCAGTAGTGTGGACTGAACTCTGGGCCTGGGCACTGTCCCTCAGCTCTTCAGCTCAAGGCTAGTGCTCTACCACTTGAGTCACAGTGTCACTTCCAGCTTTTTCTGCTTGTATTGTTGAGGAATTGAACCCAGGGCCTCATGCATGCAAGATAAGCACTCTACCACTGAACCACCTTCCCAGTCCTGAACTGATACTTTTATTGTATTTTATTTACTATGATTAAAAATACCTTTAAACTGGAGGCTTCATTTTTTCCCAGCACTTTGGGCTCTGATCTGTGAGAGACATAAAGGCTGCTGAAATTAGATTGGACTGAAATTAAGTTAGACTTACATACACAGATTAGAATCAACAGAGATGTTATTGCTTCATTGCTAATTTTCAAACAAATCTAAACAGTATATGTAAGTAATATGATATTTTTCAACCTCATTATGCCTTGACAAGGTATATTTGAATTCACACCAAAGACTTTGTATGTATGTGCTGGTCCTGGGGCTTGAACTCACAACTTTGGCACTGTCTCTGTGTGTTTTTGTTCAAGGATAGAGCTAAACCACATATGAGCCTAGGGTTCACTTCTGGCTTTCTTGATAGTTAATTGGAGATAATGGTGTTGCTGTCTTTCCTGCTCAGGCTGGTTTTGATCTCAACTTCCTGAATAGTTAAGATGACATACAGGCCTGAGCCACTGGTATTCAGTAACACCAAAGACTTTTAAGCTAAAAGGCAGCATAGGATTTAAGGATGAACCTAAATTGTTAAGATCATACTGCTTGAGTTGCATCCCGGCATCCCTTTGTTACTCCTTATGTAATTACTGCAAAGACCATGAGAGATAATCAAATACTTGTATTTCAGCTTCATCATCTATAAAAGGGCCTTGTAGTAACAGTTACTCCAGGCTGCACTGTGAGAACAGAGAGATATAATATACAAAGAAATGTAGTTTCCTGTTTAAGAATTAAATATTGTGTCCTTTGTCACATAGCCAGTATTGACACTAGAGAGCTTGCACTATTTTATATGAGCTGATACATTTGGTGTTAAAAGGAAGGAAGGAAGCTTACTGCCTATTCTCTGCCTATTCTCATGTTTATTTTTCTTTTCTAAACTTCAGCCAAAGAGGGCAGCCTCTTTTTGACTATGCTGAAAAATTGCATTCAAGGTTCAACATGGAGAAATGGCCAAAAAACTGTGTATAGGGGGGAGTAAGAGGAGAAATCTGGACGCATGAATGTTATCAACATTTTTCAAAAAGGAGAATAATCAACTGTTTTGCAATGGAAACTGTCACATAGAGTTTAGAGCTCTCTCTCTCTCTCTCTCTCTCTCTCTCTCTCTCTCTCTCTCTCTCTCTCTCTCTCTCTCTCTCTTTTTCTCTCTCCTCTCTATCTCTCCCACCCCCCAATTTACTGAATTATGGTCTACGAATAACAATGAAGTGGAATATAGTGTCACAACTGCCTGAGACTTTGAATATATATATATATGTATATATATACATATATATACATTAAAGGCCTATTTCTTCATGTAATAGAATCTTAGAATTTACAGCTAAGATACAAAGTAGTGTGGAAAGTCTAACTCCAGAGGCTGACTTCAGCTGATTAAACTGAAAGGTCACTAAAATGATCTGTTTTAATGATAAGTGGCTTTGCAGTTAGTATTGTCCTAGTTAATTAATTAAAACATGTAATTTCAAGTGATTATTCTAGCTTTGCAAGCACTATGTAGTCACATAGTCTTCTGACCTCTATTTCTCTTAGCAGGTGTCCACACAACGAATTACCAAGGATAAGAAATGGTTCCCAGTTTGGATAAATCAATCCTGTATCCTAGAGCCAGAATAAAAAAAAAATAAAGCCACAAACTGGGAACTTAGAAGTGACAGCAGGAAGCGTTAAACATCAGAGAACAGAAACATTTAAGAACTGACAATCAAAGCCATCACTTCTCCACTCTTGCTCTCATGAAAGTGAACCCTTTAAAAACTACCTAATATTGGGTCTGGGAAGGTGGCTCAGTGGTAGAGTGTTTGCCTTGCATGCATGAGGCCCTGGGTTCGATTCCTCAGCAACTTTTAAGCAGAAAAAACTGGAAGTGGTAGAGGGCTAGCCTTGAGCTGAAGAGCTGAAGGACAGTTCAGGCCCATGTGACTGACAAAAACAACCCCACAAACACCCCCCCCCCCAAAAAAAAAAACAATCTACCTAACATCAACTTAGATAATCCTGGGTGTAGCCCATCCCTTTATTGTCTGCTAGCATAAACCTTTCAGGTCATGAGTGATTTCAGCACCTCAAGTCATGGACAGTTCCTCTGAGGCTGAGTTCCTACTTGGATGCCCCACTGTTACTCAATATTTTCTAACTCCAGAAACTTGCTCCTGGCAGTGTGAGGGAATTACTATGTCTGTGGGTAGTTTATATAATAGAAGATTAGAATCTCTTTCCCCAGGGCATCTCTCTTTTCATTGGACAATTTTGAGGCGTTTTCTGCAAGTTTTTTTTTAGAAGCTCCTTAATAGCAAAACCCTCAGCTTGCCAACAGCAATAGTTTAGCCAAATAACAACTGCTCTTCAAAACTCTTTTCCTGTCTCACTCTCCTTTCCCCTTCACTCCTGTTTTGCAAGACTGCATCCTTTAAACATCTACCTGTACCCAAATCCTTGTCATAGGCTGTGCTTGTAAAAGGAAGACACATTGTTACTCCAATTTTATGATGTGGAAAACATCTGAGTCTTTCCTTTTCTGCTCACTTCTATTGGTGAGCAGATGCATTCAAGGATCACTGTGAACTTTCCCTCTGGTGTATCGGCAATGATTGACATCTCTTGTGGAAAAACAAGTTAATGTCCAGCAGTGCTGATCATATTTTATTACAAATACATCTTTTAAGATGGGAAGCAATGACCAGAGGGAGTTAACTGTGAACCCAACACATCCTTCAGAGCTCCTAAAAGATTGGGAAAGATTCTAGTATCACCTACCTGCAGCAAAGCCTTGATGCTACTGTGCCTTTTTCTAGAGTACTATCTATGACTATCTTCACACATCTGGAGTGTGTGTGTGTATGTGTGTGTGTGTTCACATGTGTGTACATGCCTGAAATGCATACCATGTGTGCATGGGATATCACACCCCTTCTCACATCTAGCTCACAATTAGAATAAAACCGTCCTGAACTTGGAGACTGACATAACAATGAACTTACATGATGCTTGATGCAGCTGTAATCCACCCAAAACTCCTTTCAGGAATGAAGAGTGTTTTCTCCCAGGAGTTGGGAATCTGCTAGCAGATACTCCAGAGTTGTCATCTATTTCTAGAAATTACTCTGGGTAATCTTCTGATCAAGATCACATTCCTTTGTGGAGTAGCAGACCCAGCTCACTAAGTGGCTGATGAATATGCATACATAAAGCCCCAGCCAGTCTCAGCTTAAGTCCAGGTAGCTCTAAGGGGCTCAGATTCAGATTCAGGGTTCCACTTGGAGTTGCCCAGTGGATAGAGATCATGAACTTACTTCTCTCTTGACACGATTCTGCATCCTTCATTTGTTCTCTATGAATATTGATCCTATGAATATGTTCTAATAAATTGTCTGCCATGTAACTCTATTTCATGCTCTGTCTCCTAAGAAGCTCAAATCAATGATGCTACAAGATCAGGCATGATTAAGCTAGGTGAGGTCTTTATAAAACTAATGATACAGGATTACTATTAAAATATTCCTTTAATGGTTGAACAGCATTTATTCCACAAGAAATTAACTCTGAAGTTGAGTGTTATATTCTTAGTGTCAATCTCCTTCAGCCCCCTAGGCTTGAGTATACACATGTATGTATATACATATGTGTGTATGGTATATTATTCAATTAAATAACAATACAGTTTCTTAAGGGTATCATGAAGTGACATCCTGAAAAACTCACTGTAAGTTAATATCAAAAGCCAAAGATGCATTCAATACCCCTTTTCCCTGAACACATAACATGGTGTAGGTAGCCATGAGGCTGACTGGGAGCTTCCCCCACCACCAACATCACATTAGTACTATACCATATATCACTAGGCTTCAAAAAGACTTCAAAAAGTAAAATTGTAGGTATAATTTCTATTGAATGTATGTCACTTTTGAACCACTGTAAAGTTAGAGAATTTTAAGTTGGAGTATCATTAAGTGGAAGACTGTTTAGTTACTCAACATAAAGTAGCTTATCTGATCCGTGCATATTTTTTCATGAGGGCCATCAGTTTCAAATTATTGTGACATAAAATGAGTCAAGCTATTGTGACATAAAATAATATGTACCTTCAATTTAAATCCCCTATAGTTATGGATAAGCACAAAGAAGACAAGGCGATCAATTCTTTGGGAAAGTAGTAGGTCCTCAAAGAAGTGTTTGGGGATTTTCCGTCATTTTGGTAGCTATAGCACATGCTAACATCTTCTCTTCCTGAGACAAAATTTACTTTACTGTGTTTAATCAGAGTCCATTTATACCAATGTTGCATTTAGCCAACATTTTAATCTTATTTCTGCTACTGCTGATAACCAAAGCAGCTTCCTAAAAGGCAATATTTCTCTATAAACAAAGGATAGAAAAGTAATAGGAAGTGTGATAATATAAGAGATCATAGACTTAGAAAACGCAGTTTTGTTGAACTATTCATTTTATGGAAACAAAACTTGCCATTTCAAAAAAATTGATCCTAGCACAATCTCATGCTTAGGTGTGTATACTCCAGGTATAGCAATTGTCTATTTTCCTAAATCTAACTTTAAAAGGTCTTAGCAAACTCATCCAAATCCCTTCTGCATTGCAGTAAGAAATTATAAACCCAAACAAGATTCCGAACCTCTAAATTCTAGTGGTTTATCTGCATATATCTGTGAATGTAAGAGATTCAGATATCCAGTCAAAATCTACAGTATTATGTTCGTAGGATACAGGCTATAGGAAAATACAATCTTGTACAATAGGAAGCTCTGAGATTTTAAAATGTCTTCATAAATTCAGAAGTACATTCATTGACACTGGGAAGGCAAAAGTTAAAAAATGAGGTTGACAATCAACATGTAGAGCAGGATCCAAGACCAAAGATAGACCATGACTTGTAAAAAGCTCTGTTCTTCCTCATCTGCTTGCCATTTTTCATTATTTTTCCTTTTTTCCAGTCCTTCCTATTTCTTCTCCTACTCTCTTCCTAAGGTATCTCTTTGTCTTCAGACTCAGATTCCACTGAGCTACAGAAGCATTAACCAACACAGATTTATTCATTCCATTCCTCCTTTATGTTATCATTTTTATTTATCTTCATCTTTATATGTCATAGGGCCAACAGTGCACAGTTTTAGAGCTGCTCTCTGCAATTGTCTCTTAAATTAGTCAAGAGAAGAAGAGGAAAACATGATTTGTATACTTACGTACAATTTTACATGTAAGTATATTTTTTGCTTACTCTTTTATACTTACTAATTAGATTCACTAATATCTTTATTTATGTGGATATACTAGTTCCAATATACCATTATTTTCATCTCAGTCTCAAGAGCTTCCTCTTAGTACTCTGTGATATAAAAATAAGTTGGCAACAAATTGTCTCAAATCCTGGTATCTGGAGATATATTAATTTTGCCTTCATTTCTGAATTACAGATTTAATTGGTATAGAATTATTCATTGACAACACTATTCATTTAATATTTTGAACACATTATCCCACCTTCTCTAGCTCTAATATTCTCTGAATCTGCTCATTTTTATTCAGTTCCTTGTTTATAATGTGTTCTTCTTTTATGATTTTTCTCTATTTCTTTCTATGATCTATGTGCTTCTTTTACTTGAACTTCTTTTAATTTCCTTAGATTTATAGATTAATAGTTATTTTTGGGAAGTAAACAACCTTGAAAATGGTTAACTAATATTTTTCTCTATATTTTTACTTCCCTTTTCCCCTTTTGTCCAATTGAAACTTTCTCACACATGTGATGCTGGACTTGGTCATGTTGGTCATGTTCTTAAGAGTTTGAAGCTGTATGCAGCTTTTCCTCCATTTCTTTTTTCTTTCTGTTCTTCAGATTGGATCATTTTTATTGCTCCACTTCATATTTACTGATTATTTCTTTTCTTTTCTTTTCAGTCGGTCGTGGGGCTTGAACTCTGGGCTTGGGCGCTGTCCCTGCACTTTTCAGCTCAAGGCGAGTGCTCTACCACTTGAGCCACAGCGCCACTTCCGGTTTTCTAGTGGCTTATTGGAGATTAGAGTCTCATGGACTTTCCTGCCTGAGCTGGCTTTGAACCATGATCCTCAGATCTCAGCCTCCTGAGTAGCTAGGATTACAGGTGTGAGCCACCGGTGCCCGGCTTACCGATTATTTCTTCTACCCGCTCTAAATTTCCATTACACTATCCTAGTGTGTTTTCTTTCCTTTTTATTTTTAAAGGTATCATCTCTAAGTATTAAATGGTTTGATTTTGACTGTCCTTGTTAAGGAACATCAATCATATTGTTGGCTATATGGATCACTTTTATTTTATTTATTATTATTATTATAAAGGTGATGTACAGAAGGATAACAATTACATAAAGGGGTAACAATGTCATCCCTTCCCTCGGTCTCTCTCGAAGTTCTTCCCTCCAGTCCCCATGCACAAGTTGTATCGTTCATTTTCAGCATAATGTCTAGTGTCTACCACTGCTGCATTTGTTTGCCATTTGTCCCTCTATTTCTGTGCCCCATCTTATCCTCCCAAAGACAAATGAACAAATAAGAAATTAAATGAACAAAAAGAAATTAAATGAAAAAAGAAAAAAAATCTCTTGTTTCCATTTCCTGGAGTTCATTTTGATAATTATATGATCAGAGGTGAATTTTCCTTTAATTATGCCTTTTATTTCCTAGAACCCTATTTGGCAAAATCAAATAATTTTCATTCCTTTATTGATATTTTCCTCTTGATAAGGTATCAAATCATTTTGCCCTCTAATTCCTTGAAAAGAGGGATTTCCCCCCTATTTCTTTTTGTCTTCAAAGTACAGTCTCTGCATTCCTCAGGGACTTTTATTGAAGCAGAGACAATTTTTGTCTCCTGTGTATGGGCCAAAAAGAAATCTTGTTTGTTTTACGGTTTGTGTTGAAAACTGGGTATATTAGACAAAATATTCTGATTTCCACTTGTCTTTTGAGTTAGGGTGATTGCTGAGGTTTTTGTTACTTGTCTAGTGATTTTCTTAACCTACTTCTATGCCTAATTCACTAGCAGTCTGTGATTATTGATATACTTAGTAAGGTGTGGCATGTATCTCTGTGTGTGTATTTTTGACATGATTCTTTTTATTTTTAAATGTGTGTGTGTGTGTGTGTGTGTGTGTGTGTGTGTGTGTGTGTGTGTGTGTGTGTGTGTGTGTGTGTGTGTGTGTGTGTGTGTGGTCTACCACTTGAGCCATAGGTCCCCTTCCAACTTTTTGGTGGTTAATTGGAAATAAGAGTCACACAGACTTCCTTCCTAAGTTGACTTTAAACTGCAATGCTCAGATCTCAGCCTTCTGAGTAGTTCGAGTTACAGGTAGAAGCCATTGCTCTTGTTTTTGTTTTTTATCTTGGCTTGTGATGGATAACCCCTGAATCAACATAGCATGGTGGTAAAAGGCTGGTTAAAGAAGTAGTAGGAAATTCCTGACTTAGCAGAGTGCTCCGGTTTGTATAGTACAAAGTTCCTTCTATTTAATGGTTTGCACCCCAAGACAGTACTATTGGGAGGTGATAGAGCTTTTAAAAGGCAGGACCTGTGTGACATCCATAGGTCCCGGAGAGATGAATGAAGAAGGAAATGTAGACTGCAGCTTTCTGTAGTTTCTAGCCCAAGATATAATCTTGCTCCCCCATGATCTCAAAGTGCATTCCTTCCATTACTGTCAGACAGGAGGCGATGCAATCATGGACTTCTTCACCCAAGAGTCTGGGCCAAACTCTGGTTACTGAATTTCCAGACCAGCAGGCTAAAGAAACTTCAATTTCTTATTAGTGTTCCATGTAAAGAATTCTGTTACAGTGATGCAAACCTGGTGGACATGAATAGTTTATATGAATAATTTTCAAACTTTTAAAATTAAAATCTCAAATTTTGGAATGCTTTGAGATGTTCATGTATTCTGGAAATATGTGCAAGTGCTCTACTGTAATAAATATTGAAGGCACATAACTTTATAAAGAGAAAATGTTTCTTAGATATCGAATTTGGAGCTTCAAGGCCAAGATTGGGGAGCTGCATTGGCATGGCTTTGTGAGGGTGTAGATAGTAGGATAACATGTGGGACCATGTTATCCTATCCTATAGGAGCAAGCAGGTACATCTCAGATGAGAAAAAGAGGGAGAATAATGGAGACTCTCACCATTCTTTTGGAGAACCTGAGCCCATTATCACAAGGAACGCCCATAAGGCCCTACCTCTTCAAGATTCCATCACCCCTTAATAGTGCCACCTCGGGACCAACCCCTTTCATAAATGGACTTTGGAAGGCACAATCCATATTTCAATCACAATTCCTACTGTAAGGTACTCTTGTAAAATGTGAATAGAACATGAATAATAAAGGCAACCAAGGAAGCTTCAATTTCCTAGGTATGCATAGGATGAGAAATAATCACAACAATTCATATTCAAGCTCCTGGGCTGATGTGGAAGGAAATTTAACATTTTTACTTAAAATTTTTAGTTCTAATGGAGGCGTAGAATTCCATTGTGTGTGTGTGTGTGTGTGTGTGTGTGTGTGTGTGTGTGTGTGTATCTCATATTTTCTCGATCCATTCATCTATTGAGGGGCATCTGGGTTGGTTCTATATCTTAGCTATGGTGAATAATGCTATGATAAACATAGTTGTGCTAGTAGCTTTAGTGTGGCCTTGTTTGTGATCCTTTGGGTAAATGCCCAAAAGTGGGATTGCTTGTCACAGGGGAGCTCTATGTGTAGTCTTTCCAGGAATCTCCATACTGCTTTCTAAAGTGGTTGAACAAGTTTATACTCACACCAACAATGCAGTAGGGTTCCCTTTTGGCCACATCCCCTCCAGCATCTGTTGTTATTAGATTTCTTGATTATACCCATTTTAACTGAGGTGAGATGGAATCTCAATGTTGGTTTGATTTGCATGGCTAGAGAGGTTGAGCATTTCTTCATGTGTCTATTGGCAACATCGCCCCATTTGTTAGGAAATGGAAAGACTTGGAAATAATTATATTAAGTGAAGTAAGCCAGACCCAAAGAAACATAGGTCCATAGTTTCCCTTATTTGCAATAACTAGTATAAGTCTAGGACAAGCAGAAAAGATCAAAAGCTATGCACTTATGACCATATAAGATCATATTAAGTGAAATGAATCCCAAGATAGGAACACACTGTTGTCTTCTTTCTTACTATTGTTTTTAATATATTTAAAATGTACTATGTGATTTTGTTGTTTCTTTTGTATGTTCTTCCCCCACGGTATAACCCCTGTTTTCACTGTATTTGATGGCTATAACCCCTGTTTTCACTGTATTTGATGTCGGTGCCCTGAATTGTATATACTTTTTTCTAATTTGGGAGGGGAAGGGAAATAACAAAATGCTGAAATAAAGATACAGGTTGACCCATTGTAACAATGAGATGTTCAAGATACTATGTTGAAAATGAACTTTACAACTTGGTGGGGGAGAGCTGAGGAGGAATGGGGGGAAGGAATGGTAAGGTGTAAACAAAGGAGGAGGTAACAATGCTCCATAGGAAATGTACTCATTACCTTACTCATGTTACTGTACCTTTGTATACTATTTTACAATAAAAAACATAAAACACATTTTTTAGTTCTATTGGCTGGCTGTTTCAAAGTTTTCTTTTTTGTGTGTGCCAGTCTTGGGGCTTGAACTCATGACCTAGGCATTGTTCCTTAGCCTTTTGCTCAAGGCTAGCACTTGAGCACAGCTCCACATCTGTTTTGTTGTTTGTTTGGTTTTGGTTTTTTGGTGGTTAATTGAAAATAAAAGTCTCACAGATTTTCCTGCCTAGGCCAGCTGTGAACTGTGATCCTCAGATCTCAGCATGCTGAGTAGTTAGGGTTGCAGGTTTGAGCCAATGGCTTCTGGCTTTAAAGGTACTTTTATCTAGGTGTATTAGTCTACTTGCATGGCAATAATTATATACCCAAACCTGGATAATTTTATATAGAAAAGTTTATTGCTGGCATTGTGGTACATGACTGTAATCTCAGTACTCTGGAGGTTGAGGTAAGAAGATCTCAAGTTTCAGAGAAGCCTAGGCTCCATGGAGATCTGTCTAAAAAGAAAGTTCCAGACATTCATGGCTTATACCGGCAACCTTACCTAGTCAAGAGGTTGAGATCTGGAGGATCAAGGTTTGAATTCATCCCAGGTAGAAGAGTCTGTGAGACTTCATTTAACCAGCAAAATGTTGGACTAGATGTGTGGTTCAAGTGGTAGAACTCTATCTATGAGCAAGAAAGCTGAGTTCTAACCCCTATACCAGAAAAAAAGAAAGAGAAGACAAAGTAAGGGAAAGACAAGAGAGGAGAAGAAAAGGAAGGAAAGGAAAGGAAAGGGTTCCATTTACTTCTCAGCTCTGGAGGCTCAAGAACATCTGCTGACATCTCTCGGCCTTGATGAGAAGCTGGTGACAATGAGACCACATGGCACGAGCATGCACAAAGACAGACCACACTGTGGGACAAGAAGCCAGAGAGAGTTTCAAGAATTAAGTTTAAGCTTTTGTTACAACTTGCTTTGATGAGAAGTAGTTATTGAATCCCTACATGACTTAGTCTTTCTGAATGCAGCATTCTTCAACATCTAAGGCTATAATACTAAACTAAGGTCCAAGCCTACAATGCATGAATCATCAGAGGGAAAAACAACTTGCAAACTATAACCTGTAAACACAGGTCAAAATACCCAGTGAGCTTCTAAAATACCCCACATTACAATAGAGAAGGGAGGCATGGGGCATACAGTATCGTTGCTTTTTGTTCGGTTTGATAAATGTCAGTGACAAAGGTGGTAGATCACCACATTCTGAGTCTCATCTTTTTGTGACAGGAAAAAAAAGCAAAGCAAGGAGGAAGGAACTGGGCCTTAATTTAAAAAAAATATTTTTGTACCAGTCCTATGGTTAAATTCAGGGTCTTGAGCTCTTTTTACCCAAGGCTAGTGGGATACCACTGGAGCCACAGCCCCACTTCTGGATTTTTGGTGGGTAATTAGAGATAAGAGTCTCACACACTTTCCTGCCCAGGCTGATTGTGAACTTGGATCCTCAGATCTCAGCCTCCTAAATAGCTAGAATTACAGGTGTGCCTGGCTGTGCCTTTTCTTTCTTTCTTTCTTTTTTTTTTGTTCTTAAATTTTAATTTTTTTAAATTTTCTTTCATTTATTCACTTGACAGTACTTGGTCAAAAAAAATCTAATAAATTCATTTACTGTGATTGTTAGAATTTAAAAAGCAGGTAAAAGTATTTTATTTGAGGTAAATTTGAGGAGAATATTTTGGCACCAGAAAGTCTTTAGACACCTCCACCCTCCTGTCATTCTTTTTTTTTAAATTTTAAATTTTATTTTATTTTATTTGAGAACATACTGTACAGAGGGGTTACAATTACATGTGTGCCTTTTCTTTTGATACCACATGGACATTCACCTTCTTTAACAGGTTATCTGCATCAGTGCTAGTGGATTATGATCTAATCAAAGACACTTTATTGTTACGCAAGTATGTATGTATATTATATAGTATAGTATAAAATGCATCTTTTAGTGTGGGAAATGATCAAAGTGGCTTAGGTCATTATTCATTCATTAAAATTTTATTGCGAGAATACCATACAGAAGAGTTACGATTACATGGGCAAGATAATGAGAACATTTCTTATCAAGCATTGTGGCCTCCTCCTTTGTTTTCCCTTCCCATCCCTTCCCATACTCCCCCCCTCCGACCCCATCCAACCCTCCCCCCCCAAAGTTGTAAAGTACGATTTCTTTTTTTAAAATTTTTATTTTTTTTATTGTAAAAATACTGTACAGAGGGGTTACAATTACATGGGCAAGATAAAGAGTACATTTTTTTATCAAGCATTGTAGCCTCCTCCTTTGTTTCCCCTTCCCATCCCTTCCCATCCTACCCCCCTCCCCCGCCCCCCCCACCCAATCCTCCCCTACCCCCCCCAAAGTTGTAAAGTTCGTTTTCGACATAACAACTTGCAACGGGTCCACCTGTACACTTATTTAAACGACTTGTTTTTCCCCTTCCCCTCCACAAATTATATCGACATCAAATACAGTGAAAGCAGGGGTTATACTGTGGGGGAGGGACATACAAAGCAACAAAGAAATAATCTTATAAGTGCGTTAGAAACAATCGCATGAAAGAAGAAAAACATTTGAATACATATCTTAGGGTTCATTTCCCTAACATCACCTTATCTGACCTTTTCTGCTTGACTCATACATATACTAGATATTGCAAATAAGGGAACCCATGGGACCTATGTTTCTTTGGGCTTGGCTTACTTCATTTAATGTAATTTTTCCAAGTCTTTCCATTTCCTAACAAATGGGGCAATGTCATTCTTTCTGATGGAGGCATAGAATTCCATTGTGTATATATACCACATTTTCTTGATCCATTCATCTACTGAGGGGCATCTGGGTTGGTTCCATATCTTAGCTATAGTAAATGATGCTGCAATAAACATAGTAGTGCTGCTAGCTTTAGTGTGGTCTTGTTTGTGATCATTTGGGTAAATCCCCTAAAGTGGGATTGCTGGGTCATAGGGGAGCTCTATGTGGAGTCTTTTGAGGAACCTCCATACTTCTTTCCAAAGTGGATGAACAAGTTTACACTCCTACCAACAATGTAGTAAGGTTCCCTTCTGTCCACATCCCCTCCAGCATCTGTTGTTATCAGAGTTATTGATTATAGCCATTCTAACTGGGGTGAGGTGGTATCTCAATGTTGTTTTGATTTGCATTTCTTTTAAGGCTAGAGAGGTTGAGCATTTCTTCATGAGTTTATTGGCCATCCTTCTTTCCTCTTCAGAGAAGTTTTAAGTCTTTAGCCCACTTATTTATTGGGCAGTTGTTTCTTTGAAGATGTGTTGTTGGGGGATTTAATTTTTTGAGTTCCAGGTATATTTTAGATATGAGACCCTTGTCTGTTGTATGGCTAGTGAAGATCTCCCAATCCGTGGGCTTTCTATTGATCTTGCTAGCTATGTCTTTTGTCATGCAGAAGCTCTGCAATTTCATGCAATTCCATTTGTCCAACCTTTGTTTGATTTGTTGTGTTTCTGGGTCTCTATTAAGAAAATTTCAGCCTGTGCCAAGGAGACCTAGGGTTTCTCCTATTCCATCCTGTAATGTTTTCAAAGTGTTTGCTTTGACTCTGAGGTCTTTGATCCATTTGTATTTGATTTTGGTGCATTGTGATATATAAGGATCTAGCTTTAGTTTTCTATAAGGAGTTCCAATTTTGCCAGCACCATTTACTGAAGAGGCTGTCTTTCTTCCATTCTATTTTTTGAGCTCCCTTATCGAAGATTAGATGACTATAGGTCTGTAGGTTCATTTCTGGGTTTTCAATTCTATTCCATTGGTACTGAGGTCTGAAAAGATCTATTTTTTCAAATATTAATAATCAGAAAGCTATTTTACTACTGTTTTAATACTATTTAATAAAGCTATTTTAATACTATTATTGGTATTCAGTTTGTTCTAGGAAATATTTTTTTAAAAACTCAAAAATTTCCAATCCTTAAGGGTTAAAATTACCAATATAAGCAAAAGCAGTAGTTCTGACTTGTGTGAGCTGGAATTTTCAAAAGTGTAATGAATGGGTTTGATTGAAGCATCAAATGCAGTTTTTATAATGCAATTTATTTCAGTATGGCTGCCTTCAGGGACACACATTACAAATCATTGTACAAATCATCAGAGTCTATCCAGCAAATATAATTCACAGCTATAAATATGGCATTGCATATATCAAGAAACAGCAGTGTCAAGGAGCCAAAAAATGACTTTGAACAGGAATGTCACTAAGTGTGGAATCATTGAGACACATTGAGTTGATTTCATTGTTTTATTACAGAGGCTATGAGGAATTATACAGCACAGAAATTTAGATTTTGAAGTAATAAATGATGTCGCTATTCACAAAAATATCAAGGCACATTATTTTCTATTTTATAAGCAAAAGAAACAAAAAAGACAGACTCGGAAATGAACTGAAAGAGAGATGGCTGTTGCTTTCAAAGATTTATATCTTCATTTATATGTGAATTGTCCACTTTCCCCTATGTCTACAGGAATAACTTGGCTTCAAGAGAAATGTCTGCTCAACTGATGTTTCTCAGGCTTCATTGGTAGGAAATCACAGCTTTGTTCCTACAATGATTTGCTCTGGAAGTACATTGAGTGCCAAAGTTTACTAATATATTTTCAAAGAAAAAGGTCTTACTACCAAATTCAAGAGAGTTCTTTTAATTGTAATTAATGGAAGCAATTTCCCAGCAGATCCCAAGGGCAATATTCTTTTTATTTCAGGATTAAGAAAAAAAGTCAGGGTGAATAGTCTATAGGTATCAGAATTTGAATTGAAGAAGTGTTTGTGTGTGTGTGGGGGGGGGGTTTAGCTTGGTGGCTATCTTATAATCTTCTTAACACAGATCTATTGGAAGAGGTAATAGAAAAGAAGAAGTTGAGATTCTCCCTGGTAGCTCCTTGTGGATTAACACAGACGACTCCAAAATAGGGCCTGTATATTTCTGGAAGATGGCATAGGAGAGCAGTAGCCACGTTTTGGGTGGCAATAAGTCATTCTGGTCACTTGCACTTATTTTTTTGTCAGTTGTGGGATCTGAACTCTGGGCATGGGCACTGTCCCTCAGCTCTTCAGCTCAAGGCTAGAGCTCTACCACTTGAGCCACAGAACCACTGCTGGGTTTTTCTGCTCACGTGGTGTTGAGGAATAGAACCCAGGGCCTCATGCATGCAAGTCAAGCCCTCTACCACTGAGCCACCTTCCCAGCCTACTTGCACTGGTTTTGAAGGCAGGTATTTTGGTTCTCTTTGTCTGTGGCTTCCTGGGCACAGAATAAAGGAATAAGTCTTTCCTCTGAGCTCTGCTAATTATCAGGAGATTGATTCCCTTGTACAATCAGCTTGGTCATTACTGGCTCACTCCCCAGTGGAACACAGGGGTTTAAGCTCGATTGTCTAATACTCAGGTTTGATTTCCTAATATTACACTCAGTGTGGGTATGTTAGGCACTGAAGATCATAACATTGTGATAAATACAAATTATGTTGTCATATTCTGAGTGCTGTAGTTAGTTTAATTACAAAGTTGTGTTTGCTCTTATTGCTGCTCTAAAATGTCTCTTACAGTTGTTTAAAATAGATATTCAAATGTTTATTTTTTCTGAGCATAAAATGTATGTATTTACCATAGAAGCTTTGGAAACTATTACGACACAGAGAGGTAAATGGCCACAATACACAGACTGAACACCTTCAATGATTTTTCTCTTTTCATTTAAAAAATCAGTATAGACCAATTACTCAAAAATGACTTGAACTTGTACTTGCCAAACAAGCACACTTTCTGCAGTACTTCAATAGTATTTTGAATAAGCTACAGATATACATAAAAAGTGGTGAAGATATCTTCCTACTTTCCCCAGGACAGATTTCAGGATTTAGCATCCTGTGTGAATGGCATGAAGCAGTTCAAGCCCTTTGCTAGTGTTTCTGTCTTCACAGAAGACAGTGTTATGTGTTAAATGGGCTAAGTTTTGGCCTCTGGTTTTGCAATCTAATGTAGGTGTTTCTGGGACTTTATTTTGTAGGTGTGGTTAATATTTTAAGTAGTTGATATTAAGTAAATGCAATTATCCTCAATAATGTGGGTGAACCTTATCCAATTAATTGAAAGGTTTTAGAACAGGATTGAGGCTTCCCTGAGAAAGAAATTCCCTGTGGGCTGTAGTTTCATTTCCTGCTCTAAAATATCCACCCCCATCTTCTTGATAGACTGACCTAAAGATTTCAGATTTGTCCTGTCATTATAATCATTTACATCAATTCATATATGCATGCAATATACACATATATAAGTGTGCAATATACACACATATATATGAATAACATATACCAGTTATATGAATATAAGTATGGCACATATTCACATATCTAGGTCATATATATGCATACAAGTCACATATACGCTGACAAATATGACACAACAATCATTGTTCCAATAATCTCCAATTTCTGAGATGATCAGAAGAACAAGTAGTATTGTAAAGATGAAATAGGAAAAGTTACTGGAATCAATTCATTTACCCTGGCTTAAAGTATTATTATTACTGGCTTCAGTGGCTGTCAGACCCATCCCTACTGAGAAACAAACATAAATTAACTCTCTATGACACAGATACTAAAAAATTTTAGGCCTTTAATAATTGAACCTCACATCTAAACTCATTATTTCAAAGCTTTCATGTATTATAGTAAAGCAATTTTTGTGTGGTAAAAGAAAAAAAAAAGAAACCTTTTATCATTCCCTGACTGAAGATAATCAATATATTCAAGCTCTAGAACATAGAAACTGGATCTTTTTGGAATCCACATCAGAGAAAGATGCCTTGAATCCCAGGGGAAGAAATCATGCCACTTCTCATCTACACTAGAGAAAATCTTCAAGGCTTTAAGTCTCTCTAGACCCTCCCTATGAGACCATCTATTAAGGTGAATCTTTCCCAAAGTAAGTGACAGCTATGTACAATTACCTTTCCAAACATCACAGATCAAGATTCCTCTGTTATTGTGAAACCTTTTCCCCCTACTTCTTCTTCCTTCTTTCTGTTTGTGAATGGCAAGATAACACTATTATTTGGAAGTCATAATTGGTAGCATTTACAGGAAACTTAGCTGAATGATACATACTTTAATCTAGACCTCTACTTGGTCTTAGAAACCTATGTTTACTTTGCACAATTGGGCCTTTCCATAAAGCTAAGTACTTTCATGCATGTGGTCAGATTCTACAGTAAGTCTAACAGCAGACAAAACCTAAATTGAATAATTTGTAACTTAATTGTGTCAAAAACTAGAAAGAAATATAATTTGATGATGTAGAAAAATTTATAGCTCTAATTCTCTAATTGCTGGTAGCTTCCAAGCAGACAAAAATTGAGTAGTGAAGACTTAGAGGAATACTACAAGTATTTGTGTAAAAGGTATTCTACAGAGTTATCTGTTGTGACTCATCCAGCACACACTTTTATCCATGAATGATTCAATAGTCACCCTCTGTGTGAACAACTCATGTTTTAGTAAGTGGGAAAAAGGAGGTCAATGTAGATTAAGAGTTCTAGCAATACCACCATTGCTTTCCAACAAACTGGTAACTGACCGTTGGTCTATACCAACTTATTTACAATATCAATAAAGAGAACTTTCCAATCAATAAGAATCCCTCTAAATGGGCATCTCTTGGTAGAATGTTCCTTCTTCGATATGCCTAAATGTAAAAGAGGATATAGTTAGATATCTGCCTCTAACATTAGCTATTAAACCTGATTCTATTTCAAAGTCTGTAGTTACTCTAGCATAGTCTCCAAATACCTCACTTCTCATTGTTTAGATAATAGGATTGCTTATTTATTGTTGTTGGTTGCTGAATAGAAGGACTTTGAACCATAGTTAACACCCCCTGCTAAACTTGGATAATAAGCACATCTGATATTGTAGAAACTCACTTAAATAAAAATCAATAAGCAAGTCTCCTGGTTAAAAAAAAAACCCAAAAAGCAAAAAACAAATGGGTCCCTTTTCTGGATTATTCTTTGATTTATTTGATTTTAATTGGTTTGATTCACAGATGCTTTCCTTAATGGGAATATTTCAGGCTCTTTGTATAATCCTCCTGGTAGTCATCACAGCTGTCTCCCTGATGTGCTATATTCTCTCAAGAGTCTTAAAAGCTTCTCTGCAGAAATCCACTGTGTCTCAATGGTCCTGGCTCTAGTTAAAATAAGAAAAACACAAAGAACATAAAAGAATCATCCCACTGACCTGACGGTGTGATGTCTGAGTTCCACAGGGCACCAAGCATGGCCGTTATGATGGGGACGCAGAATGGCATTTATATCCGGTTTTGATTCATCTCTCAAGACTGAAAGGATAAACAAATTGGGGAGGGCATTAAATTAAATTATCTGGAGATCATCAGCCTGAGGATGTCTCTGTGTTTGGGGTTCATATATAGCAAAATACAACCAATGTAAAGCAAACCCAGACCTAATTGTGGAGTGATTCATTTTTTTTGTTCTTCAGCAAGTAGCCAGGTTTCAGCCAATCACAAATAACTGAGCTTCAACTAATAATAGTCAACCGATCACACCATGCCCAAATAAGGCAAATGCCCAGCTGTAGGCAATTAAATGTTTACTATCTTTTATTTACTATATTTCATTTGGCCTTAAAGTTAATTGCTCACACTCCTGTGTGAAACTCTCTGAACCTCTTTTGCTTCTGAGTGCTGCCTGCTTCATAAAGCATTCTGTACTGAAATAAATACTAGTGAATCTAATTTATCTGATTTAGTTTTCCTTGGAAAGTCTTTTGTGACCTTTCCAGCATTGAAGTAGGAGAGGAAGACACACTAAGGGAAAATATTCTGGCTTATTGGGTATTCACTAGATATTAAGCTAGAGTGTTCTTAAAATTTGGCATGTATTTACAAATAAAATTTCTAGAGTTACATTCTCCCCATTCTTGGAGAAGTTGTTCACCTGCAACCGCCTTGATGAAAGAAATGCAGCTATAGTACTTTCTGGAATCTTCTTCCTATAGCTCTTAGAAATCCAACAATACCTCCAGTCTCTTCTGCCAAGGTCCCTTTCTACTTTGAACAGAACTTAAAATTGCCTTATATGAAGATGCTTGTACCTGAGCCTGTACCTGCATGACCTAAAGGTGCAGCACCCTCATCCATCTTCTTTCATGAAACACACCAACAATGCAGATGAACGCTACCATACTAGCCATCTGCCATTTGCTCTGTCATTTTTCAGCTGGTTGACAAATCTCTTTCGTTTTTCAGATTTCTCAGGAAGGAGAAGGAGAGACACAAGAACCAACTCTATGTTACCCGCGATAAGGTATATATTTCTCCATGTGTTAAACTCAAGCTTTTTATCGCTAATCTTGATGGAAGCCACCTGTGCCATGAAGCCACACACCCATCACCTGTGACAGAATGGTACCAAAGAGCACAGGTTGTAGAGTTACCTCTAAAGTAACAGTTTCCTTCATCTCTAAATCTGTATTTGCTTTATCTTTGTGGTGGGCGAAGCAATTTCAGCTATTTCCTCTAAACATTTGCATCACAGATGTCTTGTACTCTCTACTTTAGGATTCTACATGCATTGACTTAACTCAATGGTTTCTCAAAGTGCCACCATGGACCAGCATTGCAACACCATTTGGGAACGCACTAAAGGTACAAATTTTCATCTTAGACTTACTACATCAGAAGTTTTTGTGGCAAACCTGTAAGTCATCACCCTACAGATGATTCTGATGCATAAAACAATTTTGAGAATCACTGTTTTAAGATATTTTCCAAAATTCTACTTTACTCTTGTTATATGTATATATAGATAGATACAGATATATAGATATATGCACATACATCTGTGTATGTGTGATTGGCTGATGTTATCAGCCAACTTAATTGGTTCCTTAAAATAGCTCATGTTTACAGATGCACAAAAAAGATCTATAACTATGACTATCCATAACCATACTTTACTACATTATTTGATTATTTGACACCAATTAGGCCTAAATCACCATTAGAACTTTTGACCAGTAAGGGGGATTGAGAGCAATATAATATCATCCTCTCCCACTACTCCTTTTCAGTCCTCATTTCCCTAATTTCAGCTTCTTCTCTAAACTGTGAATCATATGATCATATGGAGCATCCGTTTTCAAATTTGTTCAGATTTTTCCTGTACCTTGGTTATTGAGATGTGTCCTTTATACTTTTGTTTTTGTTTCTTGCACCGCCGAGGTTCCAATTCACGACCTAATGTATGCTAGGCAAGGGCTCTACCACTGAGATGCACTCCCAACTAAAAGAGACATCACTTTGTTTTGTTTACTGTGTTTGAGAATAATCTCTCAGTTCTTTTGGATGGTACGAATCATTTCTCAACCTTGGTTCTATTGATGTTTGGGCAGATGTTTCTTAATGGTGAGCAGCTGCTGTCCTACATACCTGTAGCATCATCTGAGTTGTGACTACCAGAATTTTCTTTTGATATTGTCCAATATTCACTGAGAGTCAAAAGCTAATTGAGAAGCATTGATTAAAATAGATAACCATCAAAAGTAAATCTGTGGCTCAAATGGTAGAGCACTAGCCCTGAGCAAAAGAGCTTAGGGACAGCTCTCAGGCCCTGAGTTCAATCCCCAGGACCGCACATCATCAGCTCCTCAAATAGATTGATTCTTTGAGAGATTCTGTACACCACTTGAAGACCAAGAAGAAACTTTTCATCTCCATGAGGCTTCCTAACTATCACAGAGATGATTTTGAAACACTTTAGTTTTATTTTGCAATTTGCTAAAGCTGTGTTTTTAGATTGCTGAGTAAATATTCTTAAGTTCATCTGATTCATACCATCAATTAAACCCATAGAATCATTCTGAGAATTCAGAATGAGAATCCTCATTTACAAACACAACAGACTCCTAGAAACACAATTATTATCCATTTTCTCAAGGAAGGGAGTGGTGACAGCATTGTAGACTGTTGATTTAAATTGTCTTTTTTTTCTTCTTTCATTAAGTGGTAATTCAACTCTTCATCTTTTGCAATTTCCTTTACTCACTTCTGGCAATTATTGCTGGCAATTATGATGTTAATGAGTTATGCAGAGGAGACTGAAAAATAAAATATATTTTTAGGAAGTTAATGCGAGCAACAACTTGAATGCATGAGAAACCAGGCATCTTTCATATTGTGCCCTGATTGATTTTATAAGTCAGGTGTTCATATGAATAGATAACCTTTACTTAGCACAAGGAGTATTTTGACAGGAAATCGAGTCTGATGAGCCATAAAGGAAGTCTTTTGTTGGTCTGTCTGCTATGCATTGTGGCTGATATACATTTTTATATTGTATGAGTTAGTTTTAAGGCCCTCTAATTGAAGCAGAAGATGGTGATTGACAGGAAAATCAGAATTCTTTTCTTAGCACCTTTATAGTTACATTCTAAGTGGTATTAATATTTGTAGTATTGTTCACCAAGGTGACATAAAATACAATCAAATTCACACAGAGATGACTACAGCAAAGAAAACTCAGGTGACAACACCTATCAATAGAGTATTTTCTTTGAGTTTTTTTTTTCTTGTGTTCCAGTGAGACAGGAATTGAAATAACCCTCCTTTTTGAATGCCTTTGATTCAATCAAGTGCATGTTTTACCTTCAGATGAGGTTGAAATATTAGCACATCACTGTCAAAACTACTTTTTGTTTCTAAATTAACACCCAATATTTACATACTAATAAGCTGCATTAATATGCCAAGACTCTCATCTTTCTCTCTGTTCACTTGTATAAACTTCTTTTATCTGAATCAATTTGCAAACTGAGATGCTATTAAAATATTATATTTCAGGGACTTTCTGACTTTTTTGAGGATATTTGAAATGGTGCAGAAACTAATATTATGTAGTAATTTTCTTTTCAAAATAAGATATGTTCTTTGCCAAGTGCTCATTGTTCATGCCTATAATCCTAGCTACTCAGGAGGCTGGGATCTGAGAATCATAGTTTGAAGTCAGCCCGTGCGGGAACACCTTTGAGTTTCTTACCTACAATTAGCTAGCAAAAAGCCAGGGGTAGAGCAAATGGTACAGGGCCAGACTAGAGCAAAAAAACTAAGGAACTACATACTAAGGCTGAGTTTAAGTCCAGAACTAGCACAAAACAACAAGATAAGATTTTTGTTTTGTTTTTAAATAACATCTATTCCTAGCAAAAGCATTTTACACAGAAAGGACAAAAATCTCAAAATAAGAAATTGTTCTTAAGTATTTAATTTAGGGAATTAAAAATAAAGATATGAAACAAACTATAGCTATCAGTCCTACTCAGTAAGACTTTTGAGTTGATGGATGAGTGCAATATATAGAGCTCTTAGAAAGGTAGACACGGAGAACTTGCTATGCGATAGCGGTAAGAACCATTTTTTATTATATCTAATTTTAATTAATTAAAATTTAGATTTATATTGGCACTGATGGCCAGTAGCTACTTTATAGGAGGGAGGAAAGTCTATATTTATACATTTGTATAAGTAAGATGTTCCCTGATTTACCTGGAATTTCAACCTTACTCTATTTTATACTACTGAATTGCTACTGTAGCACCTCATTTAAAATGTACAATGGAACAACTTCTTCCATACCCAGTATTGCTCATTCATCCTCAGAATAAACTTTATTTTTATCACCCTCCCATGCGAAGAATCCCTGAAGCCCTTGGCCTTTAACCACCATCCACCATCTTCAATACTACCTCGTCTCATTTCTCCAGCTCTAAGCAACCCTGAATCTGCTTCTTCTGGGCATTTTATATTAATGGAGCCATAGAAATCGATATACCTGGCTGCGTGATAATGAATATTTATGAATTTGTTTTCTTTGAAGAGTTAGTGGTTTCCCCTTTAACATTTAGGTCTCTGCACACTTTGGCTGGTTTCTTCCCATGGCATAGAAGCAGGATTCATCCATGTTTCTTGCTTTCACTGTCAAGTAGTATTTCCTATTACGGCTATACCACATTTGGGTGATTCCATCATATGATATTATTGCTATTTGATTATTAGGAGAAATACTGCAGCAATATGCCCACACAGGTTTAATGTGAACCTGTGGCTTTTGTTTCTTTTGGGGGGGTGTGAAAAATGGAACTGCTGGATCATATCTCCGCCTCCAACCATGTGAAGTATAGCCAGATCCATTTCTCAAGTGGCTGCACTATTTTATATTTCATTACATACATTTTTAAAGGGCTTTCAATTTTTCCTAAATCTTTGGAATATCTACTGCTCTCTTTTTGATGAAGTGGTAGAAATGGTAACTCATGGTTATTATCAAGTACATGATTTGCAAAATAATGTATTTCGCTTTCACTTCTGTTTTGGAGATTGTCTTATTTACTGTCTTGATATCTTCTTTTTCTTTCTCCCTTTCTTTCTCCCTTTCTTTCTCTCTTTCTTTCTTTCTTTCTTTCTTTCTTTCTTTCTTTCTTTCTTTCTTTCTTTCTTTCTTTCTTTCTCTCTCTTTCTTTCTACTTATCTTTCTATCTACCTATCAGTCTATAGCTATCTACCTATCTAGCATATATATATATATATGTATATATATTTGTATTGTATTAACTTTAGGTAGCTGTACAGTAGTGGCCAGTCAAAAAATCAGTTTATGAATATAATGAGTATTGATCATTGTCACCCCTTTCATCATTCCCTCCCATTCCTTCCCTACTCAATTTTCCTAGTCTTTCCCTGGTGGTCCTACCAGTTTATAAACACAATACATTTTGATCAATATCACCCCTTTCAATATTCTTCCTCATCCCTTCTAACCCACCCCTTACTTTGCTTTATTTAAAATTTTCTAAGATATATAACTCCTGTCTTGGTTTAAGACAAGCAATACTGAAATAGCCAAAGCAAAAATTTACATAAGGGAAGGGAGAAATGCACAGAGTAATTATAGTTCAAGATATTAATACCCTGATTTCCTCCCAAAATACAACTAGGCAGAATAGCAACAAGGTAATATATATTAATTAATATTTATTAATTAATATTTATTAATTAATATATTAATTAATATATAAAACAGTTGGAAAATATTTGGGCCCTCACTCAAAAGCTAGTTAGGCTTGTGTATTAGTCACGGATCTCCAGAAAAACAAAACCTGTGGAAGGCTGAGTGCTTATGGCTCACACTTGTAATCCTATCTACTCAGAGATCTGATGATCAGGTTCAAAGCTAGCCTGAGCAGAAAAGTTAGTGAGCCTTTCATTTCCAATTAACCAACAAAAATTCTGGGAGTGGAGCTTTGTGGCTCAAGTGGTAGAGTGACAGCCATGAGCAGAAAACAGCTAAGGTAAGAGATGTATGGCCCTGCATTCAAGCTCTACTACTACTACTACTACTACTACTACTACTACTACTACAACACACACACACACACACACACACACACACACACACACACAGAGGAAGAGATAGAGAGAAACAGTGGTATATATATACATACAGAAAATGATTTATTCTAAATTATAATAATAAAGTTACTACTATAGCCCTGCTTAGGGAAAAGCTTCCTGAAAAGTAATGCTGACAGAAAAACCTAGTAAAATAGATATCAAGTAGTATAGACACTAAAAATTCTACCTGGTATTGAAGGAAACATTCAAAGTGAGGAGTATTTTGGCTCCTAGAATGTTGGGCAAAGGCAAATGGGTGAGTTGCTTTCTGCAGAAGAAAGAAGATTAGTAGATCAGGGAAAAGAGGTCTGGGGGAAAATGTGAGCAAGTCTATGGAAATAGTACAAAATGCATGTTTTTTCCTGAGCTTCCCAAATTTTGGCTTTCCCATATTAGTGCCCATAGTGTACAGATGAATAGGCATTGAGCCATTAGATTGAACGAGATAACTCATTTAGTTATGGGTTAATTTGGTTCTGTATGCATAATAGTCATGTAGACAAAAAAGAAGGCAGACAAATGTCTTCGTATGTGTTTCCTTTTATCAGGGTTGATATAGCTACTGTTCCTACTGAATTTCTTTCTTGTTTGTGCTAAGAAGATGCTAAGTCCTTGTCTTTACATAGTACTATTACTCAAAGAGAATAAACCAGTCAAATCTTAGAAGTTAATCCATTGGACTCCCTTGGTCCTGAAAAGAGCAGTGATTTGCTAATGCCCTACATGGAGTATGGCTTTGTCTATTTTGCCCACAGAGATTCAGCACTATTATTCAAGGTGGTTCCCATTTGCCATGACAGGATTTACTCAGACAAGTGGCCTGCTCATGGTCATGAGATTTCCATCATGCAGAAACTGATGCTCTGATTGAACCACGTAATCCTTCTCAGAGGCATAGTTGAGGTTCCATCTTGGGGTAATGTTTTGCTTGGGCTGATGCACTCATTAAAAGCATAGGATGGATAGCCTTTGCAGGATGGTCTGTCTTGGACAACTAGGAAACACAAATCCAAGAAATGAAGAGTAGAAATTAGAGTGGCTCTTTTTATCACTATAAAGATAGCAACATGTTTTCTACCATCCAATTGTTAGCATCTGAATAACTAAGGGTCCTTGTTTCTGGGGATTGAATAGACTGGACAGGGAGTCTTCTACCAGGAAAAACCATAAATGTTTCACCAAAACGATAACTAATTGTTACCTGTATTTTTAAAACCTGCAGAGTAGTGTATATCCCCTTCCCCACACTGCTCTCGTGTCCATACTGGGGCTTTAACTCAGGGCCTCATGCTCTTGCTTAGTTTTTTCACATAAAGCTGGCCCCTACCAATTGACCTACACTCCTGGAATTTTTCTGGTTAATTTGAGAGAAGAATGTGTTGCATGTATCTACCTGGGCAAGCTTCAAACCTTCATGTTCAGATCTCAGCCTCCTGAGTAGATGCGATTATAGGCATGAGCCACCAGTGCCTAGCACTCAAAGTTGAAAATGGAAAGAGGACACCATCTTGAAGCACTTGAAATAAAATAAATGTAAAGCAAGGCACAATTGGATCTGCATTTTTCAAGGGATTGAGTGTGGCAGATATCGATGGTGTCCTATTCCGATCTCCACATTGCCATTCATGCATAGATGGAGCCAGTAGGCAGACATTTTGGGCTGATACTTAGGGTGTTATACTCTGAGCTTCTGCTACCTGCAATGGTCACCTACACTGTAATATGGCCTTTATATGTTGGGTTCTCTTTCCCATCTCACTTCTCCATTTCTCTATGGTGCTTTCTAAAATCATCTCCCAAATATACTATTTATACTACATCCTTATCCCAAGATCTATCTCAGAATAATGAAAACTAAGAAACTTCAGTGCTTCTCTCTGATTTTCTTGTTTTCTCTTTCTTGTGGAAGTAGAGCTACAGGAGGAAAAAGGGCTCAAAATTGGAAAGAATAACTGAATAGAATGGCAAATCAAAGTGGGAGTATATCCCTTCTCTCCAACTAGAATTTTCTCCAGCGTATTGTGGTCCTACCTGCTCAGCAAGGAATAGTCTGAGAGAACTGAACTTTCTCAGTCTCCAAAGTTACCCACAGGAATACCTTTGGTTGCCTGAAATTGTTAGTGTAACCTAATGCATCAGAGACAGAGTCAGCTGCTAACAAATCTTACTGTTGCCACTTGAGTATTTAAGGCTTATTTGTATCCTGAGAATAAAAAGGATAGATATGGTGAGCTCAAATCTCTTCCAACTGCTCAGAAATAATATCAACATCTCAGAAATTGCCTACTTTTTATATTCAAATATCCTTTTTTCCTTACCTTTGCCACCACCTGGTTGCAATATGGCTTCCACACCACCTTCATCTCATTCCAGTGAAGGCAAAAAAAAATGCACACAGAACAAAACTATACCTACACCAGGAAATCTAAACTTTCTCAGAAACCTTCAGCCATTTTCATTGGTTGGGATTATGGTCCCATGGCTGTCTATAGTGTCAGTAGACTACTTTCAGCTCGGTACCTTGCTACTCTGAACAAAAAAGAAGGGGTTGTAGAATTAATATTAGGTTGATGATAATGATCATCTTTCACATACGGTGAGCACTGGTAAAACTCAAATGATCTCACTGCAGGGTTTGTACATCCCTCTAAGGTCATTTTTACAAAATCAATTTCTGAAGAATGGACCCCAGAGATGGCTCTGTGACTAACATCTTCACACAATTAGAGGCCCACCTACATTATGTGTGCATGTAGGTGGGAAAAGGACTGTCTAACAGATGTTAGTATGTGGCTAATATAAAAATAAGATGAATTAAAAATCTATTACCATGGTATAAAGAGAGGAGCCAGAAACCTAGAGACAATTAGAAGTTTTAGAGCTCACTCCACAAGTCAAGTGATGGAATAGTTAGTACTTCTCACCCGAATGCTTTGATGATGAAAACTAATCACAGCAAATGGAAGAGCTTTCCGGTGAGCCTCTTGAATGAAATTGCCATCAGTAATCTAAGTATGAGGTTGAATGCCTTTATGGATTGAAAGATGGAGTTGCCAGTTTCAAACCTCATACCTAAATGACAGAAAGGCCTTCTTAGCCATCACATTCTGTTTGTGCACACATTAGGTTTGTGCATGCATAATCTTGTGTGTATGCATGAGGAAGCAAAGGTGAAACATGATATAAACAGCATGTTCCAAGCTGGGCATTCTAGAGTCACCACTCATACTCGAAGGGATTTAGAGTATACAAAGAAACCAGTGTCACATACCTGCAAAATTCACTTATCAGTAATGAAAAAAATCCCCAGGAAGATAAAAATCATTACATTCTGTCCTATTTTTTTTAACTTTCTGAAATATGTACCCTGACACTTTTTGATCTCTCTTGAGACATCCCCAAATGCCTATGGATAGGAATATAATTCTTCCAAGATTCATAATGTTTTCTTTTCTCTTTATGCATCTGTATCTCTCACTATATGTTCAGTGCACACATGACAACAGAGAAATATACACACACTTTTTTTTGTTCTGAATTAAAAGTCTTCAGGAAATTCATTGGGATGGCAATAAGAAGTGCACGCTCATGCATTATTAATCTCTGCTATAAAAATGGAATTTACAGTAACATGATGTTTATGGCTTGTGCTCCTGAGATGTAGAGACATGCACCTTTTTTTCTGCCAGGTACTTTCAAGCAAAATTGTTTCATCTCGCGATGATGGCACTGTAGAGTCAAACAGCATCAATGACATTGCTTAGGGTTTTCCAAACGAATTTGTAGATTTCATTATGAAAAAAAATGGTCTGCCTATTTGTACTGCTTGTGTTAGTCCAAACTGACAGCATGAGCTGGAATGACTCCAAATCTGTTTGTGTAGGGACACCTCACAGTCTCCAACGGCAGTTGTAGAAGTATATTACACAGTTCCATTACATTACCTCACTGTCTTTCCAAAAAAAAAATTCTGGGAAGCTGATTTATCATTGTTTTATTCTTTGTTGTTTTGCAAGAGGACTTCTAAAAAAAAATTGCATTTAAAATTTCCTGCCGGGAAAGGTTCGGCATGGTTGCATCAGGTTTTCTGGACTACTAAGCATAAGGACAAAAATCCTGGGTGTCCAGGTGTATCATCCATGCTATTTATGATCTCATAGATTAATTCAAGTTTCCATAGAAATAATTCCCATTTATGTACCTGTTTCTTCATTACTTGGGGGGTCTGTAGATTGGGTAGAGGATATTTTGGGCTACGTATTTCTGTTTAGAAGATTTACTTTCTAATTAAAGATGCCTTTTCCCAAGGAGCCTCTATAAAGTTAAACTTTGTGTTAAATTGATGGACAAGAAACTGCTATTTTTTGAAGTCAATAGTGGCTGAATAGAGACAATTTTGTCTCATCTTAATATCTGAGACCAACTAGAAACTATTCCAAATGAGTAATAACTACTTCTCTTCCTTAAAGGTTTCAGTGAAATTACTGTCAGTCATTTTCTAATTGTTCTTACAGGAGCTACTAATGCATAGATCATACAATTGTGGCTCACTCTTTAGTTCTGCCATTTCTATAGTCTTAGTCTGCTACCAGTAGCAGCAGTCCTTCTGTTATTCACAGTGCTTGTTATAGTTGTCCATGGCACATGCAGATATGCTTTCAAGTAGGAGAGAAGATGAGCATGTGTTTATTGCCCACATCATGAAGTTGAGGCCAACTGTGTGACAATGGCTTTTCTATCATCCTTCCTTGGGCAGCCATCACAGTGAAAGTCTCCACGGTCAATGCTATCTTTCTCATGCTCACTGGCTACTATCCAGTCCAACAGGGCTGTCATGTCAGGTCTGCAACTGCTCATGATCAAACTCTACGCTTTGATCTTCATATTTCATTTTATCTATCATCACTAAATACAACAAATATCAGAACCTGCTTCCTAGGGTTGTAATGAAGATTATGGCATTAGTATCCATGAAGCCAAGTGTATTAGCTATTATTGGATATTAAAAATTTTTTTCTAAACAGATCATGCTTTGGGAAAATAAAGCAATGAAAAAAACCCCTCCCCTTAAATTTTATTCCTGTGAGTTCTCAAATATGTGAAAATAGCAATATGAAAAATACAACCAAAGATTGATAATGAGTAGGTATATTACATTCTGCTCTACGAGCAATCCTTATATCCAGGGAGTTGTTTACAGTCTTATGTTGGGCTGAAGAATAAGTTTAGGGAGTCATAAAAGAAGCCAAGGTTTTCATTTATTTATTTTTTATCTTAGCACCTGGAAACAAGCATGCTGTGGGCAGGTGCTGAGAAACTGTTCTCCATCCTTGGTGCCAAAACACCTCAGCCCTTTCACCGCCACAGCCATGGACTTGGACATCACCACACTAGCCCCTGCCAACCCAGCAGGCCTATTTGATGGCACAGTGTTCTAGGAACTGAGATTGTGAGATGAGAGGTCTGGCTGTGTCCCACAACCAGCACTTTCTACAAGGCCTGTGGGACCAGAGCTATTGATCTCAGGGCTCATTGCATGATGACCTGGTATGAAGGTTCAGTTTCGGGGTTATAGTCAATGACTAGAATACCACTTCCTCTAAACCTCAAATATATTTATATTTGGTATTCCTAAGTAAGGCACTGCTGTCAGCATGCTAGTAGGTAAGTCTTGTAGAGCAGGTCATATAAGCTGTATCCGCTATGGAACAAGCACTGTTGGGTTATTCAAAATGTCTATCCTTTGAGGATGAGATCCGTCTGACAAAGATCTTTCTGTATGTGTGGAGCCTCAGAAGCAGGGGGAGTGAGGTAGATAATGTATCACAGAATGTCAATCCCAGAATGGGGGCAAATGGCCTGGTTCCCTGATGTTCTGTGCAGCTGTGTGTAGTCAATTACTCATGGAAATGGGGAACCTCATTGGGGACTATACAGAACTTGCAGGCAAAAAAGCCCATGAAACAGTGGCTAATATTTATGTTGGGATGGTGAAGCATTGTCTCAAATGGAGAGAGCTGTGAAAGGAGCAACCAAGGGAATGTGAAAGAAGGGGAGAAGGAAATACTCCCAGTGCATAAGCTTAGGCAATCCAGAATGTATACCTATGGAGACAATGCATTTCCTTGGTTGTAATACAATAGTTTCTTAAAGAAATGAATTCAACCAGACAACAATTTAAACTCTTACACAAAATCCTGCAGGGAAAACATAATCAGTATACCTTAATATATATTGTTGTTGTTATTGCAAAGGGGATATGCAGAGGGGTTACAGTTACATGTCAGGTAATGAGTACATTCCTTTTTTAACAGTGTCACCCCTTCCCTCACTCTTTCCCAGTTTTCCCCTCCAGTCCCCACCCACCAGTTGTATAGTTCATTTTCAACATAGTACATAGTATCACTGCTGCCTTTGTTCACCCTTTGTCCCACCCTTCACGTGTCCCCCTTCATCTCCCCCAAACAGATAAATTTACCATCCAGACAAAAGCTAAAGAAAACAAACACAGAAAACCCCAAACTTAGAAATACTTCCTTTAAATTCCTTTTCATTAATTTAAAGATCATGTTGAAATTAATGCAACCAAGAAACACAGAAATGACCTGAACTAGCATGGCTAACTTCTTTAAATTCTTTATTATTATTATTATTATTATTATTATTATTATTATTATTATATGTTCAAAGACATTAAAATTCCATAAATCAGAATACAACTCATCTTGATCAATATCACCCCATCCATCCTTCTCCTGATGTTCTCCTATCCTATCCCTACCCCCATGTTACATGGATCATTTTCTTACATAGTGTAGATTGAATATAATCACTGCATTTGCTCACTTTTACTCCGTCTAGTCTTGTGCCTCCCTTTGTCCCTCCAATATATATGTTTCCTCTTCTTGGTATTCATTTTGATAAGTAGACACTGTTGTTTTGAGGAGTCACACCTTTGGACTATTTCCCTAAGTAGGCCATCCTTCAGTCAGTTTGTTCATGTGTAGGTGCATAGAGATGAATGCTTCCCTTTTTAAAAAAATTATACTAGAAGCAAAATTTTCCCAAGACCTTTGGTGTACAAATGAGTTGCCATTTAACAAAGCAGTTTATGAATCCAATGTATCGTGATCAATCTCATCCTTTTCAATATTATGATCTATCTCTCCCCTAGTTCACTCTGCTTAATTTTGCAGGATATACATTGGATTCTGGGCTACATTTTCCCCCCTTCTCCTCTTCATTTATCTACCTTTTTTCCTTTGATTCCATCCCACCACTGTAGATATCTGCTTTCTGGTATTTTCTATTGCTGGACTTTAAGTTTGCCTTTCTAAGGAATTAACACTCATTGAGATTTCCCTTGAATGTATTGATTAACACATTTGTTTCTTTTAAGAAGTGAAAAGCCACCTTTAACACCATTCTCTATGAAGGGGAACTGATACAAGGATGAGTTTGGTTTCATGCTCTTGGTCTTCCCGAATAACCTAGTGTTGTTTATAATATACCAATTCTCTGTATTCTGTCACAGTAGTACAAAACAGAGGATGTAGGACTCAAAAGTCTGGGAAACATAGTGTTAAACTTCAGCAGATTCATTTTGCTTTCTGCACTTCTCAGAGTCTGTCACAAATGAAGGAGACTTACTGATCTCTAATATCAGCCTACAGAAAGTATTTCCCAAACTTGGTAATAGACCTGCCCACCTATAAGGACTTGATATTTTCCCAACACATTTTGAAAAATATTACACAAGAAGCATATCTCTTTTTTTGTGCTCAAGAATGTATTAATAGATCCCATTTAATGGTAGGTGCAACACTTGACATGTTTTATTATAAATTCTCAGTTGTCATGTGTATAAAGCGTGATCACTTCTTGTTCTTATTAAGAAGCTCAGAGAGGTAATGTTCTCATCAAAAGCCTCAGAGCTGGTAAATGTACAAGACTGGTTTTATAAAATGAAGTGACATTGACCAAGATACCTTCTTTGTACTTATATGACAGGTTGAATGGAAACCCCTTGATACAACTATTAACTTTAAGAGATAATAAAAATAAATAAAACAAACAGTGTTTCTTCAGCCTACTGCCTTTCTTCCTTTTTTTTGGTTTCTATAAAGACAATTTATTTCTGGAAATATCATTAAATGCCAGAAGTCTTTACTATGCACTTGCTAGAGAAGGTTAAACATTCTTCTATTCCTTAGAAATAATTAGAGTAAGGTATATTTTGATACATTTAATGCTTGAATTGAATAGCTATTGTAGAAGGCATACTGATAAGACAAAGGAATGAAATCATACCATAGGAAGCAGAGTATAACCAAATTTTGTTTCTGAGTAAGACTTGAGAATTATTTCCAAGACTGCATTCATGCAAAGTTTACTACCTTTCTTCTGTCTTTGCCAGAATCATATTTGATTTACTAAGCAACAGCTTATGAAAAACTATTTGTAGGGTATCCTTAAAGTGCTCAGATATGCGTTCAACTTGAACGCATCTTGGAGATCTGTTATACCAGACGGATCTTAGCCTACATGTTCCTTAATTTACCTTAAAATAAAAGCCTCTACTTCTCTTGCTCTTTGACTTGCAAATTCTGGTTTATAAACTTAAGTTTGGGGAGAAAATGAGGGAGACGGTAACACTGTTCAAAAAGAAATGTACTCATTACCCAACTTATGTAACTATAACCCTTTACAATACATCACCTTTACAATAAAATTTAAATTAAAAAAAACCCACTTGAGTCTGTTTTCTGGTTGGAACAATCCCCGTTCCTTTCCTTTTGCTTCAACCACAGGTTTTAATGTATATTTTTAGTGTATACAGGGGCATATGCATATGAACTTGATCAAATGGACTAAAGAATGGTATCTGCAGGGGTTTTCATGGTGTAACACTTTTGAACAATTAACACACAATTTAACAAAAATGAATACCAGGAAGCAGAAACATTATTTTTGCCTGGGAGTGGGGGGTACCCTGAAATATAGAGCAGTGGACAAATGGAGAGATGACTAGTGGGTGAATACAGTCATAAAACAAAATGCATGAAATACGGGGCTGGGAAGGTGGCTCAGTGGTAGAGCACTTGCCTTGCATGCATGAGGCCCTGGGTTCGATTCCTCAGCACCACATAAGCAAAAAGAAAAAAGCTGGAAGTGGCGCTGTGGCTCAAGTGGTAGAGTGCTAAAGAGCTGAGGGACAGTGCCCAGGCCCAGAGTTCAGGCCCCACGACTGGACCCCCCAAAAAAAATAATTCATGAAATACATACATTAAAATACATGAAAAGAAAATTCACAGTCAACGTATACACATGAAAATGGAACTAGGACACTCAAGGACAAGGGTGGAGGGGAGGGGTAGTTGGGAAGGTATGAATGATGGAACGGGTGACTCTGACCAAGATGCAGTGTACACATAATGGGCCATGTTACATCGAAACTCCTTTGCACAATATTTGAAGATAATTATTTAAAAGTTACTCATAAAAAGTAATGGTTTCAATATAATATTTCCATGTATCCATATAAAATGCTTTGATCATATTCATACCCTCTATTAATTTTTCTTATTCTCACCCACCCCTGTTCATCTTTCATATCCCTAACAGTTCCTTTTTTTAATTTTATTTTATTTGAGAACATACTGTACAGAGGGGTTACAATTACATGGGCAGGATAATGCATACATTTCTTACCAAGCATTGCAGCCTCCTCCTTTGTTTACCCTTCACCTCCCTTCCCAGCCTCCCCCCTCCCCCCCACCCAATCATACCCCCCCCCCCACCGACATTGTAAAGCTGGTTTTGACATGACATTTTGTACTTCTCATTGTTGCAACAGGTCCACCTGAATCCTTAAACGACTTGTTTGTCCCCATCCTAACAGTTCCTTTTTAATTTTCACATCTTCTTTCCCCCACTAAATTCCACAAATGAGATAAAAGACTTCTTCATGAAGTTGGCTTATTTCATTTAACATGATGATATCCAGTTCCATTTATTTTACTTCAAAGGGCATAATGCTGTCCCTCATAGTAGCTGATTAAAAGTCTATTATATGGCCAGGTATAAAAGTACACACCTGTAATCCCAACTTCTCAGAAAGAAGTGATCAAGAAGATTGTGGTTTGAGGCCAGTCCTGGTAAAAGTTAGCAAAACTCCATCTCAATAGATAAGGAAGGCCTAGTGGTTTATTTGTGTAACCCTAGCTACACGGGAGAATACACTGTCTAAAGCCAGCCTTCATAAATTACAAGATTATTTGAAAAATAACAAAAGCAAAAAGGGAAATAAGGTGTGGCTAAAGAGATGGAGAACCTACCTATCAAGAGTGATACTCTGAGTTCAAACCATTATATGTATATGTATATTATTTGTATACATATATACATATACATATGTATATATGTGTACATTATTTACTCTATGGATGGGCTCCCAGGTTGATTCTATAACTTTGCTATTGTGAAAAGATTGTGATAAACTACACATAGATGTGCAGATGTATATATCTGTCTTGTATTACATATTGATAATGACAGGTAGATGCATACCCTGGAGTGCTATAGCAGGATCACAAGCTAGTTAAATAGTTTTAGGTTTTGGAGTAACCTCCATACTGATTTCCATAGTGGGTGCACTAGTGTATATTCTCATTAGCTGTATGCAAGGGATTCCACCCCCGCGCCCCCCCCCCCCCGTCATCCTGGAGAGTATTTCCTTGTAATTCATTCATGATGACAATTCTCTGGAATTTCAATGGCATTTGGATTTATATTGCCTTAACGGCTAATAATGTTGGACAATTTTTCATACAGTTGATAGCCTTTATACATCTTTTGAAAACTGATGGATTTATTTGCTCATTTGTGGAGTAGGTTATTTGTAGTTTGCTGCTTAAAATTTTGAGTTCTTTATGTATTCCAGATATTAATCTTTTGTCAGATGAATAGCTGGGGCAAAAGCTTTCACCCATTCTGTAAGCTGTCTCTTTACTATGGAAGACAACATTGCTCATTTTTCTTATCTTTGGGTATTGAACCCAAGACCTGATATTGCTAAACAAGTAGTTTCTCATTGAACTCCTCCTCAGATCTTTTAACCCTGTTTAAGGACTGACCAACTCCACTGTGACCTTCAACAACCTTTGCCTCCTCAGTTTTGCATGTGTTTATCACAAGGTTCCTCACATTCCAAATGGATTATTTTTGAAGAGAATTTTCAATAAGTTTGCCTTTTTAACTCTAGTACTGTCAAGTTTAAAAAAAATCCCCAAGCCTCTCCTTCCATCTCAACTGCACTGTGAAATTTTTTCATTTCATTTCATGAATTCTGAATGTCTGATTATTATAAACTGTTCAAGTTTTCTTACATGACACAAAGCTGTCTTCTAACTATGCTTTAATTCCTTATCTTGACTCTTTATTTCTATCATAAGTGTACAATCCTGATGCTGTTCGATTATGTCTTTTGAGGCCAGTTTCAAGTTTCTAAGACAGCTCGGGCCTTAAGTGCACAGGTTGGGAGATTCACCAGAGATTTTGAGATATGCAACCAAAGTGCCTCTTCTCTGAAGATTCTCTCACATTTACTACAATGGCTTTTCGTTTTTAATTTTATTTTATTGTAGTAAAAACACTTAACATGATATATGGCCCTCTTAACAAATTTTTAACTGTATGATACATTTTTGTATCATCAGCTCTAAGCACACAATAGTGCCACAGATCTCTGGAGCTTTCCTTTTCTGCTTTATTGAAACTTTGCCCGTTATTGACTTATAACAGGGAGTGATTGTCTATGAAAAGAACTTGGAAAAGGGGAGTATGACCTGGAAATAAAAGTCGATGTGCCAGTTAAAATATAGGATTTTCAGTAAACTTTAAAATCCAGAGAAAGTATATTTTGTTTTCTTTAGAGAGAAGTATTGAGAGCCAGGCTTCCAGCATGAAAAGAAACACCAGAGATAATCAACTTATACAGAGAAAAGGTTTCTTTCTGTCTCATAGTTCTGGAAGTTTCAGTCTAGCATTGATTGGACCTATTGTTTGAGGACTGTTAAAAGGAAGCATGAAAAAAAGGGGAGAGCATGTCCAAGAAGGACAAATGTCAGAGCAGAATTGCCCATCTTATGACCAGAAAACAAGAAACAAGAAAGGGAATAGTACTAATGGCCAGGGACCCCTAGGACTGTGGGATCCCTGTTGGAGCATGCCTACAATGACCTAGTGACCCCCTCCAGGGCCCTTAAGATTCCCTCCAACCCACCAAGTCCCAGTGGTACTACCTTGAGGATTAAACTTTTAACATATGGGCCCCTTAGGATAGATAACATCTAAACATTAGTTTGTTTCTGAAATACTTGAGACATACTTACATTAACTATTCTTCCTTTTTACTTCTGAAGTTTAAAGGTAATTGGTTGTCCTGCATGTTCATTTGCTAATTCTGCAGCCATCTAGAAAAGTCTGACATAAAGGGCAAGAGGACAATCCGTGACAAGCAAAATGGACTACACCGGAAGCTGAGTATACACGAGGGATTAGGACAGAGAGCAGAGGCAAGATGAAGGAATGCCAGTGTGGGTGAGCATCAACAAGGAGAAAAATCACACTTCTTAGTTCAGGATTTGTGCTTCAGGTAATATTAAAGGAATATAATGAACATAACTTAATCATTTTTAATTTTTAAATTTTTTTATTGTCAAGGTGATGTACAGAGGGAGTTCAGTTACATAAGTAAGGTAATGAATGTATTTTTTGTCATACTTGTTACCCCTTCTCTCAATTTTCTCCTACTTTCCCTCCCTCCCAACCCCCTTCCAAGCTGTACAGATTGTTTCCAACATACTGTCTTGGGAATAATGCTGTTGCACTGGTTCCCACCCCCCCTTGTCTTTTGTCACACCATTCTTTTGTTCCCTTTCCCTTCCTTAATTCAAATAGACATACATACAATACCAGGGTACCAAAATCAAATACGATGACAGCAGATGATATACCATAGGGGGAAGAACATACAAATGAAACCAAAGATGACACAGTACATTCAAAAATAACAACAACCAAGAAAAACCTCTTGTGTCCATGTCTTGGAGTTCATTTCACTTAGCATCATCTTATATGGTCATGTGTCCATAGCTATTGAGCTATTCTACTCACCTGTTAAGATTATCCTAGACGTATACTAATTATTTCATATAAGGGAAACCATGAGAACTATGAACATGCAGACCTATAGCCATCTAATTTTTGATATGGGAGCTAAAAAAATAGGATGGAAAAAAGACAGCCTCTTCAGTAAATGGTGCTGGCAAAATTGGTTAAACACTTATAGAAAACTAAAGATCCTTATATATCACTCTGCACCAGAATAAATTCTAAATGGATCAAAGACCTCAAAGTAAAAGCAGACACCGTGAAAACATTACAGGAAAGAATAGGAGAAACTCTAGGGCTCCTTGGCGCAGGCCAAAATTTTCTTAATAAGACCCAGAAATGCAACAAATCAAAGAAAATTTGTACAAATGGGATTGCATGAAACTGCAGAGCAGGCCAAAGGACATAGCTAGCAAGATCAATAAAAAACCCACAAATTGGGAGAAGATCTTCATTAACCATACAACAGACAAGGGCCTCATATCTAAAATATACTTAGAACTCAAAAATTTAAATCCCAACCCCTCGCCCCCCCAAAAAAAAAACCTCAAAGAAACAACTGCCACATTAGCAAGTGGGCTAAAGACTTAAAGAGAGACTTCTCTGAAGAAGAAATAAGAATGGCCAGTAGACACATGAAGAAATGCTCAACATTTCTGGCCATAAAAGAAATGCAAATCAAAACAACCTTGAGATTCCACCTCACTCCAGGTAGAATGGCTATAATCAAGAAATCTAACAACAACAGATGCTGGAGGGGATGTGGCCAAAAGGGACTGCTACTACACTGTTCGTGTGAGTGTAAACTTGTTCAAACACTTTGGAAAGCAGTATGGAGGTTCCTCAAAGGACTACACATAAAGTTCCCCTATGACCCAGCAATCCCACTTCTGGGCATTTACCCAAATGATCACAAACAAGGCTATATATACTAAAGCTACCAGCACAACTATGTTTATCACAGCATTATTCACCATAGCTAAGATATGGAACCAACCCAGATGCCCCTCAGTAGATGAATAAATCAAGAAAATGTGACACACACACACACACACACACACACAATGGAATTCTATGCGTCCATCAGAAAGAATGACACTGCCCCATTTGTAAGGAAATGGAAAGACTTGTAAAAAATCATATTAAGTGATTTAAGCCGGATACAACTTAATCATTTTTATAAACAAAAATTGATGACACATCAAATGTTAATTTCTTACTACACTGTCATCTAAACCATCAAATCTGGGCTTGGGTGAGTGTGAATTCAGACTAGTTTTGTTTTTACCAATCATTTCTCTTTTTCCATGAAATGATGATAACAGAATTGTACTTTGATAAGTTTAACTAAGAAAAAATAAGATTGCATGTCTTTGGAAAAGAGTTTGGTATTCCAGAATTTGTTATTAAAATAATAATTGATGTATATTTTCCCTACCTATTTGTCTTACCACTTTAATTTGAAGCACATATCTTTTTTTTTTTTCCATGGCTTGATCTCTGGGCCTGAGCACTGTCCCTCAGCTCTTCAGCTCAAGGCTAGCACTCTACCACTTGAGCCACAGCACCACTTCCGGTTTTCTGGTGGTTTATTGGAAATAAGAGTTTCACAGTTTTTTCTGCCCAGGCTGGCTTTGAACTGAGATCCTTAGATCTCAGTCTCCTGAGTAGCTAGGATTACAGGCGTGAGCCACCAGCACCTGGCAATATTTAATGGTTTTTGTAACTTGTTTTGGCCCTGAATTGTTTTAGACTAGAACTTTCATTTCACTGGAACTTTGTTAGCGATCTTGGAAAAAAGTGTAAAAAGGGGAAAAAAAGGAACTGGAAATAGAAGGAATTTGTTATTCTCAGTACAACAGGAGAAGGACGAGTGTCCTCGGATGGTGAAAAGAGATGGGGGAGGAGAATAAGAGTGTGGTGGGGCTGACATAGTTCTTGGTGGCAGAGCTACACCTGAAGATGATGAGGAAGTACTTTGTTAGAGATGTAGCTGGGGAAGCTCATCTTGGAATTTGTGTAGAAATCTCAGCCTTCCAAGGTTAGATTAGATTGCACTGGGACAGACATGGCAGAGTCAATTTGGAAGGGACCCGGAGTGTTGGATACAAGGCCTGGGCACTAATCATGATGGACTGAAGAGCACGTTCCTGGGAGGTTCCTTGTTTCTAGTTACCTAAGACCTGGGAACTTTTGCTTGACATTAGGAGGAGGGGAGGGGCTCCTATAATAATTATGATTAAATATCCCACCAGCACAGCAGGGTGAGTCAGAATTAAGTTGATTTGAGAAAATAAAGTAAAATTTCCTGCACACCTGTGGCCTGAGATTTATACCCACACCACATCTTCGCTTCATTTGAATTCCACATTTACCAATTACTCGGAGGAAACCTTTTAATTCTCCTCTCCTAATTATGCCTAAGGTTTCATGATCTGGAATACCAATTTCATATATTTGTTCCTAAGAGATTGTGGCTTCTAGAAAAATTCCCAACTTGCTTGGTTTTTGATTCAAGTAGGGCAGATTCATTGTGTTACTGCTACGATTTGGAAATAATTGATTCTCTGTTTGTGCCTTTTGATCTTAGAGAGTAGCTGTCAATATAGTAACATTTTCTTAGCATTCCAGCAGCAGTCAAACAAGAATATAATCCAAAAAGCCCCCATATTCACAGAGACAATGCTCTTATGAGGAAACCACAGAAAGAAGTTGTAATTAATGCAAGAACTAATGTGAACAATCTATTAACATAATCTGAATGAAATCCTTGCACTGTTAAACGCAGACACTAAGTGCTCATATAATACTTTATTAATTAACAAAGTATTTATCCACAGGGAAATGAGGATAAGAGACCATACACTTTGTCAGACTACAGGAAAATGTATTAGTGCTTCATAAGAAATGCATACAATTCAAACAATAGCATGATTATCTTTTTAAAGCAATTACATTTAATCTCAGAAGAAAGAATAAATACATTAATTCTTCTGTGTTCCTTGATAAGCCACCAAGATACGTAGTGATCATTTTCTCTTCCTACAGCTCTGGAGCTAGTGGCAATACAGTGTGTGTGGCTCAGACAACTTATACAGTGAAATGCCACTTAACACACAAAAACACATTATGAGATTAACTGACTTTGGACAGAATAGAATTCTTTTTCCTCAGAAGCTGTGGTTTATATATTGTGCATTCCTTTCAGCTTTGGAGGCTAATAGGATGAGAGGTGGATTGCTCTGTAAGAAACATGTTTGATGTGAAATTCCAAATCTATTTTCTTATCCCAGTGTGCTAACTGGAGCCCTGTATTGGTATGGAAAACGCCTTTTACTTTTAAAGCACCAGACAGAATGCAATCCAAGTAAAAATGCTTACTGCTTTTTTCCTCTTTGCTAACCCAAGTTCTCCTCGACCTTCCTAGGCTGGATTCTGGTAATTAGTGAGCACACCTCTCATTGGCATTAGCTCATGTGACGGCTGTGTGATGATCGAACCCATCAGCCATGCAGCCACCAACAGTTGTGAGAGAATTGTGGGCAGTGTGGTTCCCACTGGTCACTATGATCTGGTTCTAGCCCTATGCCAGGTTTGTGTCTATAAATACTGAAAAGTCTATTCCAGCTTATCTTAACATTGCCCCATGGATGCTTTCTATTGGCAGCTTGATCATAAGAAACAGCATTGGTGTTTTACCTGGAGCTCAAGACCCACACTCTCGGAAATCATAGGCTCCTCAGCCCAATTTGTAGCAAGTAGCCAGTGTAAGGCCATACAGATCATCCAAGCAAACCACATGGCTACTTGTCTGCATGTTTCCAGAATAGAAAGGATGTTCAAGAGGATAAGACATGGCCTCAGGGAGGTCTGAGTACCCAAGGCCACATTGCAAAGAATGGAGCCCTGCAATGTGGCCATTCTCATTCCCTTCCTGTGGTTTCCCAGGGATTGCTGCGATGAACAATTAGTACTTTATATGAGGTAGTCTTGTGGAAAACTCTAGAATGTGAAATAGCTTTGTTGTTCAATTGTTTACACTTACATGAATAAAAAACAATATCTTACTTAGGCCTTTATGATATTGTCCCTAAAATGTACTGGTGAGCCTTCAGAATACTTTGTGGAGAAAAAAATCTGTTATTTGTTCAAATATGCTTCACAAAATCTGCCTATAGTATCTCTTACAAGACTGCTGGTCTTATCAGCATACTGCAGTGTGGATAAATGGAGACAATAGGGGAAATAAACAAAATATGCTATATATATATATATATATATATATGTATTAAAATGTCAGAATCAAACCTACTGCATTGCACAATTAATATATGCTACTACAAATGAATTTTTAAAAATGCCTTTGGGGCACCTATTAGTGGTCTTTTGACCTAAGAAATAGCAGAGGTATGACTTGTTCATAGAAAGATAACAATCCATTAGTGAGAATATGAAATCAGTAACACTGAACAGTATTGACAAGCTACACAGAGTTTTCTTCTAAATCACTGAAAAAGCTGTATGGAAAATTTCTCACATAAGCAACAAACTGTCGAGCTCAACAAATTCATGGTGATCTCAGGAATGTGTTACCTGTGGCTATGGAGAACGATTTCCTTGTTTCACTTCTGAAATTAGGCTTAGAGAAGACCTTGGGATTCTTCAGTAGATGAAGCAATCTAAATACTTCCATTTCTTCTTCCTGTTGTATGATTATATCCAGAAGAATCTACGCAACACATAAAGCAGGGTTGATTTATGATAAAATTTTTCCTAACTAGAATTAATTTATCCCTTTGACAAAGTTGGACAAACATAGAAGCAGAGAGATTTAAATAAGGTACTTTTTTTTGAGAATTGGGGTAGCTTCAAAGAGGAAGAAAGGTCTGGAAACATTGCTTGAGTAGCTAAAATAAGAATTACGATCATCTTCATACTGGTTTCCATGATCTTTTGTAGTAACTTAAAGTAACTATTCATTGTATTTATTAGAAGTCATTATTGCATGCCAGTGGCACTAGAGAATTGATTTGCTGGAAAGATTTCCAATTCAACATGGTCAGGATTCACACCCTCAGGAAATGGTCTTTCTAGATACACCTAGCGTGATTGACCTGCTATAAGTTGTCAGTGTGTTCTGACTTTCTTAGGAGCACCTACTACAGTCACAAGGATATGTTTTCCTACTGCCAAATTTTCTTTACTACTCAAGGAGTCAATTTGACTTTTTTATGGGTAAATGAATGATCTGTGTTGTTTCACTCAAGATTCCCAACATCACCTACATTTTCCCAGCATATGTCATTTTCTGGTCAGAACACTGTTCTCAGTGTCATGTCGATTAGTTGAATGCTTTAATTGTCACTCTCTTCCAGGGCTCTATTTCTCCTGGGGAGAGAAGGATACATTCAGATACAGTTCAGATACCTATATGGATTTGCCTGGCATGTGGAACTTTCTGGGTGAAGATTAGACAAAGCCTGAGCAAATTTGAATAATCTGTTCATTTTAGTCTCTAAGACACCAACTCTGTTATATGTAACAGCTTCCTGGATGGGGGACAACAGCAGTGAAATATAAGGAGAAAGAATAAATAACATAAACTTAGAGGCAGTACCACGGAGACGTGTAGCCCTCTTTCCACTTATTTTTGTTCAGAGGACCAGCCTTTTCACCACAGAAAACTTGCTGCTATCTCCTTTTCTCTCTTGTCCCAAAGGCTTTTCTCTTGATCTGGCATAGGAAAAATCTTTTCAATTAAGAACAGTTTAACTCTTCTGACTCCATTTTCTCTCAGCACCTTACTAAAGACCATGTCTAGTCTTGCCTTCTATCATCAGGTTAAAAAAACTCCTTCTTTCACTCTTTCCTTCCTTTCCTTCTTCCCTTCCCTTCCTTCCTTTCCTTCCTTCCTTTCATTCTTTCCTTTCCTTCTTCCCTTCCTTCCCTTCCTTTCTTCCTTCCTTTCTTCCTTTCCTTCCTTCTTTTTCTTCCCTCTTTACTTCTTTTCTTCCTTCCTTTTCTTCCCTCCCTCTTTCTTTCCTTCCTTCCTTCTCTTCTTTCCCTTCCTTCCTTCTTTCCTTCCTTCCTTCCCTTCTTTCCCTTCCTTTCTTCCTTCCTTCCTTTCCTTCTTTCTTCCTTCCTTCCTTTTCTTCCCTCTTTCCTTTCTTTCTTCCTTCCTTTCTTCCTTCCTTTTCTTCCCTTTTTTCCCTCCTTCCTTTCCTCCCTCCCTTCCTTCTTTCCTTCCTTCCTTCCTTCTTTCCTCATTTCTTCCTTCCTTCCTTTTCGTCCCTCTTTCCTTCCTTTCCTTCCTTCCTTTTCTTCCCTTCTTTCCCTCCTTCCTTCCTTCCTTCCTTCCTTCCTTCCTTTCCTTCCTTCCCTTTCTTCCCTTCTTTCCCTCCTTCCTTTCCTTCCTTTCCTCCCTCCCTCCCTCCCTCCCTTCTTTCCCTCCTTCCTTTCCTTCCTTTCCTCCCTCCCTCCCTCCCTCCCTTCTTTCCTTCCTTCCTTCCTCCCTCCCTTCCTTCCTTCCCTTTTTCCTCCTTTCTTCCTTCTTTTCCTTCCTTCCTTTTCTTCCCTCTTTCCTTCCTTTCTTCCTTGCTTTCCTTCCTTCCTTTCCTCCCTCCCTCCCTCCCTCCCTCCCTCCCTCCCTTCCTTCCTAGGAACTAAGATTCTTACTATCACTCCTTTTTTTGGTTTTTGCTAAAGGCTAGCACTTTACCACTTCATTCACAGTTCCACTGCTGCACTTCCTGTCTGGGCTGGCTTTGAAGAGCAATCTTCACATTGCAGCCTCCAGAGTATTTAGAATTAAGCACGAGCCACCAGCACCTGGCTCCATAACCAGTTTTTTTTCTCCCTTAAAGTGGCCAATCCCTAAAGTCTACTTTGAATAATACAACAAATCATAGAAGTTCTAAAACTATAATTCAGTTTGAGGCATTGAGAGATCCAAGATAAAATATTGAGGCCCGTTTCATTGTGAGATAATGTGCTTGCCTTTTAAAAATTTTTATTGTGAAAATACCATACAGAGGAGTTACAATTACATGGGCAAGATAATGAGAACATTTCTTATCAAGCATTGTTGCCTCCTCCTTTGTTTCCCCTTCCTATCCCTTCCCATCTCCCCCCACCCCCAAAGTTGTATGTCCCTCCCCCATGGTATAACCCTTGCTTTCACTGTATTTGATGTTGGTATAATTTGTAGAGGGGATGGGGAAAAACAAATCCTTTAAATAGGGATGCAGGTGGACCCATTGCAACAATGAGATGTACAAGTCGTTATGTTGAAAAACGAACTTTATGTGCTTGCCTTTTAAAAAGGGGTATCTAGCAGCATTCTGGGAGAAGGAAAGAAGGAGATCTGTCTGAGCAGAAAAGTCCGTGAGACTCTTCTCTCCAATTAGCTAGCAAAAAAAGCCTGGAAGTGGAAGTATAGAACAAAAGGTGGAGCCCTAGCCTTGAGTGAAAAAGCTAAGGGACAGTGCCCTGGCCCCAAGTTTAAGACTCAGTATTTGCGCATGCACACATATGTGCAAACACACAAGATTTAGTAGGACCTCAATGATATCTAGCTTTGTGGAAAATGCATTCTGTTTAATTGTGATCATTGTAGGTCTCTTGCTTTGAATACTAGAAAAGATTGAAAACTAGTAGTCCAACTCACTTTCCTCACCATTACTAAGACAAAATATTTTTTAAAGCATCAAAATTTTATTTCATTGTGATTGCTAATAGAAAGGCAATGATGTTGGGAGAGTCAATAAATAGATCAGAGCTCTCCACTGGTACTGATGCCAAAGACATAGCACTAGAACTAAATTAGGGTTTTCTTTCTTTGCTGCAGTGCTGGAAGAGTTCAGAAGCTGAAGGATGGAGGCATATGAGCCTCTACTCTGTATGCAAAGAGAAGAGGGAGAGTTGGAATATTGTGTTAAAAAGTGAAGGGTGAGGCACTGACAAAGAAGAACTGTTGTTTCTGCCCATGGGGTCTCACCATATCCACATACAAATACACAAAGCTGCTTGCACTTCCAGGGAACAGCCTGTGTGTGTGCCAGTGGTTTCTCTGCTCATCCATACATGACACTTAGAGAAAAGAGATGGAAAGTGGAAGTGACTGGGGTGGACCTTTTGGATTATGCTGATCCTTACTGTGTACGCGGTGGAGCTCCACTCTCCTGAAAGGTAGTGGTCAGGCTTCCAAGGGAAATTCCACAGGGGGAGTGATACAGAAGGTTCTGCATAAATTAAATGTAACACAACCATCCCCAGACCTGGGAGATCACATTGTTTTCCTCTCCAATCTCCAGTTAGATTATGTCTTTGAAATGGTATCAAACATGCTTGTCCCTAGGCTACAAGTAAAATAGCAATTTGATACTGAACATAAGGAGAAGAGAATACCAAGATTAAAGCAATCAAAACAAAATGGACCATGTTTTAGAGAGGAAAACAAAGCCATGACAAAAAAGCAGTCTTCTCCTTACTGATGCATAAAGAGCCAGCACTTAGGTAAGTAAATGTTAAGCACGGTTGTTTGATTTGGAAAATCGGATATGGTAACGGAGATAGGACATGATCAAAGCCAGTTGGTTTTCACCATTTCTCGGCACCAGAATGCTTTTATTTCAGTGTAATTGTATATAGAGTTCAATTGATAAAGCAGATAAAAATGCAGCTGCTCTGGTAGAATTCAGGGAAGCCCAGGGCACTGTACCTCTGACTCTTTTTTTCTCTCCTACAGCTGCTCCTGTAACCCTGCCAGAGAGCCCTTGTACTCTGCAAAATGTTTGCAGAGCAAACATTGGAATGTCGCAGCTCTTCTCCATTTTTTTTGTAATTTCACAGAAATAAAGTATTAGTTCCTTTTAACCCAGTAGACATCGACTAATATGGTTGCAAGTCTTTTGCTTTTCTCATGGTCCCGACTCTGTAAACAGAGTTGAATAGTGTAATACAGAGCAAAAGCACCAGATTTGAGCCCACCCACCTTCCATATCTTTGTGATCTCACTTATGCTGGCAGAAGGTAACTAGACAAGACCATGTGTAATATACACAGTGGTACTAAGATATATGCTGCCCTTGTGGTCGGATTTATTTAAACTCCTTATTGCCTCTTAGATCTTTGACCCAGGGACTGTTGGCGATTTTCATCTCTTCTACTGAGTAAGTCTGGTCTGTTTAATATTAATCTTGAAGAGGTCAGAGACCTTAGGTGAACTCTCTATCTGGTTAGCTGGAATGATTAATTCATGTAGCCATAAGCGAAAGAGTGCTCTCTGTGAATCGTCTGTGTCATCCTTTGAAATACAGCAGGATGGCTTAATGGCTTAAATGCATGGGTGATGAAGGTTTGAGGAGGGCTCAGGGCTTTTGGTCCCATGAGAAAGAGTAGGCACAGAATCAAAAGAAGGCTATTTAGCTTCTGCTTAAGCCATAACCAGGCTAAAGAGGTCTGTGCCCCTGTAATTGAAATCATCATCAGTTTCGAGTGAAGAAGATGAGGTAGGTATACATTGCTGAATACATGGTCCAAGGAAACAGCCTAGAATCGATTCTTAAACAGAGATGGCCATGGGAGCAAGGAGTGGGAAAAGAACCGAGACTCAAATTATCAAGCTGTCTCTGTTCCAGCCTGTTTGCTTAGCTATAAAATGGGAACCTATGACAGGTCACATTATTAAGAAATAGTCATTCTTTTCCCACTAACTTCATGAACTGACTTCTGCCCCTGAGATGTTGAGTCTTGTAACTTGGTTGGGGAAAAATGTTCTTCAACACTTTTTGGCTTGGAGGGGTATAGGTTCTAGTTCCATAGCCAATAGGATAACTACAGATGTAAGGCTGTGATAGGTTAAAATATGCTGAGTGGGCATAAAAGAAGCATCAGCCACCCTTCTGAAAGAGGAAAGAAGCCTAGGGAAAGACACCTGAATCCAATCTGTAGCCTAAGCCCAGCCCTTCTGTCATTATCAATACCCAGCCGACTCACAGATAAGTGAGCAAGAATAAATGGATGTTTAACCCACTAAATTTTAAGGGGCATTGTTACACAGCAATGGCTAACTGATACACCTACATACAGGTTATAATAAAAATTATATGAGATAACGCATATCACACCTGCCATTCATGTCCACTACCTGGTAAGGACTGCAAAATAAATTTCTGTCATTATAAGCCATGCTCACATTAATAGACAGTTTTTTTTCTTCAAACGTAACCTCCTAGCCAGTCTTGCCAAAGAGTATTAGTTCCCTTCACATTTTGAGGCTGGTTCCTTTCTTTCCTGCTCTACCTTCTTGTTCTTTCACAACTAGTGTGGAATGTGGAAAGATGGTGATATTAGATATTTTAGATATATTTGCTTCTTCTGGAAAGAGGTCTTTTATAGAGCCAATTGAAGGGGTTGGTTTTCCATGAGGCTCTTTGAGTTTGCAGTTCTGTACATCTGAGAGCTTGTGGTCTGATGCTGGCTCTGCCACTGGCTTTTCTGTTGCCTGAGGGACTTAACCTCCCGGTATTACACTTCTTTGATTTACATAATGGGGCTGATTATAATTGCCAACCTCACAGGATTGTTGTGTGAATTAACTAATGTTTGTAAAGTGCTTAGAGGTCCATAGATGAAAGGTGTGATATAAGCCTATTATTATGTCATCAAAAATGAAATTCCAATAAGATTACACTTTCATTTAAATTTCCATTAATTTTGCCATCATTCTAGATTAAATTCTCAATGGTTTCTAGAGCAAATAAATAAATAAGTAGGGAAAAGGGTGAGATATTAAAACATGAAGCATTCACATGGAAAAGAAATTAGCTAGAAAAATGCTAGCACTTAGAAGTGATTTTTAAATTATTATCCTTTAATGAGCTCTGATCATGTAATCAATATTATGTAAAGCCTAGATATGGTCTCTGAGTTTACAAACTAAATTACAAACTTGACTGATTAAATAGCTAACATTTCCTATTTCAAGTGTGTTGAAATGAATGCTATATAAAGGCTTATAACTCATCATTTTAAAAATTAGACCTCTTGTTATAGGAAATAACTTAAAAAGTTTAAAAAAGATTGTAAATGTGTAAAGAGCAGGTTTCTAAGATTACTACCTAGTTCCTTAATTTGGTACCGGGCCCATAGGAAGTAGTATTGATAGTTGAACAGCTAAAGTGACCTATAGGCCTATACCATAACATCTGATTATAAATTCACATGAGGTTAGATCATGACTATTTGCTTTAATCTTCTCATTTTGCCAGTGATCAAAGAAACCCTGAGTTGTAAAATCATTTACACTAGAGCACATGGGTACACATTGACAAGTCTGGATCTCCAAAGACTACTCTCAATGTCATTTCCAATAGAGCAATTCCCATCTGTAGAAAAGAGGATCAGTTACTTATCCTTATGATAAGAGACGTTCATGACCATGATTGTGACCTTGGGATCAAGGATATAGTCTATGAACATTTGCAGATCTCACTGGTTGCTGAAATAGAGTTTCTTGTATTATTAATAGCAAAATGTTTGCATCCATTGGGACACCATGTGACTGAAGAAAATAAAGTAGTATTCTCAGTATGCTAAATACAGAGAAATGAATCCTCTTCCTAAGACTGTTGACAGGAGATGGCAGATGGGGTATTGCTTTTCTTTGAAACCAAGTTTTCTAACTCTGATCTTAACATCTATGCACATGAGATGCAGGGTTCATTAGGACTGGAAAATGGGACACATCTATGTTTGCAACAAGGCGACTTCACTGAACTCCATTGAACTGTAATGCCAGGAGAAAGAGATGGATGCTGTTGCTTTGTTTCCCATTAGATAGGTGCTCCATACAGATAATAAACAAAATGTCTATTTTGAGGCTCAATGCACACTTATTTCTTAGATTGCCTCATGCTTCTGATGTCTAAAATGCAAATTTTCATTTTCAAATTGGGAGTGGTACCAAGTCCAATTAAACTTCACTGGGTTATGGATGGGAGAAATTATGTTTCATTTGATGATTGCAGTTATGCCAAAAGCAACCTGAAAGACAAATGTCTGCCTTAAATATTGAGACAGAGATAGATGGACTAAAAGAAGCAGTATAAGAAAACAGAAGCAAAAGGTTTTATTGCTGGGAATCTTATTCCTTCCCCAGATTTATTTTGTCTTTAGTGCAAGTTTCACCCATGGATTCACTTTCTGTCTCTAAATTTAAAATGTTTTTGCCTTAATGAAAAGGTATCTTGGAAAAATCCCTTCCTTCTTCCCTTCCTTTTCCTTTCCTTCCCCTCCCTCCTTTTCAACATTTGTGGGAAGCATTTTGAAAGATTTCTTCAAAAATATTATTGCCAATTTTCCTATCATATTTCCTGTATGTTACACACCATCGTATTTGGTTTTGTTGTTCTTTTGTGTTTTTGGTGGTCCTGGGGCTTGCATTTAGGACCTCATGCTCTTGCTTGTTTTTTTGTTCAAGGCTAGTGCTCTACTACTTGAGTCACAACTCCACTCTGGCTTTTTGGTAGGCTAATAGAAGGTAACACTCCTAGGGAACTTTCTAATGGGGCTGGCTTAGAACTGCAGTCCTCAAATCTCAGCCTTCTGTGCAGCTAGGATTATAAGCATAGGCCCCCATTGCATTGCATTGTTCTGCTTATTTTATATAATAATTTATTTACTACTTGACACAGTCTTATGATGTTGTGATTATTACTGTACTCCATCTTACCTGTCATTAAAGTGAGAAAGTTAAGTACTTACTTGGTCAACATCATTGAGTTCATTGCTTTTTTTATATTTTCTGAATGTTTTGATGTTTTGATGGCTTGAAAATCTTGCTGTCTAGAGAAAAATTGCACTTCACAAGGTTAGCCAGTTTTTTGGGGGTGGGGGGGTTAACAAAGGGCTAGGTAGGAGTAAGTACTTCTTTCCTCTGAAAACCAACTTCTTCCTAGTTTATACTTCCATTGGCCCTTATATCTAACTCACACATCCAATATACTTTTTCTCCTATCCCAAATCATTCCAGGACCATGTATCAGGCAACTTAGAGACCATCCCTATAGTTCCTAAAACTTCTGTTGTCATTCTAACTAGCCAGCGTTGGACTGTTCACTCTGCCATGCCTTGTCTTTGTTGCAAAATCATCAGCCAAACTTCTGCACAACCTCTCTTCTCACCCCCGCTTCTGTATCCAGACCAAATCTGAGACTTCCTCACAGAGCCCTGAAGGCTGTGCTGTGCCTCAGGCCTTGCTTCTAGAGCAACTGTGAACAACCTTTTCTGTCTATGGCAGAAAAACAACAATCGAGTGATTGTATTATCTCTTGGTCAGACTTTATAAGTGAAGACCTGAGCACTGTTCTATGGGGGCAGGACTAGAATTAGACATGCTGCCACTGGAGTCTGTGTGCTTGGCATATGATTAGCTTATAAAGAAGACACCTTCTTGATCCATTCATCTACTGAGGGGAGTATATATATATATATATATGTGAATTCTGTGCTTCCATCAGAAAGAAAGATACTGCCCCATTTGTTGGGAAATGGAAAGACTTGGGAAAAAATCATATTAAGTGAAGTAAGCCAGACCCAAAGAAATATAGGTCCCATGGTTTCTCTTATTTGCAATAATGAGCATATGTTTAGGAAAAGCTTATCAGATGAGCAGAAAAGCCAGAAACTATGTACATATGATCATATAAGATGATGCTAAGTGAAATGAACCCCAAGATATGGACACAAGAACTTTTTCTTTGCTGTTGTTGCTTTTAAATTACTATGTGATTTTTTTTTGTTTCTTTTGTATGTTCGTCCTCCTATGGTATATCTCTGTTCTCACTGTATTTGATTTTGGAAATCTGCATCTTGTATATACATTTATCTAATTTGAGGAGGGGAAGGAGAATAACAAAACGCTGAAACAAGGACACAGGATGAGCCATTGCACAATGATACCCACAAGACACTATGTTGGAAATGAACTTTACAGTTTTGAGGGGGGAGAGTGGGGGAGGTAGGGGAGGGAAGGGATAGTGGGAGAAAAACAACAGAGGGGGTAACAATGCCTGTACTCTTTACCTACTCACATAACTGTAACCTCTCTGTACAGCATCTTAACAAGAAAATAAAATTAAAAAAAGATACCTTCAGTCACAGTCCTATGGGGAATCAGAGCAAAGAATGACAAAGCAGTCAGGGAGACAATCATCAAAATCTCATTGTTAAGGCCTTTTATTTCATAGTAAAATCAACGAGAAATGAGTATGTATCTTAGTTTAAGTAGTATTTAGGAAAGCTGAGTGGGCTTTCTGTGTGAGATTAGTGCAGCCAAATTCAACAAATATTTAAGTCTCTACTACGTTCAAGCATATTGTCATTACTGACAATAGAAGAAAAGAGTAGACAGAGAATGTATCTCCCAGTACTGGAGTGGAAGTCACAAGCATTTGATAAGCAGCCATGTGATGAGAGATCAGCAACGGAGAATGTCTGTGCGTACCAAGGGGAGGGCTACTGGTCTGCTCCTAAGAATATAGGACAGGTGAGTAATACATTACCTTGAAGAATTAGAAATTAGTAAAACTTCCTGGGAGATGGGACCAAGGTGAAGGTAGGGCCAGAGTTTAGAGATTGATTTCGGTGGAAGGAACAGTGTTAAGAAGGATTTTGAAATGTGTCTTTATATAGGTCTGATGAAGAAGGTTTGATTGCACTGAACATCAAAAATGACAGCAGAATTTGGCAATACTAGGGTTTGAAATCAAGACCACAGCTTGTTTTGCCAACACTGTACCACTTGAGCCATGGCCCCAACTCTATATTCAGAAATTGTAGCCAACCTATATTTCAGACATGAGTAGCAGGAAAAGGCAGGTCTGAGCAGTAAGAAGAGCGTCAGTTTTCTGAAATCAATAGACCCAAGTAGCCAATTCTGACATCATAACTCACTAGCTGCGTGTGTCTGGGCAAATCATTTACTTTTCCTGAAGTGCAGTGGGAATAATTTTGCCTGCCTAAGATGTGTCAAGTAGACACCACAAGCAAAATGAAAGTCTTCTTCGGTTGGACCTCTCCCCAAATCTAGTTAAGATAGACAGGGTACTGGTGGCTCATGCCTGTAATCCTAGCTACTCAGGAAGCTGAGATCTGAGGACTGAAGTTCAAAGCCCGGGGAGGAAAGTCTGTGAGACTCATCTCCAATTAACCAGCCAAAAAGCCAGATATGGAGCTGTGTATCAGTCCCTTCTTAGACTTTTCTGGGGACATTAAGACAAGTCATTTAATTTCTGTGGCCCACAATGTCATCAGTCATTAACAGAACCTATTTCGGAGTGGGTCTGGTAATTAAATGAGGTAATGTTGAGCTTAGTGCCTGATAGGTAGAAAATACGCAAAGAAGTAGTAATAACTATTTTAATTGATATGGGGCCTTCAATGAAATCAGCTCCCTTACGCTGTCCAATACAGGAACCACTAGCCACATGTGGTTATGTAGATTTCAGTTAGCGTTAAATGATAAAACGACCCACTGTTCAGTGGCACTGGCCTCCTTTCAAGCTCTCCCTAGCCAGTCCTGGCAAATGGCTACTGTGTTGGATTGTACAGAAGCAGAACATTTCCTGTATCCTGGAAAATTCTACTGGGCCAAGCTGATACTAACATTGCCATCAAACCCTACAAATATCAGAGGAGAAAAAGACAGGAAATGTACCACATACTTAAAAAAAAAAATGAATTGATGTTCTGTGGTAGATTTCAACGCAGAGAAAGATTCCAGAATTGCACCTAGCTTGCATCAACCTTTCAAAACAATGACAGCCTACCGTTCTCCTTTCATTTGTTTTCTTGTGCCTCCCCACCCCCTCCCGTGTTTTCAATTTCTTTCTGATAGAGTTGCGTTCCATATGTAATCTCGTTACAGGTGCAGAATTGTTCCTTTCAGTCCTGAATGCTCGCACATGTGCAGCAGAAGCGCTGAAGGCCAGCGCACGATTACTGGGCATCCAGGCCTCCCTCCCAGTCTGTGGGTCAACAGCATTCTTCTTTGCTTGCTAATGCTTTATTGTCTCTTAGTATACATCGGAATAATAATGGTAATTTATGCAGATATTTTGTATGCATAGCAAATAATGAGAAACACCTGCAGAAATTTCCCTCCTTCTCCGAGTTCAGCAACTAATTATATTTTTAAATAATGGCTACCATTGAACACAATTATCCAAATCACTTTAAGTAATGGAATCTTTTTAAGGTGTTTTTGAAAATTTTAGCACAGTTTTTAAACACTCATTTTTATCTAGAAGATGAGAGGGAAAAAAAGGCTAGTGGGCGGTTTACTCACCCCTCCCTGCCAAAGAAAATATTCAGTTTTTTTTTTTTTTTTTTTGCGAGGAATAGACTAGTTCCTGATTTACCCCAGGTCCTGCTCTTGGCTTCTAAGGTTATGACTAGCTAGTACAAGCAGGTTTGCTGTAGTATTACATTCCTCCGTTTGGTGGCTTATCCTTCTTTCCTTTTCCTTTCTTAACACGATGTGAAAATAATTAGGTTTCTCCCCACATACCTCCTTCTCTCCCTTCCTCATCTTCCCTCCCCTTCTCCATTTTGTTATTGTACTGGGAATTGAACTCAAGGCCCTGTAGTTAGCCATGCCCTGAGACCTTTTGCTTTCAGTTTGTTTTCCAGATAGTATCTCACACTTTTGCCTGGGACTGCACTCACACTGTGTTCCTCCTACTTGCATCTTCTGAGTAGCTGGGATCATAGGTATATACCCAATAGCCAAATTGAAAAAAAATTATTTTACATCCTTTGCAATGACATAGATAGACCTGGAAAAAATTATGTTAAGGGAAATTAGTGAGGACTACAGAAACAAAACACCCTGTTTTCTCTCAGGTATGAAAGCTAGAATAAATTTACAAATGTATAAGTAAACACATATGGGGTTGTATGTAAATGTACACAAATGTATTAAGTGAAGTATAATATTTGCAAGGGAGAATTCAAAGGATGTAATTCCAGCATCATTAATACCAGGAAATTGGCCCTTGAAAGGTGCATATGTGAGGGTAGACAAATGAAGAGAGGGGAAGAGAATGTGGTCATAATATTAATGCATGTCTTACAAAATTAAGAATTTGAGGGGAGGGAT